>NC_059331.1:94330511-94669440 GCF_018350155.1 Leopardus geoffroyi | reverse complement strand
GAAGATGAGTCCTTCTCCAAGATATTCCCCCCACACACTGAAAATATAAGGTAAGCATATAACTGCAAGGACAATTAATTTTAACTAAAACTAACCTTACCTATCAGAACAAGCATCAAGTAGCCATGTATTAGCTAATTTTCTTCAAGTATTATATAAGAACTTTTTTTTTTAACACTCGGCATGTCTATCCAACACTTCTTTTTACTGGGAACATGTTTGATTCTTTCAACTCCATTTAGATATTCTAAAAGAATTGGAATCCTGTAACTGCCATCAATTTTGCTTCAGACATACAGGTCCTCTTTAAAAATTTTACTCTGAAATTACTTGTAGGTTTATAGAAAGGTCTCACACAGGGAAGTTCAGCTTTATATCAGTTCAAAGACACCATCTAACACCTGAAAAGTTAAAAGAAAAAAGTCATTGTAACTGTACCAAAATCTGATACCTTAAAAAAAGATTTTAATACCATAGAGAATGTAATAAGCCCTATCTTTTTCAATGAAAATTTTCTCATGTTTATAGGGACTATAGATATTAGAGCTAAGAACTGCTTCAGCTAAAGTATGTCTTCTTGTTTCACAAAAAGAGGGGAGAGGAATGAAACTACCATTATTCACAAAGTTACCATCTACCTTAAACCTGTCTTGACCCTGCAGCACCCCCTAGCTATAAGCTTCATTACTCTGTTCCCCATTAGCCAGAAATCTTCAAAAATAGTTAACCCCAATTAGCTCAGCTACATCCCTTGCTTTCATTATTCTGCTAAAAAAACAAAAACAAAAACAAAACCTGAGTATAACTGACATATAACATTGTAGTAGTCCTAGGTTTGCAATCTCATGATTTGACATATGTTTATATTGGAAAACGAAAGTCACCCATCAGACATGGCAATGATTTTCTGAGGCACCAAAAGCAAAAACTGACTTTCATTCTTAAATTTAATCAGGCTTCTGTCCTCTCCACTCCAACAACGGTCAGCAGACCTCACCTGAACCTCTTAAGCAGCAACTGACATAACTGATCACCTCCTCCTTCCTGAAACTCTCTTCACTTGGGCTCCATGTCTAACTTTCTTCCTGCTTCATTGGCTCTGCTTCTACATCTCCTTTGCTGGAGGTTCCTTTTCTTCCCAGCTTCTAAAGATGAAGGTGTCCCAAGACTGGGATTTGGATCTCTTTTCATCTTTGTCTCTACTCCCTCCTTAGGGGATCTTAAATGTCATGGTTTAAATGTCATCGATACACTAAAAGTTCCCCAAATTATCTCTCTAGGCATACCTCTCCCTTGTCCCAGACTCATATGTTCAGTTGTTTATATGACAATTCCTTTTGGATATCTAATATGAATCTCACGCTTACCAGGTCCAAAACCAAATTCCTGATCTCATACCCTTCCAACCCCAATAGTCTACATCTCAGTAAACGGCCCTACCATTAATACAACTTGATTTCTCTAGTCACAAGTCTGCAACACTTTGCTCTCTTTGATATCCTACACCCAATCCAACAGCTAGTTCTCTTGGTGCTATTTTCAGAACGTATTTTAAATGTGACAACTTCTCAGCACCACCACTACTTCCATCCCAGTCTAAGCCACCAAGTATCTCTGGATGATCACAGCAGCCTCGTAACTTGTCTTTATGCTGCTATTCTGGTATTCTTCCCCCTGCCCTAGTCTAGACAGACAACCAGGGTTTTAGAAAGTATTACTGTCCCTCTCAAAACCTAAGTGTTTCTAACTTAGAATAAAATGCTACCCCTGAACCGTGACTGGCAAGGTGCTGCTTTTCTGACCTTCTCACCAGTCCCCTTGTTCTCTGTACTCCAGCCACCCAAAGCTTGTTCTTGTTTCGTAAGAGCATGAAGCCCCTCTATATCTCAAAGCCACTGCACTCTCTTGTTCCAGATATTCTCCCAGTTCGCTCCCTTCCTTCTTTCAGATCCACACTCAAACGTCACCCTCAAAAATGCTTTCCCTGACCACTTCATTAACACTTCTCCTCGTGTCTTTTTCCCCTTCCCTTGCTTTGCTTCACATTCCTTAAACCTCTTCCTGACCACTTTACTTCTGCTTATTATCTTCCTGTCATCCCCACTAAAGTAAATAAATGTTTCATGGTGGCAGGGAGTTCTCTGCCTTGCTTACTCTTAAATCTCTCGGGCCAAACACAGTACCTGGCAAATAGGTGCTCAATAAATATTTGTTGGATGAATACATGAATAATCATTTCTATACTCTTACTCACTGTTTATGAGGATAGAGAATATATATTTCAATTGTTTATTATTTAATACATATGGTATAATGACAAAAGGAGCCACTAAATATTTCCCAAGTTATATGTTTAGAGCCTCATAATGTTGGCTGGGGGATGGTTAGACAGAAAGACCAGCATGGGCACAACAAATGAGGTAGGAAATATTTTAACATATTTATAGAACTATGGGTAGTTCCCTACAGGAAATCCGAGGAGAGAAGGGGAGAAGGAAGTAGGATGGGTGAAGGATGAGGCTTGGGATAAGACTGAAAGCAGACAACGGACAATCGTGAAGGGTCTTGTGTGCCGGCTTGAGTTTTAGGTGTTATCCTGTAAGCAACAAGAAGTCATGAACAAGGAAACAGCAGTTTTATTTGGGACAAATTATTCTGGCCACATGAGATTATATATCCCACATAACCATGTCTCCTCATAGTTGAAATAGCAACTTATCTGCTAAAGGTCTGCATAGAAATAAGACATACCACACAAGTCTTAAATGATTGTTTAACCCCTTATCATTCATACCCAAAAGGTACTCATAGTTTGCTCACAAACCTTTAATTATCTCAATGAGACATTTCTCGGCACGTTCCTACCTTTAATTTTCCCAATGAAACATTTCTCAGCACGTTCCTATTTGAATATTTTCCACTTTTAATCAATTAGCTCTTCAATTCAAGAACATTTACATGATAGTCTTTAATTAATGCACACAGATTCTCACATATACACAGTAAATCCATTAACTTACTTATAATACTAAAAGTTAATACTACATTGGGCAGTGAAATATTCAACAAGAAAGTTCAATGATTTTTTTCTAATTAGTAAAAACTGGCATCTGATCAGCTACCAGAATAGTCTAGAGTCTGCCCAATACAAACTTCAAATCAGTTGGTCCAGATATAAAAAGTCCTATATTTTTAAGGTTAAAAACATAAGTGTGATTTTCATATTTAATATTTGCTTGTATAGGAAAATTAATACAGAATAAGTATTATCAGTCCACTGAGTTTCTTTTTTAATAAGATGTAATTAATGTTAAATGGGTTTGTTTTCATTGGTTTTTTAAATCATTGTTTGCCTTCTATTCCTCCTGGCTTTCTATGTATCCTTAGTGTTTGTAATGTAATCACTAGTTTCCCTCTTTTCCTAGATCTTACTCTCAACATCTCATTTAACAGTTACTCCATCTTTGCTTCAAAAAACATATACCCAACTGCCATTACAGGTCTGGAACGGTGCCAAGCACTAAGATGCAAAAGTGAAGAGATAAGAGCTCCACCCCGAAGTAGATTCTGATGACAGCGATCTATTCTTCCTTCCTTGCCACCCTTCGACCATCCTTTTGGTGTGAACTATGGCTTTAATTTATATGACTCACCTGTGTCTGCCCTTGCTTCCTGAAGCAAATGACTTAATTCCAATGACACATTTGTTCTGCTTCACTGATCTTTCTTACATTAGCATCCTTACATTACACATCCATTTTAAAAGGAAGTAAAATCACTCAGGTAAATGAACAATGTGTGATATCAGAGCCAGCTTAAACAACTTCTCTCCACTCACTAAGCAGGTTTATGATTAACGTCAAGTCAGAGAGGAACTAGAAAGGGGGATCATAAAGAAGGATGAATAAAGGCAGGGGACCTAAAGTCAACGACCAAGTAGATGTTTTCTCACTGGACTTCATTTCTTGTGTGCCTGGGACGTCCACTGAATTGACTCTTGGGATAAAGAAGCAACACAGCACAATTACACTGTAGCACAAACTAGTTCAATTTCTGCTCTTCTGGTCCACATCCCTGATGAGCCCTTCCCGGAAGTTCCCTACCAACGCAACTTGAGTGTACAGTGTTACAGAGACAGCCAAAAAGAACAGTATCTTCACAAGATTTCATTACAAAGATTCAACATAGGGGAGAATGGGGAAACCTCTGAAGACGTCTGCCCCCAGGTAGGAACACGTACAAAGTGGGTTCTAGTCTTGGCCTGTTTCCTCCAAGTGTGTGGGCATCACAGACTAGGGTCCACTTAGGATCTATTACAGGACTAACCACCAGCGTATATATAACTTACACAACTTCTGCTCAATAAATATTTAAGTATGAAGGAGTGCCAGTGTTTTAAATTTTAAAAACGACCTTTAGACATCAACCTTAATATTTACATTCAACAGAAGTCGTCACATTTTAAATACCTGTGGGAAGGATACACAGACAAACCATTTCAAAATGGAAAAAAGCAAATATGTACAAAATCTGAAATACTTCCTATAACAGTATGAAAAAGAAATCTGGCTTTTCACACATAGGCTAAATGAACTATTCTTTCGCTCATATGCTTCACATTTTTATGCACCTTTTCCTACTACACCCTACAAGCTACAGAACCCTGCTGGCAAAATGCTTCTCTCTGGGGAAAATCTTTTTTTTTAACTTGACAGAAGAAATGCCGTGAATTTAAAGCAGGTTTTCTTTCTCATCATAGCAGTGCAGTGGCCTCTATGCAAAATATAATGAAAAATGCAAGTCAATGCTATAAGGTAGAAAATGAAACTGGGTTTGTATCTACAAAGATATCAGATCTATAACTTTAGAGACCACACAAGTGAAACAAAGAAAATATAAAATAATCTCATGCATTTAGAAACCTCTCCCAATAATCATAATTTTCAAGGACCAAGATACTACTGGGAAGCCAATTCTGATAACATGCCTTCTTCCCAAATTTCCAAATTGTCAAAGCAGATATATAGAAATGCTGATATAACAAAAATACGATAAAAAACAACTAGTATATAGACTCTACTTGATATTGCATCCCCAAAGATTTGTAAGCCACAGTAAATTCAGAAATTACTTCCACAAAAAGGGCATCAGACTGAGACTCAAAAAGAGCAAGTCCAGTCTAATTTGCTAAATTCGTGAAGAGTATTCTATAGTTAGTGACTTGACTACAGAGCTGTATGATCATGGGTAGGAGGGGTTCTCAAGATCATCACCTCTCCTTCATAAAACTGGCCAACGTAGCAGTGTGGAATGGACAGTGGTTGATTTCATGATCGAAGATGTAGCAAGGAAGCATAACCCTTTGTCCCTGTCTCCAAGGTTGTGAATGGTAGCCTTTAAGAGCTAAAAGTAACCACCTGGGACTTAAACCCAAAGAGAAAAATCTTTTCCTGTAACTATGAGAAGGATCATCTTTATCCTGAAGGCTATGAGGAACACTGAAAGGGATTTAGCAGTGAGGAGTATGGTCACATTTGAGTTTTAAAAAGATCAATAGCAAGAATTTTGAGGATGGATTTTAGAGGTATTGGATGAGTCACTGAAGCCAAATAGGGCACTACCGTGCAAGTATAGGTTAGAGAGGAAAACTAAAACTGAGGTGACAGGAATAGAAAAGAAATTTGGACACACTTTGGATATGAAATCAATAAGATGAGTATGTGAAGGAGAGGAAGATGCTGCTGCTGATGATGATCATGACAGCAACTAATACTATTATCACTAAAAGGTACTCAGTGCTTCAGTGTGCCTGTCATTATACTAAATGCTTGCTCATATTATCTCATTTAATCCCACTGACTCTCCTAGGAGGTGTGTACTATTATTCTTATTTTCCATAGGAGAAAAATGAAGCCTAAAGAGGTTGGGCAGCATGTCCAAGGTCACATAAGTAGTTCAACCAGGATTCAAGCCTGAGTCTGCTGATGCCAAAGCCTGTTGCCAAACTGTTTCTTACACACCAAATCTCCCAGAATTCTGAATTCATGGGCAATTGGAAAGCAATATTTACCTACAAGTACCTAGTTTTTATTATCAGACACTTTAATGCCATATTATTCCTCATATTCTGGTTTCTGTGATGGTGCAATCTTTCAGTCATGTTAGTCTCCTTAACACAACACATGGTGGGCGCCATGTTGGCATTGGACACAAAAAGGGATATTCTGTGCTTTTATCTGAGCTCTGTGGACTTGTAGCTGCTCTGGGATTAAATAGTATAGAGTCATCAATCCAGCACTCTCATCTTCTAAGGCAGGAACGAGATAATCTGCACTCCATTGCCTCAAAGGCTTCTCATCTTTTCCCAAGTTGATACTAGATCTGAGTAATTCTGGTATTTATCCACTGACCTCCAAATGTGGGAAGGCTCAACATCACACTGTCTATCAAAGTCTAATATCCATTGTGCAAATGTGAGAACCTCACAAAGAGAAAAAATATGGCTATTCCAAGTTGAAGGCATGAAAATTTATTTTACCACTTCTGAAAATGGGCCTTCCAACTCAGCCTCTCATAGTCCTACAATGTGTGTAGTTATAGAGAGAAAAGGGTATAACCCTGTGCTGGAGGAATCCATTAGGTTTTGGTCAATAATGCATACCTTTGAGACATTTAAGGTATTGTATCTCCTGCCTTCTCTGTGGTTCTCTGGCTATAGGGGGATTATAAAATCTCCTAGGTTACTACCAAATCAGATTGATTTTATCTGCCTTTAAGACATTCAAAGGCCCTCAATAATGCCAGAGGGAGTCCTATTTCCATGAGTACTAGCTGAAAACCTTTAATGTCTACCCTGGTTTAGGTAAAGACTGAAGGGGAGCTGTCAGAGCTTCATGCTGAGGCACAGCAATCACTCTGGTAGTAGTTACTATTTTAAGTCATAGTGGTGAAAATGATGGGCTCAGGATCTAGACTGCCTGTGTTCACAGCATGACTCCACTATTCACCCGCTGTGTGACTTCCAACAAATTCCTTCACTTCTCTGAGGTTTCCTCACCAGAATATGGGGATAATAACAGCACCAACTTCAGATGATTGTTGTGAGAATTAAATTAGTTGATCTTTGTGAAGGATTTAAGACAGTGCCTTGCACACAGCAAATACTACACATGCATTTACTGCATACAGTAAAAATTTAAAAAATAAAAACAATTCTGTACTTTTGCCAATGCAGAAACAGTGAGATAAAAAAACAATTATGTTCAAAAGTTAATTAACCTTCAAATACAATGGTTTATACCTATATATCAATATAAGAAATATACTACAGCAAAGAAACTGCTTTTATATAAATGCATTATTCCTTGTTTAGGAGAGATATACAAAAATGTGCTAAATCTATATCATATATAGAAAACAAATATAAGGAGGAATTGGTCTATTTTTTATTAGGCTCCAAATAAGAAGATAACCTCAAATACACGACTTAGCCAAACAAAAATATAAAATGGTCCTTCTGTGTTTTCACCTGCCTACATAGATTTAAGTCACATGACCACCAAAGATTAAACTTATCTTTAAAAATTCATAGGGTAATAATTCTGAACTTTCATGGAACTTTCATGGAATAGTTCCCTCATACAGAAAAACGCATACTGATTAAACCTATAAGCTATAAAATTGATCTTCAGTAATAGAATCTATAAAAAAAAATTATGGTGGTCAGCAAGAATCGCATAGCCATTTTTCAAGATGCCCACATCTCTAAAGTGTTCATTAGGCAGTGAAAGAGAGGTAGTAAAGGAGACAAAATATGCCTGAGGGTATACTCTTTTATTTTTTGCCATTTTTTTCCTTTCTTTTTTTTTGTTTGTTTTTTGTTTTTTGTTTGTTTGTTTGTTTGTTTTGGGGGGAAGATAATCCAGGTAGAAAGAATGGTGATTATATACTTCCAACATCTAAAAATGCAAAGGTTGTCTTTAAACACACTACATTCTAATCACTATTCCACTATTTAAGGTTTCATTAACTTTCAATTCTGTGTCCTGCTATATACTGCAGTTTTGTATGCACACACAGCACCATCTTTCAAAACATTTTATGCCCAGACTATTCCAGATGTGATTTTTAAGGTGAAAGGTGAATAGTGAAATACTTATGATATAGCAACATAAAAAAAAAAAAAATTCAAACAGCTGAAGGGGACATCTGGTTAAACATGGCAGATTAACCACTCAGACCTTTTTGTTTCCTTTCTTCTAAAAATACATGCCCGTAAAGGAATAAAAAGGATATAAACCTACCAGGACAAAGAGAAAGTTAGGAACATTTCAACAGTGCTGGAGGAGCAATTACTGGTTTGACAGAGCAGAGAAAGCTGCTGGTCAAGTGTCTGTCAAGAGGTTACCAATGAGATGTGAGCCAATTCATGCACAAAACTCAGGCCAAGTAAACCAAGGACAGAGAGTGAGGAACAGAACCATAAACAAGGAAGCTGGCTGAAGTCACTCTACAGTGCAACTGAAACTCCTAGGCCTCTGCAAGGCAGCCAGGTTATTCTCTGGAGAAACTGATCTTTGGGGGCATAAGGATGAGTTAACACCAAGGGAAAGTAGATTGAGAATCAAGACAACCCAGAAGGACTAAGTAAGAATTTGCCAAGTGAAAAATAGTAGGACTCATAGATCTACTCCCTGATCTGCTCCCACAAAGAGGGTTCAATTTTCCCAACCAAGAGGTTAAGAGTCTCCTCTGAAAAATTAACTTCTCTACAAAGAAAAACTTCACATTTAAAAATACCCTTGATGAAACAACTGCTTGCTACTTCAACACCAGACAAACAAAACAACCTATCAATAAGCTACACACAGAGAGAGGTGCTAATCAACATGTCAGGACTCATTCTTAAAAAACACTTGACAGAAAATGATAACCACATATTTAAGAACAGCCTCCAATATAAAGAGCAACATACCGAAATAATCAGGGGGAAAATGGGAGGGGGTGTCTAGATGCAACACAAACATTGCATAGAACAGAATACTTTAAAAAGAACCATTCTATTTTTTAAGTCATATTTAATATTGCCTAGAGAATAATAATTTCAATACAACAGAATCTATAATTAATATCTTCAGAGAAAGATTATCACATATATAAAATAAGAACAGAATCTATGTAAAGTACATCATCGGTAATCAAGAAAGAGATCTCTGACATTAAAAAATTAAAGTATGGAGTTGGTTGGACCCACAATTATATGGTCAACTCATCTTTGACAAAGCAAGAAAGAATATCCAATGGAAAAAAGACAGTCTCTTCAACAAATGGTTTGGGGAAAGTGGATGGCAACATAAAGAATGAAACTGGACCACTTTCTTATACCATACACAAAAATAAATTTAAAAATGATGAGAAACCTAAATGTGAGAGAGGAAACCATCAAAATCCTAGAGAACACAGTCAACAACCTCTTTGACCTTGGCTGCAGCAACTTCTCACTAGCCACATTGTCAAAGGCAAGGGAAACAAAAGCAAACAGGAACTACTAGGAATTCATCAAGATAAAAAGCTTCTGCAAAGCAAAGGAAACAATCAGCAAAACTAAAAGGCAGACTATGCAATGTGAGAAGATATTTACAAATGGCATATCTGATGAAGGGTTAGTATCCAAAATCTATAAAGAACTTATCAAACTCAGCACCCAAAAAACAAACAACCCAGTTAAGAAATGAGCAGAAGACATGAATAGACACTTTCCCAAAGACATCCAGATGGCTAACAGACACATGAAAAGGTGTTCAACATCACTCACCATCAGCAAAATACATATCAAGACCACAATATCATCTCATACCTGTCAGAATGGCTAAAATTAACAACGCAAGAAACAACAGGTGTTGGTAAGGATGCAGAGAAAGGGGAACCCTCTTGCACTGCTGGGTGGGAATGCAAACTGGTACAGCCACTCTGAAAAACAGTATGAAAGTTCCTCAGAAATCTAAAAATAGATCTACTCTATGATTCAGCAAGTGCACTATTAAGTATTTACCCAAAGGATTCAAAAATACACATTCAAAGGGATACATGCACCCCAATGTTTATAGCAGCATTGTCAATAATAGCCAAACTATGGAAAGAGTCCAAATGTCCATCAACTGATGAAGGGATAAAGAAGAAGTGGTGTGTGTGTGTATATGTGTGTGTGTGTGTGTGTGTGTGTGTGTGTGTGTAATAGAATATTACTCAGCCATCAAAAAGAATTACTCCATTTGGAATTATTCCATTTGCAATATGTATATGAAGCTAGAATGTATTATGCTAAGCAAAATAAGTCAATCAGAGAAAAATAAACACCATATTATTTCACACATATGTGGAATTTAAGAAACAAAACAGATGAACATGTGGGACAGGGTGGGGAGATTGGGAGAAGAGAGGGAAACAAACAACAAGAGACTCTTAACTACAGAGAACAAACTAAAAGTTGACAGAGGGAGGTAGGTGGGAGATGGGATAGATGCATGATGGGTATTAAGAAGGGCATTTGTCGTGACAAGCACTGAGTATTGTATATAAGTGATGAGTCACTGAATTCTATTCCTGAAACCAATATTGCACTGTATGTTAACTAACAAAAATTTAAATAAAGCATGGAGTTAGAAAACTAAGTCAAGGAAACCTCCTAGAGAACAGAAACAAAAGACCAAAGGATGGGAAATGCAAGTGAACAAATAAGAATATTAAAATACCACTCCCATAATCCAGAAGATTCCAAATCTAACTAACAGGAGTTTCAGAAAGTATAGGGAAAAGATAAAGAGAAGTGATTACAAAGTAACAAAACCAGAAAATTTCCCAGAACAAAAAGACAAAACATCTCCAGGATTCATCCCAGAACCAAAGGCTACAAAAGTCTTCAGATTCAAAAAATCCATCAAGTGCACAGCCCAATGAATGAAAGAGAGAGAGAAAAGGAGTCTTATTATATGGCAAACTATTATGAAATTGCATCACATTAGAAATAATAATATATAAAATATCCAAAAAAATTTTTTTAAGATACATATACACATAATATAAATTAGCAATTACAACAGCAAAGAGTTTTTGAAAGTGAGAATGGAATCTAGAAAACAATATAGAGCATTTATTTTTAAAATCTAGGGGAAAAAAGTATTTTAAACATAGAATTCTATACCCAGCCAAGCTATCATTCAATTGTGAGAACAGAAATAAAGGCAGCTTCTGGGGCGCCTGGGTGGCGCAGTCGGTTAAGCGTCCGACTTCAGCCAGGTCACGATCTCGCGGTCCGTGAGTTCGAGCCCCGCGTCAGGCTCTGGGCTGATGGCTCAGAGCCTGGAGCCTGTTTCCGATTCTGTGTCTCCCTCTCTCTCTGCCCCTCCCCCATTCATGCTCTGTCTCTCTCTGTCCCAAAAATAAATAAACGTTGAAAAAAAAAAATTAAAAAAAAAAAAAAAAAGAAAGAAATAAAGGCAGCTTCAGCCATGAAAGGAACAAAAATTTAGCAACCCATATTCTTTTCCTTAGGAAACTACTGATTGAATGTTCTATCAAACAGGAAGCAGAAGGCATGGAATCTTCATTCTGGCAACCCAACATGATGGAGCACTGAGGGAAGTCCCATGATAATGGAGATTCTACAAGCCTAGAATAAGCCATGTAGCCTGGAGCTAGAAAAGTGGAAGCTATGAGACAGATATCTCCAAAAGCATTTAGTCATTTAAAAGATTGCCAGTACATCTGGGAGGGGGAAAAAAAGGATAGGTAATTTAGAAAAGTAAGCAAATGGGGAACAAGTATTCATCATTAGCTCAATTTAAAACAAAAAGTTCTACACAAATGGCAAAACACAATACTTATAGTAAACACGGATGTCTTCATAATGAATAATACACACTACTGCTTTTAATAAGAATGGTGATATAACCTAGAAATACTAGAGAAACAGTAAAAAAAAAAAACAGTTGAATGGTATTGTCTACATAGATTAGGGCTGGTAGAGGGAGACAAGAAACTGAGGGTATTCATGGGAAATAAGAAACTCCCATGCTTTTTTCTTTTTTCTTTTTCACAATCATCCATTTAGCATGATTGGACATTTTATTTTATTTTTACTTTTATTTACCTATTTATTGAGTATATCTTTTTTTTAATGTAAATCCAAGTTAGTTAACATATAGTGTAATAATTGTTTCAAGAGTAGAATTTAGTGATTCATTACTTACATAACACCCCATGCTCATCCCAACAAGTGCCCTCCTTAATGCCCATCACCCATCTAACCCATCCCTATACCGAACACCCCTCCAGCAACCCTCAGTCTGTGATTTGACATTTTAATGCTCTATATTTTTGTTTTAGATTTTTTAAAGATGATCTTTAAAAATAAGTGTATGAGAGGGATGCTGTTCAATAGGCATAGAATTTGTTTTGCAGGATGAGAGTTCTAGAGATCTGTTGCACAACAATGTGAATATAGCTAACACAACTGGACTATACTCTTCAAAACAGTTAAGATGGTAAATTTTATGTTATGTGGTTTTTTTTACAATTAAAAAAAATAAGGTGAAAAAAATTAAGTCAAAGGAAAAGCATTTCACATTTGCTAAACAAGTTCAAATTTAACTGTAAGCCTCTTAGTTGCCATGATAAATGACATGATTGAGCATTCATAAAGATTTTAAAAATAAAGCCAATAAGCCATTATCCTCAAGAGAAGTGCAACAAATCCTGATCTGAGAAACAAGAAAAATTTGTGACAAGGACTTCCCTAAAATGATACTATATAATTAAAGAATATCCCTTTTTAGCAAGTACAGCAATATCTAATTAACTTTCAAAGTATCTATTGGGAGTGAATAGATTTTTGATATACAATATTTCAGACAAATAAAAAGGCCCCCACTTCCTGAGGTTTGGGAGGCGGGAACAGTCACGGTGCCAGGCAGTCCAGGCAGGAGGCAGAGGACAGTACGGGCCCAGTGCCTTCTCCCCAGCACAGTCTCCAGCAAGCAGAGCCCTCATGTACTCTCATTAGTCCACATCATTAGTCTACTGATGAGTGAAAGACTAAACTTGGCACATGAAAAGTTGTTGGCTCTTAAGGAGTATCAATGTACAATGTGCCAAAGCTGAGGTTGAATGAAAGTCAATGTCTAAAAATTGAAAATCCCTTCAAGACTAATTTTCCTGAGTGGCTTATAAGCTAGTTTTGAATTAATATAAAAACAGAATTACAAACAAACAAACAAAAATTGAGCAACTGTGGCATCATTTTGGGATAAACACATAGCTATCCAATGTAGATAATACTTGAAATATAAGTCCCTAACAGATAGATATGTATGGAATGTCTGGGTATATTTATCTAAAACCAAACCAGTAAAACAAACAAAAACACACCCTCTTGGCTTATAGAGAAAAAAGTGTTAGCTGGAACAATGACATAAGGAAGCAAGCCAGAAATATGAGTTTCTAAATATTTGCCATCATGCGAATCTTGAAAACAATTCTAGGGGTGCCTGGATGGCTCAGTCGGTTGAGCGTCAGACTCTTGGGTTTTGGCTCAGGTCATGATCTCACAATTTGTGAGATCAAGCCCTGCATGGGGCTCTATGCTGACAGCATGGAATCTGCTTGGGATTCTCTCTCTCTCTCCCTCTCTCTTTCTGCTCCTCCACTTCTCCCATGCACACACACTCTCTCTTTGCTCTCAAAATAAATAAAGTTTTTAAAAAATAATAATAATAATTCCAGTGGTGCCTGCATGGCTCAGTCAGTTAAGGGTCCGACTCTTGGTTTCGGCTCAGGTCACGATCTCACGGTTTCATGAATTCAAGCCCAGGGTCGGGCTCAGCACTGGCAACATGGGGCCTACATGGGATTCTCTCTCTCTCTCTCTCTCTCTCTCTCTCACTCTCTGCCCCTCCCCCACACACGCTGTCTCTCTCTCAGAATGAACAAACTTAAAATGAATGAATGAATGAATGAATGAATAAATAAATAAATAAATAAATAAATGTAATCATTCCAAATATAAAATGCATGTATTTCACAAACTGGAGCAGTCCATGACTCATTTTTCTTTATTTTTTATATCTTTAAGTAACACACACGTTCTCATGGGATTATACAAAGAAATGTGCACCCTTTCCCTCAAACTCAACACATTTGAATCCTGGAACACAACAATCCTGGCACAGACTCTTTCAACAGTCTCCTCAAAGGTAACTTGATTGTGACTCTATGATTCAAGTTATTCAGACCCAAAACCTTAACAATTCTAATTTGATATCCAATATGTTAGCAAATCATGTTGACTCTACCGTCAAAGTGAATTAGGACTCCAACCACTCCCCAGTCTCTCCAGAGCACCCACTCTAGTTGGATGGTGATCAGATCCACCAACATCTTATAGATTACTGTAGGAACCTCTTAACTGGTCTCCTGCTGCTCCCTACTGTCTTTTGTCAGAATAGCTAATGAAATGGTTCTTTTAAAATGGAAAGCAAATCACTTCACTCTGCTCAAAAACTTCCAATGGCTTCCCATTTCATTAAGAATATAAGTGGCCCACAAGGCCCTATATGATGTTGTTTGCTTCTGACTTTATTTCTACTACTCCTCTTTGTTCACTCTGTTTTGCCCACAAGGACTTCCTTGCTGCTGCTTCTAACTGAAATATTGTTCCCCCATCCAACCACATGGCTCACTCCTTCATGGCCTCCAAGTCTACTCAAAAGTTTCATTTCCTGTCAAGTCTTCTCTGACTATCCTATTTAAACTTGCAAATCTTCCTATGTATTCTCTTGCTTTATTTTTCCCCACAGTACTTACCAATGTCAGACAAATAAAGTTCACCTATGTGTTTATTACCTGCCTCCTGTCCTAATTAAGTTTGATGGCAGGGATTTTTGCCTGTTTTTGTTCACTGCTGTATCCTCATGGTTCAGAACTGAGATAAACACATACTAGATATTCAGTATGTATTTGTAAATGAAGTGATTTCTATCTGCAAATTACGAAACTGCATGTGACCAAATAGTACAATTTTAGAGCTTTTCAAGAAACGTTTTCAATTATAATTCTTATCATAAATAAAAATGAAATAGAAAATCACAACACAGAGTACAGTGAGAACTTAAATCTCAGTATTGAGACAATTGTAGTCACACTTATAATTAAACTTATAGGCTTTTTCTGTTTTATTTTTATTTATTTACTTTCTAACTAATCTATGTCAAAATAAGTCCTTACAGGAGTAATTATTGTAATGCATCTTTTTGATGCTCTTAAGGTATATAGACGCAAAAATAATCTCTTACAATTGAGTGGAAAATTCCATATAGTTACCATATACCAATTTTTAATTCCATGTTAATTTCTTTTTAAAGTAATGTATGTGATTGCTCCAAAAATGACACACAGCTAAAGGATTCTTTATTCTGTAGCTAGAGAACGCCATCTGGCTCAATATGAGAGAAACCACACTATTATATTGAATACTGTTACAAATAGGAGTATTTAGTGTTTCTAACGGAATTTCCTTCATAGATGAAATAAAGGTGTGGTATTTAATTAAATTCATTTAAGAAACACTTCCTAAATAGAAAACTGCATAGACCTAGTGAAATAAGTTAATAATAATGTTAATAATAACAACACTAGGTAGCTCCGTTTTACATGAATTGCTGTATTTAATCTGTACACAAATCCCTTAAGTTTGGTAGATACTGCTGTTGTTCCCATTTTGCAGGTGAGGAAACTAGAGCACTGAGAAAGTAAGCCACTTAATAGAAATCCTAGTAAAGCTGGAATTCAAACTGGAACACACCCTATCAAAACCACATGCTTAAGTGCTATACTATCTGCCTTTTCCAAGACAGCAAATGCCAAGAAAACCCACCTTGCATGCCTGTCACAACATTAAAAATAGGCTGATATCTGCCTAGAGAATTTACAGTCTAAAGATGTGGGCCCTCAATTTTGACAGTACACCACTTTATTAAAAATGAAGATGCTCAGGGGCACCTGGGTGGCTCAATCAGTTGAGCGACCAACTTCCGCTCAGGTCATGATCTCACAGCTCATGTGTTCGAGCCCCCGCATCAAGCTCTGTGCTGACAGCTCGGAGCCTGGAGCCTGCTTTGAATTCTGTGTCTCCCTCTCTCTCTGCCCCTAACCCATTTGCATTCTGTCTCTGTCTCCCTCAAAAATAAATAAACATTAAAAAAATTTTTAAATAAAGATGCTCAGAATAATCAGGTTCATCTAATGCAGTTTCATATGTATCCATAATAAAGTGCATCAACTTTAGAAATTTTATGTATCTTAATTTTTTTTAAGATTTTATTTTTAAGTAATTTCTACACTCAAGGTGGGGCTTGAACTTACATATGATCAAGAGTTGTATACTCTACCAAGTGAGCCAGCCAGGTACCCCTAACTTTATATATTTTAAATAAAACCTAAAAATGTAAGTTCAAGCATCACTTAACTACATGAGTCTAAGAGACTCAATCAATCATGCAATGCTGAAATTCTATAAAAATTGTTTCAAAGAAGACCCAAAGTTTCTCTTCTTATGGATCATCAAAGGATGATTTCCATGTGATTTAAAACCTATTAGCAACTTTCAAATTCTTCCATCCACTCAGCAAACAATGATTAAGTGCCTAGAATCTATGTAGGGAGGGATCCAAAAATAGATAAGGTATATTTCATGTCTTCAAAGTAACTGAGAAAATTCCATGGATTTTCAAATATTATTTTGAGGTAAAATCCCTCAGTTAGGGAACCCCAGTATATAAACACTGAATATCCACAAGCAGTCTGTCCCCAAGAACCACAGATCTGCTGCTCTTCCCCAAGGAAGAGTCTTCTAGTCAGCAACTAAACTACCCTGTGTTAGCAGCTTCCCCTGGTGACCAGTACAGGAAAATCTAAATTGTTAAAATGCCTTCAGTCTTTCTCCTCATGGGAGACCAAGGATTCACAGACTATAGGTCACTTAATCATGTGTTTTTATTTTCATTCCTGCATACCCTCTCAACTTTAATCCTTTCCTCCATTTTCTGTCCCTTCTTGCTGAACAACTTAAAGAAATTCTCTACCCACACCCAGCCTCCCTAAACATCCCTTCAGTCCACATATAAAATAACAAATAATTCTGATAATAGATAAACATAAAGGTGTTAATCTGTACCAGTACCAAATTTTTTTAAACCATAAATTTGAGGTAAATCATTAAAATCAGCACCGCCATCTTCTATGGCTCCTGAAAACAACCACAGATCCCTTTAAGAACACCACATGTCTCTTTCTACCTTTTCAACGACATTTCCCCATATTTGCTTCTCCTGGAGTGCCAGGATTCAAGATAATCATAGAAATGACTCCAACAATCATATGAGCACTGTATCGTAACTGTCTGTTCAACCTGTCTGAAAATCAGGGCGCTGACAGTGCAGAGCAGAGTTCAAGCTCCAAAAGGTAAACACGATGGGAGGGCAGGAGACTGACTTCTCTGCCTTGTTAATTTAGGTTTGCAGGGCGCCTTGGAGACTCAGTCGGTTAAGCATCCGACTTTGACTCAGGTCATGATCTCACAGCTCACCCATGAGTTCGAGTCCCACATCAGGCTCTGCGCTGACAGCTTAGAGCCTGGAGCTTGCTTTGGATGATATGTCTCCCTCTCTCTCCACCCCTCCCCTGCTCATGCTCTGTCTCTCTTTCGAAAATAAATAAACATTTTAAAAAAAGCAATTAAGTTAATGTTGCAACCCTGAACACATTGTCTGGTAGATTTTAGGAGCACGGTCATTTTGGTGGGTGGGATGGAGGAAAGAAAAGAAGGAAGGAGAAAGGAAAAGGAAGAAAAGAACTCTGCAAATTCATTAAGATTTATGAGTTGGTGCTGTAATCTAATCACATTGTAAATATTGTTTCTACACATGAGTGCCATTTGAAACTGTCTCTGAAGTCAGGCAGATTTTAGTGTCTACTATCAGAAACATTCTGTCTTAGGACAGCCACCCTCTAGGTAATTATGTATTATCATTTTTATTACAATAATAATTTTCAATATATCATGTTTACTTGCAATATACTGTGTTCTCCCGTGTACTTTTGCAATAACCGGTTAGCAGTATTTTGTTAATAGCTGTTACTTTCATTGCACGTGAATTATTGATTTAATGCTTTAGCACGTGTGATTGTTATGCCATTTCCATGTGCTATATAAACAATGAAAAAACAATTATTTATAAAGCAGAAATTAAAGAGATTTTTAATTAAATAATTTAATAGTAGACACATGGTAATGGTTAATTATGACTTAAGTAAAAAAAAATAAATAAGTCTTCATGTTAGGTTTTTAAACATGATCACAAGGTGACATATTATTTCTATTTCTATTCCCATTTCTTCTTTATTTTCTCAGGTGCCATTGCTGACTTCCATTATAAATCTGTATACACTGATCTATGACTGATCCCAGGTGTCAAAAACAGATACTGGATGTCTACAGGAATCCTATGAAGCAATAATTTTATTCAGTTCATTTTAGATGCAGGAAAGGGTCATAGGAACATGTTGTACATGTGTATTCTGACTGCTCTGTGATTACCACAATCCAACCTGGATTTTCTGAACTCCCCTCTTCATAGTTTCCTTATGGTCTGAGCTTTTTAACTTTATACGTTGTCATTCTAATATTGTTGGTATTGATTTAGGTGACACTGGGAAAAAAGGAATCATAATTCTAAGTCACATTTCTCGGTTGTCAAATCTGGTGACTTAAATCAAGTATTTACTGGCAGTCTTTTCTGTCCTTTACTGCTTCCAGATGCAGCAACTGTTCTTACTTGTTTTAGATCATCAGCAAAAAATGCCACAATTTCACAGTTTTATCAGAGTATCTCAGAAATTAAGATCCATGTTAAGTTTCCTCACTCCAGACAAATAATGTCTTTTTCCTTCAAATTCCTTTGTAAAAAGTGAATTCGTTCTTAAAGGTAAAATGCTATGTTTTAAATACCTGGGGCGCCTGGGTGGCGCAGTCGGTTAAGCGTCCGACTTCAGCCAGGTCACCATCTCGCGGTCCGTGAGTTCGAGCCCCGCGTCAGGCTCTGGGCTGATGGCTCAGAGCCTGGAGCCTGTTTCCGATTCTGTGTCTCCCTCTCTCTCTGCCCCTCCCCCGTTCATGCTCTGTCTCTCTCTGTCCCAAAAAAATAAATAAATGTTAAATACCTGCCTAAATTCTTCCTTGGGGCATGGGCAGGACTGTGGCCCAAAGCACTCAGAGGTAAAGCCCTTTCTAGTTATCAAGACATTCCAAAAACCTAGCACACTGCTTCCCTATTTCCCCATCTCACTACACATTTAGTCATTAATATGCATCTAGATCAGTTCTTGCCCTCATGCCGCATAATTATTCCTATTTTCAGTACCACCACTCCCACCTTTTCCCTGTGCCTTCCTTTTTCACCTTCCTCCCAAACCCTGTTCACCCATCAGAACCCAAATTAAATCCCACCTCCTAAAGTAAAGCCCTTTTCCTCACAGTCTTATTTTCATCAACGTCCCTCAACCCAAAAGTCCAGTAGCCCAGAGCTTCTTCTTACCCAGGCTGACTTTCAAACCAGCTTTAAATAGACCCTTAACATTGGTTGATTAATGTAAGAGACCCATGTTGAAGATGATACTTTAGGTTTCGAGGGGGGAAAAAAGGAACATATTTCACTAGCCATCCCTTAAATCTT
Organism: Leopardus geoffroyi; assembly: GCF_018350155.1. NCBI lineage: Eukaryota > Metazoa > Chordata > Mammalia > Carnivora > Felidae > Leopardus > Leopardus geoffroyi. Next base: position 94,649,656 of record NC_059331.1, on the reverse strand, counting down.
TCTACTTCTCATGTTTACATGGGGTTTGCAGCCCACCCAGATCATGGCTTAAGAAATAGTGAAATGTCGTTTTCAATAAATTAGCCCACCTGCCCTGATGTGAATGGTTCGATCTAGCTGCAAGTTAACATTTCTAAATTGCGTAAGTCACAGCTGTTGCTTTAAAAAAGAAAAAAAAAATCATTCACCATTAGATCATGCTGTCACTCATTAGAGGCCACCATGATAAATGGGTTTTAAAGTCTTTCTTCCTCCCTGGTCTTTAGTTCATGAACGATTTGCTATTTGGGTAGAATTTTCATTTTCTTTTGTTCATACAATATAATGAAGCCACATTACTCACTTAAAATTCACTTTAAGCACAACATATTATTTAATATATGGAAGATTTTAATTAAAGGCAAAATAATCTACTGACTTCAACAAATCTCTATCTCAGTGTTGGTAGCCACTAGTAGCAATTTGGACTTATCATTTTCACCACAGCATCCTAATTTTAGAAAATAATGACAGGAGCACCTGGGTGACTCAGTTGGTTAAGCATCTGACTTCGGCTCCGGTCATGATCTCAGTTTGTGAGTTCAAGCTCTGCATTGGGCTATCTACTGTCAGCACCAAGCCCACCTTGGATCCTCTGTCCCCTCCTGTCTCTCTGCCCCTTCTCCCTCTCAAAAATAAACATTAAAAAAAAGAAGAATGACAGAAATACTGTTAATATCATCTTGTGCACTCCACATAACAGTTTTTGGGTATCCCATTTAGTTGACAATATTTACTAGTACTTATACAGGGAGATGGGATACACTGAAGAACAAGAGAGACTCCTCTTTTAATAGGATAACACTGACTTCAGGTCCTAATGAGGATACTCTGCACAACACACCTTTCTTACAGACCATGTCTTCCAAGAGAGTCTCAAAAAAATAAAGAACACCATACTATATATAATTCATTTTTCACAAGTTCATTCCCTAAATTCATTTACATTAGGATATGGTTGACATTTTGATCAATAAGTCAAAAGCTGCTGAAAATGGTAATGATCCAAGACACTTTTTCCCTGAATTAAACTGCTTTTCCAAAAGGCACTTTGAAATTTTACCCAATTGGAAAGAGAAGGCAAAATATTTATTCAGAGGTGAATGATTGAATATTTGGAAATTATAGAGAATAAACTGAAAAAATCTACTGGTAACAAAAAATACAGTACAAAAACATGTCAAAAACTAAAAGTCATATTTATAATGGCAATTAACATTTGTTGAGAACTATGCACTAATTCCTTTACAATACCACCTTATTTAAATTCTAAACAATCCCCATGAGACAGCTACAACTATTATCTCCTTAGAGATGAGAAAGTTGGGGCAAGCAATGTGCCCAAAGACACACACTATGCTACATGGTTTGTTAAAGTTAGTATGTAGACTACAACAGCTTTCTTCAACTGTTAAAACAAACAGAAAATATAGTTGAATAAAAAGTATAATCAAAATATCAAGAAAAGAAACAAAATATCAGGAAATAAATAATATAAAGAAATCCATAGTACCTGTACAAGGAAAACTAGAAAATGCAAATAAGAAACAGAGACAAAAACAAATAACTGAAGACACACTTTGAAGAAAGACTTAAATATACTACAAATATCAATTCTTCCTAAATTAATTTTAAATACAATGTCATGCTAGTGGAAAAAAAATCTCAACAGGAAATGATCCTAATTTTAAAAAGAAAGTCTAATATTTATTGGAAGACTAAATGTATGGTAAGTGTATTATCATGCTTTGGTAATTAAAAGAAAGTGGTACTGACACAGGAAAAGAAAGACAAATCGATGTAATATTATCCTCTAGATACAGGCCCAAGTACTTATAGAGAATTCATTTGCGATAATGGTGGCACTTCAAAGCAGTGGGGAAAAGAAGGATCATTCAATAAATGTCATTGAGACAACTGAAAAGCAATTTAAAAGAAAGGGAAAGATGTGTTCCCTACTCAGACCTTATACTAAAATAAACTTTAGATAATTAAAAAGTATAAATGCAAAAAAAATGAAACTATAGAAAGACAATATGTGAATATTTTTCTCATATTAGTATGGGGAAAACTTATATAAACACAGTCCCAGTCAAAGATTTGCTACCCTGAAAATAAAAAGAAATCATTGTGTATATTCGAAAGAAAAATGACAAGCTGGAAAAAAAAAAACGATTTGCTATTTAGATATGGAAAGCAAAGATTACTGTGCCTAGAAATGCAATTAACTCTTAAAATAATAAGAAAAAAAATTACTCCCCCAATGGAAAAATTGGCAAAGGATAGGAACACACATACACACAAAAAAAAGCAAATGACAAGCAAATGAAAATACTTCCAACTTTATTAGAAATCAAAGTAATACAAATAAAATCAAAATATTTTCATCCCATCAATATAAGTAAAGCTAAGAAGATCCAGAAATTGCAATGGTATGGGGCTCTCATACAAATAGCTTGGTACAATCTTTCTGGAGAATAGTTTGGCATTTTCCATTAAGCTGATAGATACCATGTAAGAAATTTAAGTCATCAAAGATCTATCTTCCCAAAAGGTACAAGACTCAGTGGCTTTGGGGCAAGTGCTATTGAATCTTCATGAAACAGATAATTCCTTAATCGTTGGCATAGCCCTCTTACCCAAATGTAATGCAAATTTTAGAATCCTAAATCAGTTTCATTTATGAATATGAATATAAAATTCCTAAAAACACTGGAAAATGAAATTTAAGATGAAATAGGTTGTATTCCAAGACTGTAAGGCTGTCCAACGTTAGGAAATATATGAAACTAACATATTAACACTAATGGGTCCAATGAATATCAAAGAAGATCTATCACAATTTAAAAAAATGGTAACTTTTAAGATAGTCCTGCAACTTTAAAAACCAGCCAACTATTAATAAAAAGTATTTAACATGATGAAAAGACTCAAAAGAACAGCAAACACTGCTTAAAGATGATAGCAGAACAAAGTTTTTGTATAGGAATGCTAGTTCCTTGGGACTTTATTAAAAAGTTAAGGGTGGGGCACCAGGGTGGCTCAGTCTGTTAGGCGTCCGACTTCACCTCAGGTCATGATCTCACAGTTGGTGAGTTTGAGCCCCATATCAGGCTCTGTGCTCACAGCTTAAAGCCTGGAGTCTGCTTCAGATTCTATGTCTCCCTCTCTCTCATCCTCGTGCTCTCTCTCTCTCTCAAAAATAAATATTTTTTTAAAAAATAAAAACAATAAAAACAATAAATAAAAAGTTAAGGGTGGAAATAGGGGGAAAGTTTCTCAGACACTTTAATATGCTCATGTGCACAGAATATTATAATTGGAAAAGGTCAGTATTAGACAACCTCATTTCTGTTATCAGGCACAAATGGCCTCATTGGGAGTGTATGACTGGAATCTGAAATTAAACATGTGTATGTACACTAGACAGACAGGTTTTAAAGAACCATAAACATGACACGGTGGTGATAAAATATGTCTCCCAGTTCTTCCATTCACTTCCCTTCAAAAGATGGATTCTCATTCCCTTTCTCTTCAGTGTGGGCAAAACAAGGAAGATGGATGGTTGCCCACATAGGGTTTAGGAGTAGGAATAGGGTGGAAAGGACATTAGAAGGAGTGATACTTTTCTGAGTATATCTTTTTCTGTAGTTTTAACTTTTGGAAGCATATAAATGTTACTAATATTCAAAAAATAGAATTAAATAAACAAGGGCAAGGAGAGAGGACTAAAACTGAAAGCAAGCTGAAACATATCATCACCCCAAATTGTATTTTAAATAAATGATATAACCACATTGCAACATCAAAAAGATGGAGGAAGAGGACAAGGGGGAGGTGAATGGGGAGAACGACTCACACAATTTATGAACACTGTTCTTGGTTGGAAAGAGGGAAGGGGCAGAGAACTGTAAACAACCATAAGTTCATTTTATTAGGTTTGATATAGTGACAGGGAAAAACAATTCTGAAACTTCAGATATATTACAGATTTTAGCAAATGAGTACATATACAAAAGTCCTTGGGAGCTAGGGTTCTTACCATGGAAGAAGAGAGATACAAATATGAAGTGAAGAAACACAAAGAAAGACTGTATGAGTATGGGTTAGAACTTGGGTTTGGTGTGAACTCAAGATTTCTATATGCATATATGGATTGTGAATTATATATGCATGTAGATATAACACATGCATGTAAATCTTTTCTACCTCTGTCTGTTCAAAAGGCTGAAAAGCAGATTCCCCAGAAGAAATGAACACATCACCCACAATCTGGGTTTCTAACACCATTTGCCACTCAAAAAGAATTGAGGGCTCCTTGGGGAAATGCTGGAGCAGAAAGGCATAAAATGAGCCCTTAACACCTAGTTGCATCAGAAAGTCAGAAAGAGCTAAAATGAAATGGCTGGCATATCACAAAGGCACAGGAGCCAGCTTGAAGAGGTTCCCACTACCGACTCAGACAATTTGAGCACCAAAATAACTTCTGAGATAGTAATGAATTATAAACCATAGAGGGATAGACGGAGAAATGGTAAACTATGAGGTCACACCAATAATAAGTAGATAAAGAAACGAAAGAGAAAAGAGGGAGGGCTCTTGCTTACACAAGAAGGCCCAGTTCTGATGGGTCAGCACAAAGGGAAAATCATCATTCTGCAATCACCACAGTAAAGAATGATCAATGGATACTAAGTCTAGGGAGAAATATTTTGATGAAGAATAAGATCTTTGCATGAAAAGAACATGTCTCCTCACATATTGCCTATTAGTAGGAAGGGAAAAAATAATATTTGGAAATCAGCTAACACCTTGAGTGGATGATCAAAATTAACATCAAAACTGAGAAGCAGATGGACATCATGTGCCTCCAGATGTGAAACCCTGAGGACACATCATTAGTTATGAAATATTCCAGCAGGGAACACATAGCATAACCTGAATCTCAGTGAGGAGAAACATCACACAAACATAACATGAGGGATGTTCCATTTTTTAAAAAAGAAATAAAAAGCTATATTTAAAAATATCAATGTCATAAAATATGAATTGTTCCAAATTTAAAAGGACTAAAAAGACATGACAACTAATTGCAAACTGTGATTCTAGGCTTGGTACTGCACTGGAGGAGGGGGGAAAATGCCATAAAAAGAGGTAATTAGATCAAGTGTTAAAACTGGAAAATAGACCATAGATTAGATCTAAAGTATTGTGTCAATGTTAAACATACTGAAGTTGATAACTGCACTTGTGGTAATGTAAGAAAACATTCTTATTCTTTGGAAATATATACTATCTTATACTTAGTCTCAAATAGTTCAGAAAAAAACTGTGTGTGTGTGTGTGTGTGTGTGGGTGGGTATGTGCGCGCGTGCATGTATACAAGAGAGGGAGAGAGAGAAAGAGAGAGAATCTATATTTATCTATCTGTACACACACATTAGATAGCTAACTAGACAGGCAGATAGGACAAATAACAAAGCAAATGGTAAAGGATATTTTAAAGTTCTTGTACTAATTCTTAACATTTATGTTAAGTTCAAATTATTTCCAAATAAAAAGGTTAAAAATGTATTTAGCTTGCTTCTACATATAAAAGAAATGCCTTCTTTTAGATATTTACACATTCTTCCTGAAAGCTTTTTTTGGTTATTACTGTTTTGTAGATATTTTCTTATTAGGTAATGAATATGTAAACACTAATAGTCAGGGACTCTATCTGAATTAAAAATAATAAAGTAATGAAGCTCAAATATAACCTAAGTACATAAAAAAAATACAAGTAAGTTAATGTAAAATGTAAATTAATAAGTTACCCCCTGATACCACTACTAAATGAACCAGGCAAAAAAATGTTATTTAAGGTAACGATTCACACACACACACACACACACACACACACACACAGCATAATGTATTCCTTAAATATTTTACTTAATTCTTATAAATGACCATTCACACAGGTACCTTTTGAAATAAAATGAAGAATTTTTCTTTGAAGATGGTCCAGGAATTCAGTCTCTTCTCTTCCCCACATTAACTTAACCATTGAACAACATTTACAAATTCCACTACTGAATTTCATAAGGGAAAGACTTAAAGACACTTGAGCTAAAGTCTTCTAAATTTGTACAGTCTTTAGAGCTATCTCTCCTATACCCAAGTCAATGGGGAAAAAAATAAATGTTTAGAACATGCCCTGTATCATATCTTTCAACACATTTAACTTACTTTTCATAGCAACACCCACATTCTTTCTTTATGCACTTATATTTTACCAGTTTATTGTTACATAATTATATTATATTAGAAACACAAGTACAATTATCAAAAATATGCAGGTAACCAATGAGCAGTGATGTGTGGGCATCCTAGAAAGTAAAGTAAACGAGCACTGCCAGTCAGTATGTCTCAGAAGGAGTGAAGGGGTTGGAGGGGTTGGACTCTGCTAATCTCTGAGTCTATTAAGTGGAGATCAGTTATGAGAATGTCTGGTAGATACGCAAATGGAGTCACCTCTACCAAGCATGTAATGAAAATATTTGCCTCAAACAAGAGAACTTAGCACTTCATGAATAGTTCCTAGTTTGCCAGGAGTGCACAGGGATTAAAGTGACATTTGATTGAGTTTATAGGCAAGTAGGCTCAGTTTAAGAGCCTCCCTGTTTTCTTACAGACCAGCAATATAAGAGAACAGAAATGTCTGATGCTAGATAATATACAATCATTTGAAATTTGTGCTCCAAGTAGTCAAATTTTAAAGTACTTCATAAAATATATATATATACACACACACACACACACACACACACACACACACACACACACTAAAAGGGAATAACAAGAGCATAGGACAAGAGGGGAGTTAAAACTCTGACTCTGATCCTCTCCCATAAAATAAATCCAAGCATCCATACTTTCAAACATGTACACTGTGCCCAAATGTAGGTATTGGTCTCTGCATGGAAACTATAAAAAGGATTTTAATTTTCCAACAAAGTTTTGGGGAAAATGTGTTAACTGTGTAGACAGTTATATTCTCAAGGACAACAGCCAGGCAAAGCTGAAATATGGTTTGCCCCACAAAGTTTTAAACCATGAAAAATGAGTTATTCGGTCTTCTAATTTGTGGTCACAATTGCATCTCCTATTAGAAATATGTTCCTATAAGACAATGAGAATTCAGGGTACCCAGAACTAATTTCTATCACCCACCTCTTGTCTACCTTCAAGGACTCAAGGGGATAAAAATGTCCAAGCACTCCAGCAGCTGGTCTGAATCAGGACATGTTATGCACATGTGATATGTGACAATGACACAGGCAACTTAATGTGCTGCCCTGTTATGTATGAACTGCCTATAGAGGGAATTTGATTAATTTGCCCAATAGATTTCCAACACACAGCAGACTCTTTGAAAGCAAGACAAATAGAAACTCATTCTGTCTGACTCCAGGGTCTCATCTGGCTTCTTCTACACCATGATTTTAAATTTATTATTCATGCTATATTTTATTCTTCCAATCAATGAAAGAATGGTGTTCTTCTATCCACACTGTTTATGGATAAAGAAATTCAATTATATTAAATAATATTTGACAACCTAAGATAACAAAATAAACTGAGTATTTTTTAATCAGACCTTAGAAAATATGTCTAATGATGCAAGAAAATTCAAGTTCACCTCAAAAGAGGCTGTCATAAAATTCAAAGCAGATATAAACTGATGTCCTTCATGAATGTCATTAGTTGAACTAATATTTCACAACACAAGGAAATTCAGATGCTACACATGACTAGACATTTTCTTATTCAGTTCTCAAATTATCATATGTATATGTATGTATATGTTTTATGTATGCATAGACATTAAATATGTAAATCTCTGTATACATGCATACACAAATATACATATATGTGCGTAAAGTGTGTATAAGCTAATAGATATACAAATATATATAAACAAAAATTATATATATACACAAAAGGAAGATGCTAATCCTACTCTCATTACTCAACTTACCCAGAATCATTTTTAATCACATCTAAAGCACTAGGAGAAAGATAATGAAGATAACGGCCTCTGAGAGCCACAGCACATTTCTGACGTGCAGACATCCATCCTCCACAGTCTGAGGCAGCCTCTTCAATAGCCTATGGTGGCTATGAATCTATATATCAAAGATTACCTAAAAATTCATTCTTAAAAATGAGAGATTCAATGATTTATACAGCAAATCATGTAACATAGCTGCACTATGCCAACAAACGTAGATTGACTTGTAAAAAGGAAAACTACCTCCTCTGATTCAATAAATCTACCGGGGTCATTAAGAGCATTTCTTGCACATCCACAATGTGCAGAGTATTTTAAGAGGTTGAAAAAATTATACAGGTTAGATCTTTCTTCATTCTTTGCAATATGACCTATAACTCTCTTAAACACCAGTGTTTCTGGAAGGACCTGGTGTTTCTAGAGGTCCTTGGAAGGAATAAACAATTAGACAAAACGTACATTTATTCAGTTTGAGATAATTCCCATTTTGGGCTATTAAAGAGACAATATATTACCTAACTTAATAAGGCATTAGTATTATTATAAAACACAAATGGAAATATTTTGCACATATTATCAGAAAAATTAATCTTAAGTAACAAGCTTTAAAATGTTGTCTGAATATGGAACTGAAAGTATTTTTTTAACTCAAGTTAATTCAGTTAATACATTTTAAGCTGACCACACAATATTATCTCTGAGCTAGCTTTCTTAAGAATTGTTCCCAACTTTCTTTGCAGCTCTTCCTAATACAATTCCTTGGGAAACAATTTAGGTGAATGATCAGTCTCTTGTTCCTTGTATTTCAAATACAGAAATCTGTGAGCTCTTTCTTAAATGACTGATGATGTTGTGTTTTGCATCCCCAGAATCTGACACATGATAAGTAGTGCCCAGTGTATGTCTGATGAATAAATGAATGGATAATGAATGAATGAATGAATGAACCGATGTACAACGAACCAATGATTATTTCTGCATTTATATGAAGATGACCCTGCTCTCTGCTCTTATGTAATCCTTCTTCATTAAATCCCACACCTCTAAAAGGAAGAAAAGTGATGTTATATACTACGGGCTCCTCAAAATATATCTGAATAGCAAGTTACCCTCAAACTGAAGAGGTTAAAAAAATGACATTAAAAAAAGAAATTCATCTGACCCATCAGTTCATTCCAATAAACAGTGGTGACATAAAATGGCTAAGCACAAATACAACCCTCAAAACATCCATAGTCTAGTGGGGAAGATATAAACATAAATAATAATGCAAGCAGTAATTATTCCCCTGGTTCTTGCTATTACTCTTCCCTCTCTAAAGCTCCAGGCCAGGTTTATTTGCTCATGTACCAATTAATGAGACCGTGAAGGGTCTCAGCAACCAATAGCTTGCTTTTACCCCAAGCACTGGCCAAGAGTACCAGGCAAACCACTTCCACTTTCTCCCCTCTGCTAGTCCCTCTGCCCAGCCTTATAGAATCCACCAAGTGCCTGTTTTCCAAAGCTGAGGCTCCATTTCAGATTCTGAACCTAAGTGACCTCCCTTTAAGCCACCACATTACATGCTTCTAACAGTGCTGTTCTCCAACAAAAACCACCCCTTTGCTCCACTTCACTCTTACATCAGCTAATAACCAGAGACCAGAAGCTCTGCTCCTAATCATTCAAACTCAACAATGTTTACACTCATCACTGAGTCACAGCCTTTCTGACCCAACTGTTGACTCTGCCAAAGAGGCGCCTCCGCAGTCCAGCTGCTTGCCAGGCACACAGCTGGCACCACTGGGCATCTTCCTAATCCATTCCCCTGACAGCCTAAAGAAACAACATGCCCTGGAGTGGGGCCACGAATGCATCAACCAAAGAGACCTGACATTCATTACACTTGCCCCCATCTCCCTTTCCATAAACAAAGTGATAAAAATCACAAATGTCACTAAAATGGAAAAATCAAGTCATCTTAGGCACCAACATCGACTTCAGAGGAAACAGGCTTGATTATACATGCATCAAGGCACAGATGGTAGACTTCCCTCCTCCTATTCACAAGAAGAAAAGAACAGCTTCCAAGAAAATATATTATGTATTCTTCTCCATCACCTCGAAAAGGCAGAGTGATTTGGTGTTTTCTCTTTCATGAGTACACAGAAGAGATCTCAGTAAAATGATTACCCGGTTAGACTTCCGGGACAGAACTGAAGCCATGATTTTATGAAGATCATTGTATTTTCTTTAAATAACAAACTGCCGACAACACCCTAAGTGTGAAAATGACTACAGGATTTCAGTGGCATAATTTTAAGACACCTTTGTCTGGGAAAAAGAAAAGTATAAAATTAATCTGAAGTCGACTATTTTGAACATCTCAAGTTTCACAGTAAGTTTTATAGAAGCCCATAAATCTAGGGGGAAATTGGCAGGTAGGTGAATGACAGGAAATTATATTTCAGGGATCATTATTTGCAACTCTGACTGTGTAAACAAGATTACAAACCACAGAGTTCACAGGCTGATAGCACAATATTCTCTTAGTGTGTATTTGTCTAAGTATTTATAATGCCAAGTGGATCTGGAGAGGTCAGAATTTTCTTGTTTTGTTTCTAAAATAAACAGTAACATGCCAAATTTAGAAGTATAGCCTAAAATGTTTGCTAGAATTTCCCCCACTGGTCTATGTCCAGGTAAATAAAAACAAGATGTACACTGGTACCTATATACACCATTTCTTCTCATTCTTCAAGGTGTTGCAAACTCAGAGCACATAAAAAACCTGGTATAAAACTGAATAAAAATCAGACAGCATGTATGGCTAGTTTCTTTGGTTCTATTTGTGGCCCTGCCCTTTTTTATTTGAAGAGCCGTAAAGCATTTAGGACAAGCACACCAGGGCCCGTGCACTAGCTGTTGCCTCTGTCAGCACTTCTTTTCCCCTGACATCCCCTGACCACTCCTGCATGGTCTTCTGGTCATTTTTCCAAAGTCAGTTTCTCAGAAAAGTCCCCCCTGACCACTCCTTCAAAAAGGTAAGTTTCCCTCCCACCACCAACAGAAACACCTCCTATCTCCCTTCCAAACATAATTTCCTTTACTTATTAGCAAGTGCTACCATCACACATAACCACATATATTGTATATTTTGTTTATTGTTTATTGCTTCTCTACTAAAATTTAAGCTCTATGAGGGCTGGGTTTGCATCTGATTTGCTACTACATTTCCAATGCCTAAAAGAGTGACAGACACTAGGTGTTCAACAACACATATTTCTTGAATAAGTGAATGAATCTACAAAGATTGTTCTTAGACTGGTCTCTTAGTTTTCCTTCTGGACAAGCTGTGCATTCTGCTAACCTTACCTTCCAGGACCTTTGCCTCACCAAAAGTTCTTAGCATACAGCCTCACCACCCATCCCCTCCTAGTTTTCTTCTTTGTGCATTCATTGTTTTAGGTCTTATTAAAAATGGACTTTTATTAAAGCAATCTGAAATGTTTGTGAAAACAAGCAGAATGTAAAGAAATTAATAACTATAGAAACGAGATCATGGTTGTTGTGATAGGTTCGCTTTCTCTGTTTTGCATCTTTCTGCAATCTCTGAATCATGTTATAAGCTCACAGAGAAGTTGCTGATACTTAACCCATACAGAAAATAACCAATTTGTGTATCTCCTTGCATACACAAAAAAGAGAACAAATTATGTTGGTGTATTCAATTGGTTCTATTTCTGAGTATAATTCAAGAAGATGCTATTTAAAAGTTAAGTATATAAACCCTTTAATAGAGTTACAGTTGACTGGTTATTTTATAGAGCCAGTCCTTTCCTATCAACTTCATGATACCTCCTAATTAACTACTGTTACTTTGCTAGCAACAGCCAAATTAACATTTCAAGAAAAAAGTTATAAATAGTCTATGCCAACATTGGGAGTAGGGGTGGGGGAGGGAGAGGGGTTATATTCAGACTGTAAAAGCAAAGAATCCAAAGAGAAGAAAATAAAAGAAGTTTGAAAACAGAATTAAAGGCCAGACTAGCCACACCAAGAATTAGAAAGTGTTACAATGCCTATAATAAATAAAAAAGCAGTTTTGGCAAAAGAATACACACACAGATCAATGGAAGATAACACCTCAAGAAAAGAAATGCTACTATATATAAAAGGTTAGTATGTGGAAAAGGAAGGTTGAATGGGCAGGATTCCGGGCTTGCTGATCCTCAAAACCCTCGCCAACCCCATCTCAGTACTAATGAGATCCATGATATGGATAAGCCCATATGGTTACCCCCACCATAGCCAAATACTACGTAATGAGAATAAACTGTACTCAATAAATGGGGCTCCTAAAATCAACTACTGGGGAGAAGCAGTACCATTTAAAACTTCTTCTATGCCATGTACCAAAATAAATCCCAGATGGACAGGACTGGGTTCTACCTTCAAACTGGAGTGGAATGCCCTTCCAGGCAGGGAAGGAGAGTTTAGTGAAGTACCTGGCTTGGTCCCTCAGCTAGAATGGGGGTGCTGAGAGCGGTCTTGGGTTTTCCAGGAGGTCTGGAGCTGCCAATGTGCAGGGGAGGGGGAGGGGCAGTGCTTCCTAGGGGAGGCAAAGGTGTAACTATGGTTTCTATTCACCATTTGTAAAACTGCCTAGATGAAATGTTTTGGGAAAAGATGCTTGCACAGACCACAATTATGCATTTTATGATATTTTTTTAGCCCTCTGAGAAGAGAATCATCCCTAAAACATCTAAATCTAAAAGTTTAAATTTGTTTTACCATCCCATTTCCAAGTATAATTATGGAAGCAAATTAAGCTGCTGAAGTTAGTCTAAAGCTCATTTCTCTTCTCACCTTGCACATCTCTACAACCACAGAAATTCACCTTTTATATTATTCTAGAGGAATTTGTGGTTCGACCTTTCCTACCTGATTGTCTTTCTCAAGCTATGACTATGATCTGTCTAGACTGATAGGATTTGTTCAGGTTGAAACCTCCAATCTAAACTGACAATCCCACCAAGTGATCCTAGCCACCTCCACTGGCCAGAGGCCCAACTCTGCCCACTCTACGTCATGATCCCACCCTGGCAGACCCACAGTCCGATAATGAACACACGGCTTTGTTTTAAAGGCTGTACTTTTCTTCTTGCTATAGATAACCACATTCTTAAAAATACTGTTCTATCTTTGGAAACAGCCTTTTCATAAGCCTCATTCAAAATTTCCTTGCAATTTTAGAGCCCTCTTCATTATGAACAATAGACTTTCTCACTATAGAATGAAGGTCCAAGACAGCCAACTTAGTTAAATGCCCAAATGTCAGAGTGTTTCCATAATAAAGCATGCATTCCAATGCAATCAGCATGACTGAACAGTCTATAAAAAACCATAGTGGTGTATATATGGAGTGACAAACAAGTTGTTAATACAGTTTATTAGATCCCTGATATCTATAAAAATAAGTTTTAACTTTGATATAGACTCAGTGGATGTCAAATACTTAAAACACATCAATTATAGTATTCCATTATTTTATTGGTGCAATCAGTAGTAACTATGAAAGCAAAGCAACCTTGTGTTACATGACAAATAAGGACTGATGTTTACAGTTTTGTGATTTATGAAAGATGGACTTGTGGTTATTTACATACAATTTTTTTCCAGTGTGGTGACATATGTTGGAATAATCATCATGCCGAAGCCAGAGACTTCTACAAAAAATCTTGTCAACAAGCACCATCTACTGTGTCCCTCTGGGCAATGGACTAATCAATTTTAAGAGTTTCTTCCAAATTCTATAGCTTTAGTATAATGAAGTAAGCAATTTTCATAACATCTATAATAAGACAATAATTAATTCATGTTCACTAAACAGTAATCTGTCATTTAAAATGTCATGTGCAGGGGCACCTGGGTGGCTCAGTTGGTTAAGCATCCAAATCTTGATTTCAGCTTAAGTCATGATCTCATGGTTGTGAGATCAAAGATCCTCTTTGAGCCCCTCTTCGAGCCCTGTGGTGGATTCCACACTTGGCTTGGAGCCTGCTTAAGATTCTCTGTCCCCCTCTTCCTCTCTGCCCCTCCCCTGCTCACATTCCCTCTCTTTCTCTCTCTCTCAATAATAATAATAATAATAATAATAATAATAATAAAATGTCATTTGTATAGTGAAAGTATACTGAGAAAACTTGTGTAAAAATCTGCATTAATGGTAACACTAGAACTAAGATTTTAAACTCTAGTAAAATATATTATTTCAACACCAAGAACTTCATCTTTCCACATAAAGTTCCACCTATTCCACTCCAGGTTTTCTGTTTCATAGTTGGTTAACAAAATGAAAAAGCTAGTCAAAATATAAATACAAAATAGCTCAGAAGACAGCAGCAATAATATAAGTTCATAGAAAAAAAATTTTAATTCTGTTCAACTGACAAGATTTAGTAGTTTGTTGTGTAAACATTATTTGATATTGCTTCTCTAATCAAAAGGGGAATGCGTGGCATTAAAAAAAAATACACACATTCACATCGAGTACTAAACAATAGTGATTATGATGGTAACAAAAAATTAGTGAGCAAAATTTAAACTATTTTATAATGTGGCAAAAATCCAGGCTCACATTTTCTAAAAACTCAAATTTGAGTGTGACATCTGTGAAGTCTTTACTGACCCTTCCAGGACAAGGGCATCATCCCCCCTTCTTTCTCTAATCACTGGTACCCCATGATGGTATTTAACACACTGCTAATTTCATCTACTTACTGCCCCTCCTTGCTCCTTGCAAATCACTAGCACAGAGCCTCACAGTGTCTGAGGGAAGAATGTCCTCTCCCTGAGGCACAGTGAGGTGATAAGAGTGTGGGAACCACTGTCTTGGACAGAGCTGTGTATAAGGAAATAACCTTAATAATTTCTCAGAATGGAACCACTTTAAGTTCCAGCTCCATAACTTGAAATAAAATCAGTTTCCTGAATTTTATATCTACTCCTTAGAAGTAAATCACAGTTTTTGTGGTATAAAAGGTCAATCAGCATGGAAACTATGGCAAATTAAATGTTTCTGACATATTGGCTGGAATAGTTTCCCACTGACTTGTTATTACATCCATGCAAGAATAAAACGTATACACAAATGTTTATAGCAACAGCATTCCGAATAGCCAAGAGGTGAAACCAACACAAATGCATATCAACTGATGAATGGATAAACAAAATATGATATATCCATACAATGAAACACCATTAGGCCATAAAAAGGAATGCGTGGCACAAAAACAGACCTTCAGATCAATGGAACAGAGAACCCAAAAATGGACCCACAAACATATGGCCAACTAACCTTTGACAATTCAGGAAAGAATATCCAGTGGAATAAAGATAGTCTCTTCAGCAAGTGGTGCTGAGAAAACTTGGACAGCAACATGCAGGAAAAGGAACCTGGGCCACTTTCTTACACCATACACAAAAATAAACTCAAAATGGGTGAAAGACCTAAGCCTAAGACAGGAAGCCATCAAAATCCTCGAGAAGAAAGCAGGCAAAAACCTCTTCAACCCTGGCCACAGCAACTTCTTACTCAACATGTCTCCAGAAGCAAGGGAAACAAAAGCAAAAATGAATTATTGGGACCTCATCAAAAAAAAAAAAAAAAAAAGCTTCTGCACAGCGAAGGAAACAATCAGCAAAACTAAAAGGCAAACAACAGAATGGGAGAAGATATTTGCAAATGACATATCAGATAAAGGGTTAGTATCAAAAATCTATAAAGAACTTATCAAACTGAACACCCCCCAAAAAAACAAATAATCCAGTGAAAAATGAGCAAAAGACATGAATAGACACTTCTCCAAAGAAGACATCCAGATGGTCAACTGACACATGAAAAAATGCTCAACATCACTCATCATCTGGGTAATAAAAATCAAAACCACAATGAGATACCACCTCACGTCTATGAGAATGGCTAAAATTAACAACTCAGGCAACAACAGATGTTGGTGAGGATGCGGAGAAAGAGGATCTCTTTTGTACTGCTGGTAGGAATGCAAACTGGTGCAGCCACTCTGGAAAACAGTATGGAGGTTCCTCAAAAAATTAATAATTGAACTACCCTATGACCCAACAATTGCACTACTAGGTATTTATCCATGGGATACAGCTGAGCTGTTTCAAAGGGGCACATATACCCCAATGTTTATAGCAGCACTATCAACAACAACCAAAGTATGAAAGAGCCCAAATGTCCAACATGGATGAATGGATAAAGAAGATGAGATACATATATATATATATATATATATATATATATATATACACACACACACACACACACACACACACACACACACAATGGACTATTACTCGGCAATCCAAAAGAATGAAATCTTGCCATTTGCAACTACGAAATGGATGTAACTAGAGAGTATTATGCTAAGCAAAATTAGTAAGAGAAAGACAAATATCATATGACTTCACTCATATGAGGACTTCAAGATACAAAACAGATGAATATAGGGTAAAAAAGGAAAAATAATATAAAAACAGGGAGAGGGATGAAACATAAAAGACTCTTAAATATGGAGAACAAACAGAGGGTTACTGGAAGGACTGTGGGAGGGGGATGGGCTAAATGGGTAAGGGGCATTAAGGAATCTACTCCTGAAATCACTGTTGCACTACATGCTAACTAACTTGGATACAAATTTAAAAAATAAATTAAATAAAAGTAAAAATAAAGGAATGCAATACTGATACATGCTGCAACATGAAGGAAGCTTGTAAACGTTATGTTAAATGAAAGAAGATATACACAAAAGGCCACATATGGCAACTATATGATTCCATTTATATAAAAGTGTCCAGGGGGCGCCTGGGTGGTTCAGTGGGTTAAGAGTCCGACTTCAGCTCAGGTCATGATCTCGCGGTCCATGGGTTCGAGCCCCGCGTCGGGCTCTGTGCTGACAGGTCAGAGCCTGGAGCCTGTTTCAGATTCTGTGTCTCCCTCTTTCTCTGACCCTCCCCTGTTCATGCTCTCTCTCTCTCTGTCTCAAAAATAAAAAATTAATGGGGGCGCCTGGGTGGCGCAGTCGGTTAAGCGTCCGATTTCAGCCAGGTCACGATCTCGCGGTCCGTGAGTTCGAGCCCCGCGTCAGGCTCTGGGCTGATGGCTCAGAGCCTGGAGCCTGTTTCCGATTCTGTGTCTCCCTCTCTCTCTGCCCCTCCCCCGTTCATGCTCTGTCTCTCTCTGTCCCAAAAATAAATAAAACGTTGAAAAAAAAATTTTTTTTAAATAAAAAATTAATGTTAAAAAAAATTAAAAAAAAAAAAGTGTCCAGAATAGCAAGTCTAGAGAGACAGAAAGTATCTTAGAGGTTGCTTAGGCCTTGGGGGAGGGGAGGAGGCAAAGACCAATTGAGATGTGATGGTAAAACACATGAAGTTTTTTTTTGAGGTGCAACATTCTAAAATTTATTGGAGTAATGGTTGCACAACTCTGTGAATGTGCTAAAATCCACTCACTGTATCCTTGAAATGGATGAATTACAAAGTATGTGAATTATACCTAAATAAATGATTTTCTATATTCCTATACTCTTATGTCCCTGCTTTATTCAGATTTCACCTCTTCCAGTCACCTTTTCACGCAAGGTCCAAGTAATTCGAAAAGTTACCTTTTCCTCCCACTTATCTCCCAAAATAAACTACATTCGACATGAGGATAACTGACAGGCTATTCTATTCTCAAAGCTCTGACAAATGGCTCCTGGACACCAAAGAGAACAGAATAATCTACAGCCGAGCTTCAACACAGTTGTCCTTTTGTGTCATCCTCAGTTTTAGACAGCAAACCTTTAGTGAGCACGTGTCATGCTGATTTAGTTTTTGTTTTTACATACCACTAGTAAATGTGCCAAAGGAACTCCTGATTTGTTAGGCAAGTTTCATAACCACAAGAATGGCAAGCTCATTATAAACAATGCCACTGAGCATTGGGAAAGATCCGAGAAATAAGCAGTGGTGGTACATACCAAAGTTGCCCACAGAAGAGGGAGGAAAGAACATTACCCTTCCTCCCACAGCTCCATCAGCTATCCCCCCTTTCATCACCCCAAATAATGCACAAAGCGAGAAAATGTAGTCTTGCTCTCCAAATGAAACTTCAAGATAAGTCATCTTGATTGCCACATAGATTTCCCCTTCTGAGCCTCTTCTGTATAAAGATTTTAAGTGCCCACCACTGGACAGCACCAAATATTAGCCTCAATTTTTTTCTTAAGAAAAAAAAAATTTTAACTTTTCTTTTTTATTATGTTTGCTTAAATCTTAACCTTCCCATACGTACTTCTGATAATCTCACTCAAAGCTACAGTGAGTCTGTAAAACCTTCTAATTACGGAGATTGCAGAGGAGAAAAAACAGTAGCTCAGTAAAGAAAATTAAAAAAAAATATCCTAAGAGGCAGAAAAAAAGAATCTGTGACTCTAATAATTGCTTCATCTCAAATTCAGTATGCTGGAAATCCTGTGTGCTGCAAATAGGTGTGCTGCCAATCTACACAAGGACCACAACTTCCCGCCTGACTTAACAGGCACAGGGAGGACCATCTGGATGAAAAATGGCAGCCATCCAGCCATTCCAGTGGAGTCCGAGTACCAAACTCAAATGATGAAAACATCCAGCTGGCAATTTGCTAAACAAAAAGCTCATGCACATAAATTCTCCCCTATTCTTTACATTTTCCTCGAGAATTTTACTGCAAACCGACCAGCTTTTGTTAAGAAAGGAGTTGTTTCTTAGCAACAAGACTCAACAGAAGATATGAAATACCAAAAAGACTATCTCCCTTCTAGGTTGGCAAGTTCACGAAAGCAGAAAGTATCTTCAGCTTCTAGCATTCTGTCTATAACAACCACAACTCCTTCAGCTGCAAACTCAAGAGGAATATACAGACTCATGTATCTGAAAGCTTCAGGCAAAGTTACATTCAGCTGTTCAATGAGGGTTAAGAAGCCATCTCTCAGCTCACCTTTCCATTCATGCTGCCTTTACAAACAGGCAGACCTCTTTCTGGCAATAAGATAGTGGAACTTGCCAGCTATACCAGCTTTCTTTCCCACTACATTACAGGTATCTCAATCATGACCTTTTTTGGGTCTGTTTCCATTTCTGAACCAAGTCAGCACAATTTGCCCACTTCTTGAACAGGAGTATATGTTGTAAGGTCAGCCTTTAGACAGATACTGTGCGGAGGGGACTCCACAAAGTGTCATTTCCAGAAAAACAGAAAGAGTAGGCAAGAAAAGCAAAAACAGCAGATGTCCATTACAACGTGGTTGTTTGCTTAATTAAATGTAATCACATGTGCAATAGAGACTTTGTCCTCTCATAGACTCTGATTATACTACTCCATAGTATACAAATGGATTCTAATGAATTATGTCATAATAGGTAAGGACGGAAAAGTTGGAATGGAGGGTGGGGCACACAAGGAGATGGCGGCAAAGGGAAAATAACTATCTTCTTAGGTCACTCTGAAGGCTAAAACTAACATTTTACTCTTAAGAGTATGGTCCCTCCCCTACCCTATATACAAAAATTAGCTAGAAATGTATCAAAGACCTAAGTATAAGAGCTAAAACTGTAAAATTCTCAGGAAAGTCATAGGCATAAACCTTCATGACCTTGGATTAAACAATGGTTTCTTAAGTATGATACCAAAACCACAAGCAACAAAAGGAAAAAAATAGGTAAACTGGGCTTGATTAAAATTTTAAAATTTTGTGCTTCAAAGGACACTATCAAGAAAGTGAAATGATACCAAAGAATGGCATAAAATATTTGCAACCAATATATCTGATAAAGGACTAGTACTCAGGATATATAAAGAATTCTTGCAACCCAATAATAAAAAGACAAACCGCCCGCTTAAAAACTATGAAAGGATTTGAATACCTATTTCTCCAAAGAAGATATACAAATGATCAATATCCAGATGAAAAGGTGCTCAACATCATTATTCATTAGGGAAATACAAACCAAAGCCACAATGGAGATACACTTCACATCCACTCAAATGGCTAAAACCTAACAGACAGTAACACGTTATCAGTGAGGATGTGGACAATTGGAATCCTCACATACTGCTGGTAGGAATGTAAAATGTTGCCATCACTTTGCAAAACAGTTTGGCAGTTCCTCAAAAATTATACATACAGTTACCATATGACCCAGCAATTCCATTCTTAGGGATATACAGAAGAGAAACGAAAACATATCGGCACAAAAACTTTTACATGAATATCCATAAGAGCATTTTTTTTTGGTAATAACCAAGAAGTGGAAACATCCCAAATCCACTCACAGAAGACCATCTAGTTTCCAAAACAGGCAAAATCTAGAGAGAGAAATTAGGTTAGTGGGGAGAAGAGAAAATGGAGAGTGACTGCTAATGTACAGGTTTCTTTTGGACGGTGATAAAAATGTTCTGGAATTAGATAGTGGTGATTATTGCATAACTTTGTGAATATCCTAAAAACCACTGACTTGCACATTGAAGAGTGAATTTTATGGTACAGTGAATTATACCTTGATTTTTTTTTAAGTTTGAACACAGACTGGATATTAGACATTACCAAAGAATTATTACAATTTTCATAAGTGCAACAATATTATTGTGGTGATATAAGGCAACATTCCCTTTTATAAAGATGCACACTGAAGAGTGTAAAAGTGAAATGACATGATGTCTTGGACATGCTTTCGAATAGTTCAGCAAAAAAAAGAGGGTAGATGATAAATAATAAAAGTCACAAAATATTAGTAACTGTTGAAGCTGGATAATAGGTATATGTGGGTTCAACATACCCTCCTCTTTATTTTTATGTGTTTGAAATTTTTCAAAGAAAAATTGTTAAGAGATTGTAATATAAATTGCAATTTTTGTTTTTGGACATTATGTGACAATTAGGCCAGCCACAGCTCTAAAGGGTCTCCATTGATAATGTAAGTATTGACATACTCAAACCAAGTCATGAAATCCATTCAAAGAAATGGACAAAATCTTTCTGATGTCTCCATTACTTCTAGGACATTCCTTCCTAAGATACTTTCTCTTATTAACCAAAACCATACTTTAAGGCACTATTTTCCAAAACTATACTCCCAAATCAGGCATTCCTCAAAACAGGAACAGATGTTCTCAAACAAAAGGGTTCCATTATCAAATAAGTTTGAGAAACACTGGGTCAAACAAAGTTAAACATTTGCTACACTAATTCTCAAAGTCGTTAAAATGTCCATGTGTACTATGAGTCATCCAAAATGGGCTATAATATGCTTAATTTGGGAGACTCATGTAAATCCACTTATTTATACAGCAACCCTTGGCAAAGAATCAGAATCACTTCTGAGCCTGACGTTAATACAATTTTTGTCTGTTTTTTAAGATCCACCCTGAACTACAGCTTATGAAATGCTGACTTAGAGATAAGAAATATTTTGCTTACGAAAATCTATTTGAGCTGAATCTGGAAATCAGAGAAGCTAACCAGACAACACTATATTCAAGGCAGGAATAACAGATACAGGGATGCAAAAGCAAAGGGACCCATAAAGCATTTGGGAACTGAAGGTAGCCCCTATTATTGAAAGACAGGAATACATGAGGCCATGAGGGTTGGCAGAAGATGAGGCCGAAGGGGCAGGAAGGGGTCAGAAAGAGAAGGACTTTGCTGGGCTACTAAGTTTGGAAAGCCACCAAAGGACTAAACAGAGGAGTTATGTAGTCAAGCTGGTAATTCCTTTAGCTTTCCCTGAGTAGATACACATCTACGCTGAAGCATGATGATATGCTCTGGATAAGTCACATGTGCATATCAGATCTGATTTGCTAAATGAAGCAGCTTCCTCTTCCACATTTATAATGATTTGAAATTTAGCTCAGGTGTAATTCACTAGAGCAGTATTACTACTATTCCAACTCAGCCTACCATCAGCTAAAAATGCAGAAATCTTTAAATGTTCAATTCTCCTATAATGCACACATGGGAAACACCTCTACAGAATCTCTTGTTTTCCCTCTGATGCTTGGATGTCTAGAAAGAAGAGAAAGCTTCCAGGGTATACTGCTACTTGAAGAATGTCCCCTCGTTACTTAAAAGCTACTCTGTCGTCATTTCCCGTCTTGGACTTTCAATTATCAACCTTGAGTGCAGCTGAGGTTAAAAATGGTCCCCTTGCTGCCTGACTAGAGATTTCCTTTTTAACTGGTTTGTCATCCATTGTGCCCTTACAAGAAAAAATAAATTAGTTAAGAATATTCAAAGATCTACTGAGTTAACATAAAGTTTGAATTTCTTGATTTCCTAGATATTTGTAAAGATCTGACAATACTGAGCTCAGATTTTTGTACAATATAAACAGCTAGAAATAAAAAATAACAGCACCCCCTCCCCTTAGATGAGCCTTCCAAATATAACAAACAATCCACTCACCCTGCACTTTGTGCATTTACATTCAGGCAATGTGGACTATGATGCCTGGTTTTACTTTTACTGAGTAGGATTATGCTGATCTAAATATCATCCCCCAAAATGTATCCAGTCTATCAAGTTAAATACATAACACAGGATAATTAACAATAAAAACAATATCCACCAATTAAAAAGAACAAGCAAATAGATTCTCCAGGCATCTGGTGGATGTAATTATATAAAATGCAGTAATTGCTGCAGTTGAAACATGACCTTGCCTAAGTAAAATGCGACTTCGGATTCTTTTTCCTTGAGTAAAAATTTTAGGATTCCAAGACGGAGCTAAGCTGATCAACTGAGATTTATCAGAATTTACTCTCAAAAGTAAAGTTCCCTCAGATCTGTACAATTTCTCTCAAGCACAGAACAGACTGTATTGCTATGATCTTGCAATGGGTTATCAATCTGATGCATGGAGGTAATGTCCAATTGAAGATAAAGGCCGTAAAAACATTTACGAGTGATAAACTTTATCAAATGTATTAAGTTCTTACCTCTTTCACAAAGGGCAAAGAAAACATTTTATGCTGGATGTGAGTATGGCTTTCATAATATCCAGCTATAGAGAAACAAGGGGAACTTGAGGAGATTATTTGCTTGTTCTTTTTTGCCTTCAGGTGGGGGATTATCTGTGACAATCCAACATCATAATTATCATAAATATCTAACACAGAGTAAAGGCATCCAAAATTTCATCTAACTGTGGAGTTGTCCATTTTCTAATGGAAAGAGAAGAGTCACCCTGTCTTTGCTTGTGATCTTAAGTTCTGGAAACATGCTTTTTCCTTTCCTTTGATTTGCTGCACACTGAAGTTCAACCACTATGCTCCATGGGGTTAAATCTGCCACAGATTCGGATGGCTGCAGAAAAATATCTAAGATCCTTCGAGTTCTGTGCCACATAAAGTTTGGAGAAATAAATCATTACAGTCCTTGCAAAAGTAAACAATCATAGAGGAAAAAATACATGTGTCTTGACCTGTCTTCACAGCATCTTGAACATTTTTTCTTTAATATTCATTAGTTCAGAACTAGTACACTTGAGCAACTTCCGCTGACCTTAACCATTCCTTACCCATACCCAGACCATTTTTTCCTACTTTCAATTAGACTTTAAGCTACTTAAGGGTTAAAACCAAATTTGTGCCATTCACTATGCTCCCAGAACCTAGCATAGCACCTGCCACAATGTGTAATGAATACTGAATGAATGAATCGTCTTTAAATACTATTAACAACATAATTTTAAGCAACAGAGAAAAATTCATTTAGAAAGTTTTCACACAGAATGTGAAAAATAAGAAACTGTTACATGTGTTACAAAACACATATTACAAAATATTATATTTTAAAGCCCTCCGGATTGATAGTGTAAACAATTTTCACTGGCTTTAGACTCTATAACTGTAAAAACTAAAGATTTCTTTAAAAGCAATTTCTATTCTGTGGAGAAAAGTACTATAAAATGCAAGCATTATCAAGGAGCTCTTGAACCATGAAAATGACAGAAATTTGTTTTCGCTTTATTAAAGGTGATTGAAGGTTGTAATGAATTTTTAGAGATACTCTGAATGAAAGAATATGACCAGAAATCTTAAGCAGAAATTCCGCTAATAAAAATTCAAGGACTGGGATATCTCTAGTTTCTTATACTACAACAACAGAGATGAAGGAAAATTGGCTTTCCCTCAGAGATCAGAGGCAGAAAGCATTAACACAGAGGTGCTAGCTGAGATTAAAACCAGTGAATGAGAAAAAGAGAGATGAAGATACTGGCAGGTGTTTGGATAAACTGTGGTTACCTGGATAAACCGTGGCAAGAACTGATTCAGGTCAAACAACTACAAAGAACAGGAGCCCAGATCCAAACTATGATTATCTGGTGCCAAAGTCTCTCCATTTTTCAAACTCTTAATATAAGCAAAATCACAAGATGACTGTTTAAACCTCTCTATGGATGCCACCTCTCCTACACTTGGGTTTTAAAAAATTAAAAGGCCACTTCCGCCACATAATCCTAACCACTCATGGTCACATAGCACCTGTTGTGTTTCAAACACTGTATAGTGAGTGCTTTGTTAAGTATTAGCTCATAGCATCCTTGAGTTTGCATGCGGAGTAAATGCGATTTTACTGTTTGGGAAACTGAGGCATGGAGAGGTTAAGTAACTGCAGGATCACTCTTCTAGCAGGTCCTAGGGTCTTTTATAACCATTCCTCCATATCATTCAAATCAAGTGTTGAAATGAGAATCACCTCAGTTGCACAGATGGGTTCTTTAAATGCCCAGGCAGGTCCCTGGCTTCTTCAAGGGCATCCGACATGGGGAGACAAGGGAGTATGACTCATGTTTCACTGGCACAGAATGGCGTGGGTGCTGGTCAGATTCGACCACCCATCTGCTCTGTCACTTTGCACAAGTCATCTAGTTTCTCAGGGTCTCAGCTTGGACACCTATAAAATGAGTAGCTTGTGAAAAATGGTATCAGAATTTCTTCCAGTTCTAGATGTCTGTGGTTTAAATCAACAGGCTTGCACAACAATACTCCTAAACTACAAAACATGTGGGGGGGGGGTGGAAATCTGGGCATGAACAGTGATCTAATTTGTTGATTAGTAAATATAAATTAATAGTAACCTATATGAGTAAAATATATCACCCTAGTTCCAATCATCCAGAAGTTAATAGCTATTTTTCAAATTTCCCAAAGTTAGAATTACAAGCTTAGTGTATTCCTCAAAGTACCTACAAAATTGGTCAGAATAAAGAGCATGAACTTTTTGCACCAAGTGAGGTGACCTCATGGAGATCATTGCCAATTTTTCTCACTCCTTTGTTGAAATACAATTTTGTTTTTCTTTCCTGGAAGTGTTCTAAGACTCTTGCCAGACACAGCTCTAGCAAATAGCATATTTAATCCTACTGTAATGCAGGAGAGTGCTTTGATGACTCCTGGGGCAGCTGGTGCAGTAGCTCCAGACCCCAAGACCCCGCCTCGAGCAGCTGGAAGGCCAGTCAGTCTTGCAGTAGGAGATAGAGCAGCCTCTTGTATAAAAGCATCAATACATTTATAACCCCCAGACTTTCAAGTGACAACAGAAGGTTCAATCCCAGCAACAGTGGCTGTGGTAACAAAAATCAGGATTAAAAGTAAAGAATGCTTAGTAAAGTCCCAGAGCACAAGGGTTAGAAATCCTTTAAACCAGTCACCAGATGACTTACAGTGATAAGGCATGTCATACTAACCTGGGTAATAATAGCAAGAGTTCGGGTGAATGCCACCAGACACAGAAGGCATGCAGTTAAATACAAGGGTTATCTGAGTATTTAGAGTTCAAGACCTTGTCCACTTAAAGGCCCAATTTCACCCATAAAACCAGCACACATTCCAAAGAACTTGTAACAACAGGTTCTCAGGATAAGACTAAGCCAAGTTCAGCACTAGGATCTCCGAGTACAGCTGTGCATGCCATGCACTGCACAATTCCAGGGGGTACATAAACTATGAATATTGCCCCCTGGAGTTATGCACTACAGTGACCCTCAGCACACTTTTAAAATAACAACAAAGCTAGAAAAGGAGCAGCAGTAGCTACAAGTACCTTTTGCCAAAAGAAACTGCAAAATATATTCGTTTTTTTAAGTAGAGTTTGCTCAAAGAGCAAATCTTAGCCTCTCAAAAGTTTTCATGGGACTCCTATAGCAGACATAGAATTCAACTCACCTGTGTCTTAACATTTTCTTGGGAAAGGATTCAGAGTAACTGGGAAATGACCCAATGACCAACATCTGTTCAATCTCTGGGTACCAAGTGGTATGGCTGAGGGCAATGCATGCAGTAGCTTCACCTCATGGGTTTGCCAGTTTCTACCTCCTTAGACTCAGGAACCAATGTTTTGCAGCTGGGCTATAAGAAAATATTCAAGAAAAGGAGCATTTTCTCCTAATAGGTACATTCACCAGGTACGTGAGGGTAAAGGTTAGTGCACATTTCCCCAGGGGACTTAGTCAAATTTCACTAAATTAACCCAACTAAAAAAGGTCATTCAGAACTTATGAGAAAGTCTAAACAGCAGAGCATGTTAAATGGAAGGTTGTTACTTTTCTGTTATCTGAAGAGATTCAAGCTAGGTCTTTGAAAGTCCACTGAATTGATTACAGATTTTAGATCACAACTAGAAAGAAAATATGCACTTATCTGAGTTATATTACACTGAAGTTGTATGTATATTATATATCAATACATGTTATTTTACCTGCTAAAGATTTTTGACACCAGAAATTCTCTTACACCTCTCCACGGCACTTAGCACAGTGCTAGGAACACCTTATCACTTAATGCTTATCAGGTACCAAACATGAATCTAAGTAGTTTATATGTACTAATGCATACAATCATCACAGCAATGCTATGAAGTAGGCATGATTATTATTCCCATATTAAAGAAGAAGAAAGTGAGGCTCAGAGAGGTTGAATAACTCAGCTGAGACACTGAGCTAGTAAATAATACAGCCAATACTTGATTGACCCTTCTAGGAAGTCTGATGTTAGAATCGGTGCTCTTTGCCACTGCATTGTTCTTTATTAACATTCTACACACTCAATAAATGTTGCTGGAATGTTTACACATGGCTCCTTCATTACAAAAGTACTTTGAACCATTATCTTTCCCTAAATAGAGGGACATTTACTTTATGTCTCTGATGCCATTAATTTACTTTTTGTCATTGATGCTTTAATAGCAAGAATTTAATATTCTTGAAAAATTGTATGAAAGCTCAATCATTACCCAATATTTCACAAAAATTTCCCAATTAGTGGAGTCCAAGTTAATATGGTTGTACTTTTACTGTAAGGAGCCAATTAACAGCTCATCCTTGGTGAAAAATGTACCACTCTGGTGAGTGATTTTGATAAGAAGGGAGGCCATCTATGATGTGTGAGGGCAGAGGGTATATGTGAAATCTCTGTATCTTCCTCTCAATTGTACTGTAAACCTGAAACTATTCTAAATAAAAAATCTTAAAACAAAACAACAAGGAGTCAACCCAAAAGATTTACACACACACACTCGCACATGCAATCCCAAGCTCCAGGATTCCACCCCATCGGAGGACCCCAGCCTGCAGAGTTCTTTCTGAACCACGTGAAACATTCCACACCCCTTTGTATCATTCTTGGAACCCTTTCCTTCATTTCTGCTTTATATCATCATTTGCATAAGCTCCTTAAAGACAAGAATAACATACATATGTTTATGATTTTCTTAGCACCTAGCACAGAAAATGCACAATCGGAAATACCTATATTCAACAGGGGAAATTAGGAAAAGTTCACAAGTGTGGAGATTCTTACCTCAGGATTGTTGCTTCCTTTTTAAATTGACTACACTATAATTCAGAGTTATATTCTTGTAGGCCAAAGTACATCATAACCTTATTTTAATAAGATCATTTCTGGCAACATTCACAGAGTTAAACTATGCATATTTTCAAAAAGTAGTTTCAGACTTCTGTCATCTCAGCAAGAAATGTCTACTTACTGGGAAAAAAAAAAAAAAGCTTACATTGCCTTAAAATTCTGCTGTTTCTTGCACACAGATCAGCAGAGAGGCATGTAGCCCAACCCTTTAGGGTCTGAACACAGTAAAAGCCTAGAAAAGTGTCATAAACCAACAGAAACTTTCCTGTATCAAGTTCATAAATTTTCCCTACAGCTATCTCTAATACTTACTCAAAAGTAAAAATTCATATTTCAACTGATATTCTACCAACAATCTATAGACTCCTACTATCCACACTGTATTGGGAATAGAGCTTAAATAACTACCAATCTATATATTTTTTTCAAACAAAAGTATGAAGAAAGTTATAAGAGGAAGAGTGTCATCCATTTGTTTAATCCCAAATGTATGTGCAGAAATGTGAAAACATGTATTGATTATTTTTTTTAATGTTTTCTGTGATACTAAAGGAGGGTACCAGATACATTATTATTGTTATCTTGAATCTACACTCCACTGCAACCCTAATTCGCTAGTGGACAGAAACCATAAGAAAAAACAGAGGACAACCACATTTATCAAAAAATAACTACCCCTGCCTCAGAAATGCTAAACATAGAGTAACCACAGGACCCAGCAACTCTACTCCTAAGTATGTACTCAAGCAAAATGAAAGCCTATGTCCCCACAAAAACTGGTACATGAATGTTTACAGCAGCATTATTCATAATAACTAAGAAGTGGTAACAATCCACGTCTCCACCAACTGATGTATGAGTAAACAAAATGTGGCATATCCATGTAATGTAGTATTATTCAACCATAAAAAGGAATGAAGTACTGATATATACTTCAACAAGGATGAACCTTGAAAACATTATGTTAAATGAAAGAAGCCAATCACCAAGACCATATAGTAGTATATGATTACATTTATGTGAAATCTTCAGAATAGGGAAATCTATGGAGAAAGAAATATGGTTGCCAGGGGCTGGAGGGAAACTGCTGGTGGGCATGGAGTTCCATTTTGGGGTGATGAAAATATTATAAAACTTTGAGGGGCGCCTGGGTGGCGCAGTCGGTTAAGCGTCCGACTTCAGCCAGGTCACGATCTCGCGGTCCGTGAGTTCGAGCCCCGCATCAGGCTCTGGGCTGATGGCTCAGAGCCTGGAGCCTGCTTACGATTCTGTGTTTCCCTCACTCTCTGACCCTCCCCCGTTCATGCTCTGTCTCTCTCTGTCTCAAAAATAAATAAAAACGTTAAAAAAAAAAAAAAAAAACTTTGATATAATCAGAAGAAAACATCAGACAAACCCAAATAGAGGTGTTCTACAAGATAAATTGTCACAATTTGAACCAAAATTACATCCTGTGACAAAACAGAAAGAGCAAGGGCAGAGTATCTCTATGACCTTGGTTGAGTTACTTATGCTCCCTGGGCCTTGGGCCCCTCCCAGTAAAAGAGGAGCTCACAGAGTTGTTATAGATTATAAAAATTAAATATCAGTGAAATCTCTAGCACAAAGTAAACAAATGGGTCAATTTTTACTTGTGTTGTTTTGCTACATCTGCCGGAACATTAAGATAAAATTTAAGGCAAGCCTTTAGTAACCAAATGACTCACTTGTGTTGTGCTACCCACATACCCATGTGGTTATTTAAATTTAAATTTATTAAAATTAAGAATTTAGTTTCTCAGTCCCATAACCCACATTTCACACACTTAATAGTCACTACGCACAGATCCAGAAAAATACCAAAAGCATGAATTTCTGTAGGTCTAGATTTTTCCCATCCCTTCACTAGAGACCTAAAGATGCTCAAAAGAACTATCACGTGTTAAACTTTATATCCAATTTTAAACTTCTACATCTAACTTAAGAAACTGCTAGCATCAACTACTGAAAGTTCTGTCATGACAGTAATAAGATGGAGGAAAAAATGAAATCACTGAAAATATACAAAATATATTTCAAACAAGAAGAAACAAAAATAAATCAAACTACAAATAAGGTCCTTATCACAGTGAATGGTCTGGGCTATCAAATAAGCACTTTCAAAGTGTAAAACTATGATAATCTATTACTACAGAACAAAAAAGAGAAGGAATTAGGTAAATGAGCAACAGTGATCTCTGCAATCAGCCAAATGTTTGTGACACCAATTTCTCCCCCATAAATTATTTTTTTTAGAAAATAGTTTAAAATACCTATTTCTCAGAGAAATACCATATGACTTCACTCACATGAGGACGATAAGATACAAAACAGATGAACATAAGGGAAGGGAAACAAAAATAATATAAAAACAGGGAGGGGGACAAAACATAAAGAGACTCTTAAATATGGAGAACAGAGGGTTACTGGAGGGGGTGCAGGAGGGGGGATTGGCTAAATGGGTAAGGGGCATTAAGGAGTCTACTCCCGAAATCATTGTTGCACTACATGCTAACTAACTTGGATGTAAATTAAAAAATAATTTTTTTAAAGGAGAAAAATGAAAATATCTGCTTCTCTGCACCTATTTCCAATTCACACATTATCTGTTGATGTCAACACAGGAGGCTTAAATCTCCAAGAGCAGTGAAACGTTGTGTGATATTTTAACCGTTAACTTTCTATGAAACAAAAAAAAAAAATTTATAAATATAAACAATCTTCTTGTTTATGACTTTTATTAATAATTGTAAGAAATTAGAAAGCCATTCCTCAATGTGTCTCACTTTTATTATCACATTGGATGCTCTGAACTACATGCAGAATGTTGCAGGCTGGAATAGTTCCAGTAAACAGGAAAAACTGGATCAAGAAGCTTAGTGTAAGTGCTCTTCAGAAATATGGAGAAGCACCTGTCCACTTTCATTTAGGCTAAGGAAGATTCTGAGCCACTGTGTATGATGTCTGTATATCATACAAAATGATACAAAATGTTCAGATACAAAATGATAATGAGTCCAAAACTATGATGGAATATTGAATAATAATGCAAATATCCCCCACTACAACTCAAATGCTTTCACATACAAGACACATTACCTCTACAAAGGAGCTAAATGGAGTTCTCAAAAGAAAAGGGTGAGCATTTGGCTTTAAAGTGAGTGCACTTTGCTTGCCTTATTCCAGCTGGAATACAGCCAGCAATTATGCCTGCAAGTTGCAAGGCACTTTCCCCTGGGAAGCTTTAAGTGCTTTAAAAACATAGGCTAATCCACCTTTATAATATCCCCAGGCAGCAGAGATAGGCTTGGTACTCTCTAAAACACAAAAGTTGAAGTGATTTTCTTGAAGTTATACCACTCAGGAGTTTTGAGATGGGAATTTGTATGTTCTGGCTCAGCACCCACATACACTGAACCAGAAGATTTAAACAGACCACTAGAAACCATGAGGGTGTTTCAGTGTGAGTCAGTCTCCGAAGAAAGGCTGGCAAATTCCCAGGATGTCAGACCCCTTGGCAGAATTATTGGTGGCCACAGGAAGTGTTGAAAGAATGGCTCTTTGCTTACTCAAAAGCAAGGAAGAGCCACATTAACATCCCAAAGATGTGTTCATACACGAGATATGCATTTGTAATGTGTTTACTCTCCTCAATTTGAAAGAAGTCATCATGTAAATTGCTCATATAAAATTACAAAACAGATAAGTATTTTATACTTGATTTAGTATATCAGGCATTCAGTTTGTATTTCAACTCTAATTCTCAGGTTCTACATAAAAGTATGTGATTAATTAGGTGATTAATTCAGCCTCAGTGTGTCTGGCAAGGAAGCCAGTATGTGACCTTGGTTCTGACTAGTTCAAAGAAACCCCTTTCAGGATTAGAGACTGGACTTCACATATGAGAATGTGCAGTTTACTCCAGAAATACTTCCTTTTCCTGTATTATCTTTTGATGTTATGTACTTGCCTCAGTGCTCATCTAATTAACCACACCATTATAACAGGGTGAGAACCGAACATTGGCAGAGACAAAAACTACACTTTCCTAGCTGTTAAAAACAAAAACAAAAAAACAAACAAACAAAAAACCTAGCTTGATAGACCTCCCCAATGTCCACTTACCTCTTAAATTCTGAGACACCAGTCCAAGACTTATATTCACACAAAAACCTGCACACAAATGTTTACAGCAGCTTTATTCATAGTTGCCAACATCTGAAAGCAAGATATCCTTCAGTAGATAAATGGATAAACTGTGGTACATCAGTACAATGGAA
The DNA here is from genome assembly GCF_018350155.1 of Leopardus geoffroyi. Lineage (NCBI taxonomy): Eukaryota > Metazoa > Chordata > Mammalia > Carnivora > Felidae > Leopardus > Leopardus geoffroyi. The sequence continues at coordinate 94,617,309 of NC_059331.1, read as the reverse complement.
TATTACTCAGCAATAAAAAGAAATGAGCTATCAAGACACAAAAATACAGGAAGAAACCTAAAATGCATATTGCCAAGTAAAAGAAGCTGATCTGAAGACAGAATATATATATACACTATATGATTCTAACTATGTAAGATTCTGGAAAAGGCAAAACTATGGAGACAGTAAAAAGATGAATGGTTGGCAGGAGTTCAGGGTTTAGGGAGAAGGGATGAACAGGTGGAGCACAGAGGATTTTTAAGCCAATGAAACTATTCTGTATGATGCTGTAACAGTGGACACATGTCATCATACATTTGTCAAAACCCATATAGCAGACAACACAGTGAACCCTAATGTAAACTACAGACTTCAGTTAACACTAATGAATTAATATTGGCCCATCAATTGTAACAAATGTTCTGCGCTAAATGCAAGATGTTAAAAACAGGGGAAGCTGGAAGGGCAAATAGAGGGTGTTGTGAGGTGATACAAGAACTAATTTCTGTTCAATTTTTCTATAAACCTGAAATTGCTCCAAAAAAAAAACAGTTTCTTAATTTAAAAAAAAACTGATATACCTTCCCAAACTTCATATGCATCTTAAATCCAGGGATACATGTAGAGAAGTTATTTTATTGACAACACCTATGGTAAATTTACCTTTTTGGTGAATATGATGAGTTCTAAACAGCACACTTCCAGTTATTTACTCCTTAAAAAAGACTTTACACCGTCTTTGATGTTGTTTTACTAAAGATGAGATTTCAAACTTCTGACCTGGGGACAAAGCTAATGGACAAGTAGGAAGAATAAGCAACAAATCTGTGAACTGCCTACATTTCGCATTGAGTAATCAACCCACTGCATGCACCAGATTCTCTCTTCAGTGACACTGTTTCTCATAGACGTTGTTAGTTTTCATTTCCGTTATTATTAAATTTTAAGCCATATTGTAAGTTCCCTGAGAACAGAGCCCAGGTCTGGGCTATCTCTTATCTTCTATGCAGAACACACTGTTAAAGAAAGGAAGGAAAACAGGGAGGGAAGGAGGAAGGGAGGAAAGGAGGGAAGAGGGAGGGAGGAAGGAAGGAAAGAAGAAAGGAAAAAAGAATGGATGGAAGGAAGGAAGGGAAAGGAGGAAGGCCTTACAAGTATTTTCTCACATCAGTCTCAACAGGAAACACAAGATACACTCAAAATGGGTGCAATACATTCAAACTGAGTTTGATCAAGAGACAACTATTAAAGCCGAGGAGGAGGATTAGTGCTACTAAGTGGGGAATCCTACCCCTCTGTGCTGGAAGGGTCAAGGAGTGAGGTGACTCTTGGAATTTGGAGACAGAGATGGAGACAGAGAGGGGACAGAGGGAGGATGGGGGGAGAGGGTGGTGCTATGGAGCCAATAGGAGACTTAGTGGAGAAGAGCTGGAGGACTAAACACCCAGCATCATTCTCCACTGCCCTCAGATTTCCTGAGTTCTCCCTATCAGTCGAATCTGTCTGCAAGCCAAAGGGCAAGGGTGTTCACTGGTGTAATCCATACAAGTCACCTATTCAGGGCATAGAGTAGGCTGGAGAAGAATGGACAGGGATCCAGGGGAGTAAACAGAAGGCATCTGGCATATCTTAGAACACAAATGCACACAAGCACAACACAAGTGCACACAACTTTCACTTCCACCCATTATACTCTTTATTTGGGGGGGGGGGGGCTTGCAAGTGAGCAAGAGGCAAAGAGAGAGAGGGAGGGAGAAAGAGAGAGAGAGAGAGAAGCAGGGCTCACCCAAAGTGGGGCTTGTGTTTTACCTAAAGCAGAGCTCAGCGGGGCTCACCCAATGAGGGGCTCGAGCTCACCTGATGTGGGACTTGAACCCACGAACTGTGAGATCATTACCTCAGCCGGAGTCAGATGCTTAATGACTGAACCAATGAGGCACTCCTACCCATTACAGCCTTTAGATTCACCCTCTGTAGGTGTTTATCCTCATACTTCTAAGTCTCAGATTCACCACTTGCCAAATAGGACTAACTAGAGGAACTGCTTAAGATTTGTAAGGATTAAATGAGACAACATGAAGTGCTTAGTGTCTGTATACCGGAAGCCCTGTTTTTACATGCCCCACTACACACACTTAAGTACAGTTTTTATCACATCGTCTTACACTTATTTTGCTCCCATAGCTGTTTAGTGTATGTGTTCTATCTCCCGAGGTACACAGTATAGTCTTTCAAGACAGGCAAGAGCTGGGTCATTTCACTCTTTTGCTGTCTCCCCATGCACCTACTTAATACAGTGCTGTGTAAACAGAGCAACAAGATAAATGTTTACTAAAACAAACAAACCACAAAACCCCTCTAATAAAAGTATAAAGGTTTAGTGAATTTGTTCACCTGCAAAACAGAAGTATCACTAATGAAATCACTAGCTGTTTTCCTCTGGTCTAGAAAATGCTCACTTGATTCATAAGTTAGTATAATTATGCTTCCTCATGCAGAAATCCTCCTGATATAAAATTCAAGTAATTCAGCAGATACACCTTTTCAGCCAGTGCTTCCAATTTTAATATGTACAAACTATAAAGCATTCCCACTGGGGATAATAAGAAAAAGAGAAAACTGCGGAGTTGGGAGAAGGGAAAGAAAGGAGAGAGCAGAGCAGGAATAAAAATCTCCGGAAAGAGAAAGGAAGAGGGAAAATAAGTGCAGGTCCAACAGCCGCCCACCAGTGGGCAGTGTCTATGAGGTCAGAGGCTCAAAATGCAGGTGCTTAGGAAAGCCCCATGTAGAGCCAACAACAGAAGTTATACTCTCTTGTACTGGGAATGAATGAAGAAAGTACTGTTTTTAAGTAGATTGAAGAAAATTGCTTAGGCATCTCAGATAACTTGCATCTCTAAGACCACTACTGAAACAAGCCAGTAGGGATCCTGGAGGCCTGTTCATGAGTACAGATCCATAAAATGAAGTCAACAACTATGAGCACTAACAATCAGAAAAGCCCTAAACATCTGGACAGAGAACCAGATGAAGGACCGTGACCTCTAGCTATGACCTTGCAAGAAAGAAAACTTAACCATGAACAAGTCACAGTAATTATGAGGGATGACACATCCAGAAACCCAAATAACTCTTTCAATCAGTGGGAACACAGAAATCTGAGACATAAGGTATTTTAAATGGCAGACCTTTAATAGAAGAAAGTGATTACACAGGTGCTGGGAGACAGAATGAGTAAAGCAGAAACACAGACATAACCCCAATATTAGTAACTGTTAGAAACAGCTACAATCTTGGGACTGAAGAAATAAAAGGGAAGATGCAGGGCTATCAGAGCCTGGGTGCTCAGAGTAGGAACTGGTAAGAGGACTGTAAGGAGGGTAGGGGGAACAGGACACAGTATAACTGACATTTGGACCTTGGCTGGGGCTATGGCAAAGTTGATACTAAAAATGCCTAAGAGTGGCACCTGAGAGGCTCAATCAGTTGAGTGCCTGACTCTTGGTTTCAGCTCGGGTCATGATCCCAGGGTGGTGAGAGCAAGCCCCATTATTGGGCTCTGTGCTGGGCATGGAGGCTGCTTGGGATTCTCTCTCTTTCTCTCTCTCTCTCTCTCTCTCTCTCTCTCTCTCTCTCTCTCTCTTAAAGAAAAAATCCTAAAGAAACTATTAGCTGGCCACAAGAGAAAGGCTGCTGACAGGAGAGGAAAACAGCAAAATCCTCCCCACCCCCCTACATTTCAATCTCCAACCAGTGTCTCCTACTGCCAGAAACCAACAGGAATCCAGCTGGCAAAGGGAAATCTGGGAAGTGGATTTCACAGAGCTTCAGACCCAGCCTTACAAAACAAAGTAGGAAATGGTGGGCTTGATGCTGAAGACACAAATAAATAGCCAGCACAATTTGATATCTATATTTTCCCTATTTGGTTTCAAGTTCCTCAATCTGAGAGCTCTCCAATATGTGTTTTCCAAGAACCTAACTCTGATTTCTGAGTGTTAATGTCATGAAGGTTTTGTGACTAAGAACAAGCTGAAATATTTCACTAGAACTCCATATTCCTCTGTCAGGATTATAAATCTATTTCCTATTTATTTGGGCCAGAATTTTCATACAGAAATACTGTTTTAATTGAGAACACCGCCCAAATACAACAATTTCTTCCAACAAAGAAAAATTCTTAATAAATTCTTAGCATGTCCAAAATCTGTTTAAATATCTCTTAATTCTCTGACACAAAGAACTGGCTTCTATATTGTAATGAGATTTGGGGCTCCTGAGAGAAGCGTATTTTGTTCTGCAGGTAAGAGAGATGTGAATCTTTGGGGGCTAGAGGGTAGTCGCTCTCCAAGAAAGCACCCAATGATCCCTGCCGCCTACTAGTCACACTCTTGTGTAGTCCCCTCCCATGCTAAATAGGGCTGACCTGTGTAACTGACAGGATATTGCAGAAATGACCATGTGTGACTTCTGAGGTCATAAAAGACACTACAGATGCCATCTTGCTTTCTCTTCCATTATGCACCCTGGGAGAAGCGGGCTGCCAGAATTTGAAGACATTCTCTGTAGCTCTACACAGATGTTCATGTGGCAATGAACCGAGGCCTTCTGCCATCAGCCATGTGAGCAAGCCATGGTGCAAGCACACCAGGCCAGTCCAGCCTTCAGATGACTGCAGCTCCCAGCAACATCTTGACTATAACCTCCAAGACACCCACAGCCAGAACCAAACAGCTAGGCTGCTCCAAATTCCTGACCAAAAGAAACTCTAATTTACTCTAATTAAACCTTAATTAACAGATGTTTATTGTTGTTTTAAGGCATATATTTACAGATAACTTATTGTACAGCAATAACAAACATCCCCTCAAAAAGCCCTCCTTGGTTATGTTCTCTCATTCCTTAGTCAGATGGACAAGATTCACTTAACATGCCTTGCTCCTGGTCCCCTCATTGGGCCTAAAGGAATCTTCCAGCCTCATTAATGTGGTTTATTTAAAGAGTCCAGCTGCTCCCACCCTCTCTATCTATTCCACTACTCTTTTAACATATCTTGAATTTTCTGTCAACCAAAGCCAACAGAGGAATTAGATGCCCATGAGGTTTTAAGCCCCCTAATACTGGAAGCATTCAAGCAGATGATCAAAGATTACAAAAAAAAAAAAAAAAAAAAAAAAAAAAATTACACCAATTGGAAGGTGGGACTGTATGACCTCCAAGGTCTCTAATAACACAAGTCTCTGTGTGTCCCCAACCCCAACCAAACCATGCAGCAATTATCATCAAGTATAGCTAAGTATTGAAAGTAGCCTGGAGTTCACAGAAAAAAGAAAAAAAGAGAGAGAGAATAGCTCATAAACTTAAGATGCTCAACCTAACTAATAATTAAAGTAATGCAGATTTTAAAAAACCAGGAAAGCATTAATTTTCATGGGCCAGGCTGAAAAAATCTGCAAGTTTCAGGAAACACATCAGGGCAAAGAATAGAGACACAGACATGATAGGTGAGAGTGTGGATCAGGGGATATGCTCTTTGAAAGGTAACCTGGCAAAATATATTATACCTTTAACTGTCCATAGCCTATGTGACTCGGCACTCCCAGGTGTGAACAAAACTATCCGGTCACCTCTGTTTGTAAGGATAAAATTCTCTAAGTGGCCTAAATGTTCATCAATTTTAAAAAATGGGTAAATAAATTGTAGTGCAGCATTACAATAAAGAGCATGCAACTTATAAACAGAATTAGTTGGATCTACATATGGGCAAATATGAAACTCCCTCAAAAGAAACTGTTAGGGAGAAAAACAAAATATGTCCCAACTGCATAAAAATAACGAGGGGCATATAAACATAGAAAATGTCAGAAAGGAGTTTTAAAAATGCTGTTCACAGATGCCTCTAGGGAGGAGTACTAGGGACCTGGGAGGAGAAAAACATGCTACTGTTATTCTCTTTTGTACTGCATGCATATATTCCTTTTTTTTTTTTTTTAAGTAAGGGGAAGAGCTTGGGCGGGGGGGGGGGGCGAGGAGTGGGGGGTGGAGAGAGAAGAAAAGAATAAAAGGTTTAAGTTATAGTTATTTTCAACTAATTTTATAATGCAGTCCAAAGTAGCCAGAGTCTGCCTTTGGGCTTAAAACACTCAACATGCACATTCAACCGTTAAAAATCATCTCCAGGAGAAAAAGGTCCTTCACACTGTCAAGTGTGCCTCCCACTAATTAGAGAATGAAAGCTCTTTTGCCATCTTAATGCAAACCACTAACTCAAGGACTGGAGGCATCCCCAAGATGAACATCCTCCTGCTGTAAGCTTTGTGACTCATGAACTGTGATAGAATTGCCTTTCTTTGAATGTTTAGGCAAAGAGTGGCAAGGTTAAAGAAATAAAAAGAAGTCAGCATTCATCTTACTAACCGGTGGGAGTCATCCAGAGCACATAACTGCTGTCAAAAAGCTGGCTGCTCCTGCCTACTGCCTCTACCCATAAATGTCAGATGTGATTTTCTTCTCCATTGACCAAACCCTTTCTGAGACTAAGTGACCACTTCCCAGACCAGTGATCTGCTTAAAAGAAGTCTAGTAAGTAGCTGTTAATTATTCTGTGTGTGTGACATAGAAGGGAAACCGATGTAGGACAACATGCTTCCAAAAAGTACATTCCTTTTCTTTTCTGGCAAATACGTTAAAGATGAGAACTTTATGTCTTAAAATGGGCTTGTATTTGCTAACATGTGAGGGCACTTTCGTTCATCTAACTACAAATAAATTATAGCTGTTTAAAAACATTCATTTAAGTGACATCAAATGTGTTATAACCTATTTAAAAAGGAGGAAAATACCCAGAATTTTCCTAATAAATTATTTAAGCAATGCTATCATGAGACTCAATAGAAAACCCCCTAAACAACCTTACCAACACCTTCTCCCAGATGTTGAGATTCTTTCTCAACTCACACCTGGCAAATGTCTAGAATTTTAGAACTCCTTTTGAGTTACAGAAAAAAAGGGGAGGAGGTGGGCTGAAGAACCAGTCTAACCAGTTTCTTTTGGAGCTTTTAAATCATTTTAAGGTTGTTAAAAAGGGAATTTTTTTTAATAATTAAAAATGAGATTTATTTATAGACTGATACACTGTAAATCAAAGACAGGCCCAAAGTTAGTTTCCACAGTCAAAACACTAATGGCCTGAAAAAACTGAGGAGTTGCTTAAGAAAAGGCCAAGTGTCCAAAGTAATAATATTTAGAAAACCTTCCAACTATCATAATTTGTACGGACATACATAAACATGTTGAAAAGGACACATGTAACCCCTAATCTCCACAAGTCTATATAATGTAAATTCTGAGACTGGGACCCTCATCCTTTCCTATAAAATGCCTGCCACAGGGCAGGTGCTCACTAAAATCAAAGGAGCTCATTTTGACAAAGGCATCTACTTTCTTAGAGGTAAGAAGTCTAAAGTTTGTAACTATCTACCTTGGTTTGTTTTGTTTTGTTTTGTTTTGTTTTGTTTTGTCTAACCTTTAGCAAAAGTAAAAGCTAAATGAACAGAATGTTTTGAAATAACACGAACATATAGTCTCATTACATTTTTTAATTCAATAAATTATAATAAGCATCAATCCATGCTCGTTGAATGTTTAAGTATAAATTATAAATTAAACTGGCCTTTGGTGGCCACTGCAGGAATGTGATGACCTCTGGGCTGTACTGCCCAAATGGGTGTCCAAGAAATGATGTTCCATGGCAAATCACTTGGGTTGCCCCTGGGAAATGATTTGAGAAACATGAAGGTAAAGTTAAACAAGTTTCTTCACTGAAGGATTTCTGAAACTTAAGTATTAAATGTGCAACCACCAAGAAGAGGATATAAGTTTGCCAAGCTTATTTGAGCAGAAAAACACTTTGTAATCTACACATGTGGTTACTGTTGGGTCTTTATCCCCATTACAATTTGTAAATGAACTACATAGAGCTGTTGCCTCAAATTGGACATAAGCTCAACAGGGATTTATAGACTCCCTTCCCAGCACTGAAACCTGAGGCAAGTTAATCATCAGATTCCTTACTTGTAAAATGGAAATAAAGATATGACTTAACTCACACTTCGAAGAAAAGAAACCCAAAATTGATATATATTAAGCAGTCAATAATTGCTGTATTATCATTATGCCTGTCTTAGACTGCTCAGGCTGTCACAACAAAAACATAGACTGGGCGACTTAAACAACAGTTCTGGAGGCTGGGAAGTCCAAGACCAAACTCTGGCAAGGTTCAGTTTCCAGTGAGGACTCCCTTCTTGGCTTGCAGATGACCACCACCTTCTCATTGTGTCCTCACATTGGAGGGAGGGAGAGAGGTGGGGAGAGAGAGAAAGAGAGAGAGAGAGAGAGAGAGAGAAAGCTGTCCAGCGTGTCGTCCAATAATAACACTAACCCTATCCGAGCAGAGCCCCCCTTTTTGCCTCATTTAACTTTACTTCCATAAAGGCCCTATCTCCAAATACAGTCACATTGAAGATTAAGGCTTCAGCACAGGAGTTTGGGGGGGACCATAATTCAGTCCATAGCAAGTCCATTCCCATTTGAGTTCCAGTCTTCTCACTTCTTAGTATCAACTCTATTGCTGAAAGAATAAAAATCTCAGGCTGTTGAGATGTGAACACATTTGTCCCTTTACTGGCACCAGAGATCCATGGAGCATAATATTGTTGGTTTGGTTCTGGGTCAAATAAATTAAGCCATTTTACCTTGAGAAGATGGGAAAGAAAAGGGATATGATTTCCTGGTTTCCTGACTCAGGCATCAGAATACCAGGCTGTATCATCATAAAGGGGTCAGACAAAAAAAAAAAAAAAAGAGCATAGGTGTGGGAAATATGGGCTCCACATATATTTCACAACTCTTCTCATCACACGGTGGAAAACCACTTTCAGAAACAAGATTTGGCTACTGTTGGATCAGCCAAATCTATAACTTTATGAATTAAGAAATTTCCATATGGCACACATCAAAACAAGTAATCATAATCCTATGTGATGAGAATGTAAAAGATGAAAAGCAACTAAAATTTATAAAGTCAAAGAACAGACTAAAATAAAGTGTTTGTCTCAAACATGACAAAAATTAACACTTATGTTAATATTTGATAGAATACAAAGAGTGGAAGCATATTTAAAATCAACAACAACTGCATGTACTAGTGAATAAACAGGAAATGCAAAGGAGCTGACCAGGGAACTTCTGGAGACTTCTTGCTCACCCCATTCAGAATGCCCTCTCTCTGTCCCTCATCTCTCCTCCAAGCAAAGGATGGTTCACCTTCCAAGCTGCACACATATACCACCTCCCCTCCTACACTGGCCCATCTCCCAGGTTCCTCCTCAAACACCTTTTTATACTGTGATTGAAGCCCTCATTTTACCTACTGTAAATATCTCCCCCCGAGAGACAAAATTTTCTGGAATGCACAGGCTAAATAATTAGTCTTTTTCATCTTTGTATCTCCAGTAACTAGCCCAAGTCCTGACACAGAGTGGGTATTCAGAAAATGCGCTCTGAATAAATAAAATGCTTATCATTCATGAGGTAATAATAGGAAACAAACACAGGTTTCAAAACAGCTTAGTCAAAGAAATATAATGTAAAGAAACTTTTCCTACAATAAGGAACATTACATATTTAGCACAAGGGTAAAATTTTATCTTAAATGACAAAAAATGCTTCAATCTTTCAGAAAAGTGACATGGCAATACCTATTAAAATCTCAACAATCTATTCATTCCAGAGAGTCAGCTAGGATTATTTTCCAAAGGAAACAGCCAAAAGAAAAAAAAAAACTACTAAAGTGTCACAGAAACTTTCATTATTTAAAATATCAAAATATAAGAAAGTCCTTAAATAGGAGGAGAATGAGCAAAGTATCATGCATTAACTCAGTGAAATATTATACAACCAAAGAACTGATACTTTAAGACTACAGAAATTTGGTGCACTATTTTTTTTTTTCACTTTTTAAGGTTACATTTGGAACACTTCATCATTAATTTATTTAAATGGTGCAAAGTACATATGTTACTTCTGGCATATTGCAAACATGGACATTTTAAAAATAAAACTATTACATTATTTCTTTAAACAGTTCTACTGAAGTGCAATTCACATTCATACAATTTACCCATTTAAAGTATATGGTTCAGTGGTTTTTAGTATATTCACAAAGTTGTGCAAACATTAACACAATCAATTTTGAGCATTTTCATTACCACAAAAAGAAAGCTCACATTTCATGGTTGTCACTCCCCAATCCTCTCATGGCCCTCCCACCCAGCCCTTCGCAACCATCAATCTACTTCCTGTCTCCATAGAGTTGCCTATTTCGGACATGCTTTTGAACGGAATCATACAATATGTACTCCCCTGTGACTAGTGTATGTGATTAGCATAGTGTTATCAAGGTTTATTCACGTCATTTCACCTATCAGTATTTCATTTCTTTTTATTAACTAATAATATACTACATTTTACTTATCAATTCACCAGTTGATGGACATGTGAACTGTTCTCACTTTGCGGCTATTATGAATAATGCTGCTCTGAACATTTATAAAGAAGCTTTTGTGTGGACATGTTCTTATTTCTCTTGGGTATATACTTAGGGGTAGAATTACTGGATCAAATCATAACTCTATGTTTAACTATTTGAGGAACTACAGACTATTTTCCAAAGCAGCTGCACCATACAAATCCTCACCAAAACTTGTCCTTGTCTTTTTTATTCTAGTCATCTGAGTAGGTATGAGGTAGTACTTACTGTGGTTTTGACTTGCACTCCTCTGATAGCTAATGATGCTGAGCATCTTTTCATATGTTTATTGGTCATCTGCATATCTTCTTTGGAGAAATGTCTACTCAGATCCTTTGTCAATTTTTAATTGGATTGTCTTTTTATTATTGAGATGTAGTACTTCTTCATACAATCTGGATACTAGTCCCTTATAAGATATACAGTGCATAAAAATGTTCACCCATTCTGTGGGCCGTCTTTTCAATTTCTTAACATTATTCTTTTAAATGTGTCCAGAGAAGCCTAAATACCATGGAGATTTCATTCTTACCATAATCCATATAAAACATACATGAACAAGTACTAAGAAAATTTACACCACTCCTTTTTCCCCTTGAAATTGTATTTCATTCCTCTTTTCCCTCAGAACTTCATCCTAATATATTTATGCTTGGAAGTCTTTTATTGATTTATGAATACTCTACACACTTCTCTGCAACAAGAAGTTTCATACATATTTCAGAATTTTTAAATGCCTTTGACTTCCTGTGAAAACATAACTCTAAGCTTTAATATTTTTCTTATGGATTCAGTTAATATAATTCTTTTTCTATTTTTTAATTTTTCTATTTTTATTATAAATTATGATAATTATTAATATGGATACAATACATATGATGTTTACTGTGACAAACAGTTGTTAATCAGAAGGAATACATTTATTTGGCAATGCATTGCTTAATAGGATGGATGGGGTAAGGGATGGTTAAGAGGCCTTAAGATTTGTCTGGCTCAAAACTATGAAATGGTCCATCCTTCATTTGATGATCAGGGCTTTGGAAACCTGGGGCCAATATGCCACAGCGAGGTTACAGATGGAGGAGAATGGGTTTTTTTGTAAAACAGGAAAAGTCTATGGTAGAAGGGAACATGGGAAAGGAGAGTCTGCATGATGCCCAGATGTAGGTGTGTTTTCAGGGAGATGAATTTTCAGAAAGAATACCTCAAAAGTTAAGGACCTGAAAAGAGATTCTCTTAAAACTATCTAGACTACCTATCTCTTGGAAAGTCTCTTTGCACTCGGCCAAGTGTACATGTTCCCCAATTGGAAGATAGCTGCATTAGAGGGTCTTATACTCCCTGAAATGATTATGTATAATGAATATTTGTTTTAGGACACAAAGTCTCTCTTTAAAAATTTGTTTAAGGTTTATTTATTTTTGACAGAGAGAGAGAGAGAGACAGAGCATGAGTGGGGGAGGGGCAGAGAGAGAGGGAGACAGAATCCGAAGCAGACTCCAGGCTCCGAGCTGTCAGCACAGAGCTCCACACAGGGCTCGAACTCACAGACCACGAGATCATGACCTGAGCCGAAGTCAGACACTCAACCAACTGGGCCACCCAGGCGCCCCTAAAGTCTCTCTTTGATAACACCTCTATCTAAACAAGACAGAAGTGTTATCTTGGGTGGAGAATCTCATAATAAAATAGGATGGGTCAAAGCAGTAGTCGAGACATTTCAAATAACAAAGAAGGTTTGTGTTCAGCAGTTCATAAGAAGAGATCTGTGTATTAAATTTATGTCATTTTCTTTTACCCTAAAAGTTTGATGGCTTCAAGTCACTTGCTACACTAGACAACAATATACAAATAAACCTAAAATAGCTACTTTTAAAATCATACTTAAATTTGACAAGAGCTTATGCCTGGGTTAATACTGCTTATACTCGTCTAAATGTCACTTTGACAAACTACATGTTTGCCTTGATGACATCTCCCCCTAGGCATATTATGGTGCTTCCATTAACTCCGGTGTTATCTTTGTAGCAGGAGAATATGCCTAATTGTTTTCAGAATATTCATAATTTACAAGGCTTCTCTCTTTGGTCTTGATTCAGAATCGCTCATAACATTGAGGGGAAAGATCCCTGCACAGATGCTATCCAGTGTGTGTGTGTGTGTGTGTGTGTGTGTGTGTGTGTGTGTGTGTAATTATTATTAATTTCAAAGAACAAAGTGTTCTCTTTGAAGCAAATGTTTAATAGTTATGATCCAAATTTTAGATGAAAATGTTACCTTATGAAGTATACAATAAAAAAGATGTTACAGGGGCGCCTGGGTGGCGCAGTCGGTTAAGCGTCCGACTTCAGCCAGGTCACGATCTCGCGGTCCGTGAGTTCGAGCCCCGCGTCAGGCTCTGGGCTGATGGCTCAGAGCCTGGAGCCTGTTTCCGATTCTGTGTCTCCCTCTCTCTCTGCCCCTCCCCCGTTCATGCTCTGTCTCTCTCTGTCCCAAAAATAAATAAACGTTGAAAAAAAAAAATTAAAAAAAAAAAAAAAAAAGATGTTACAACAACCTTGGGCAACATGGAAAAACTTTGCAAATATGCAATCATGGAAGACTATAAACTCAACAATTCCATTCAACAGCATTTATTAAAAACTTACCTTGAATAAGACTCTGTGATAGACATATGGAGGAAAAACACACTTCAGCCCTTGATTCTAATGCCAAACTGGCATCACAAAATACACAAAAAATCTGAGAGTTACCAAGGGACTTGTGACCCAAATATTTATCCCCAAACTTAGGTCGTCAGAATTCAAAAATATTCTCTGGGGAACCAATGACTTATACAATCAGTTCTATAGTCAAATATTCCTCACTATCTGCTCTCCTGTCAGTGGCATGAAAATTCAAACAAATCAGCTACAAATCTTGCAAAACAGACAATATTTTATGAGAATAATGAAAGTGATTTTTGGAAAACTGCTTTTCACATACAAGACCACAGAAAATGAGGATCTCAGGATCCTCTTTATAATTAACAATTAAAGATGTAAACAATCTATAATTTTATTTATGCTTTCAAAGAGAATTAAATGATTTACAAATTTTTTAAGTCTCTTGGAAAAATAAATACAAAGGATCTTCTTTATAATCATGCTTAAACAAGGGGCAATGTATGTCTTATCATAAAATTTCAGAATATCAAAAAAAAAACACTTTATTTTTTTCTAAAAAGTAGCACATAGTTGCAAATAAAACCCAGGAACAAACTTTATTTTCATGATTATTAATTTGTTTTCTATAAGACCAAATTCCAATTAAACCCTCAATGCCTATGAGACATGAATCCATCTTAAAAGGATTCACCTTTAGTGAACTTTTTCTAGTGCCAATTACCCTTGAGCCAGCCTCCTATATCTTTCTAGTTCCAATTAATGAGGAACATTCTAGCCAGCTAAGCCAACTGGAATTATTTGTGTTCGAAGGGGTTTTCTGCTGTGGAATGTACCGCCATCTTTCTCCAACTAAGTCCCAGGAGCCTTTCCTGGCACCACGTATATGCTGTGTGCTCCCCTGCAGCCTTTGTGCCTCATAGCCCACCCAAGCCAACTGCTGAGAAAGACACACAACCTCCCCAGTTTGTGGGCCTTAATGGTTTTTTGTTTTTTTTTTAATGTTTATTTACTTATTTTTGAGAGAGAGAAAGAGTGCATGCATACACAAGCGGGGGAGGGGCAGAGAGGGAGGGAGACACAAAATCCAAAGCAGGCTCCAGGCTCTAAGCTGTCAGCACACAGCCTGACGCAGGGCTTGAACTCACAAACCAAGAGATCGTGACCTGAGCTGAAGTTGTATGCTTAATCGACTGGGCCACCCAGGTGCTCAATGGGTTTTACTGTTAATCACTCTCTAACAGACAAATATGTAAGTGTCCAAAAACTCTCAAAATAATGGCCCCTGGTCTAAGTATCTGAAATTCTTCTTGGAAAGCTAAAACATAATCCACTTGTATTCACTCAACAAACTTAAACTTTAACTCATTAAAACATCCCCACTACCACTACCAGCACTCCCCAAATCCTATCACATGTCAGCATTTGGCAAATCCCTTCCTCCATGAGGGTCTGTCTTCCCAGACTGAAAATGCAAGGGAACCCCAACAGTGGCTCTCAGGTGAGCAGTCTGCCTTTCGCAAGGGTTCTGGACAGACAATTACCAAGTCAGCTAGGGCGTTTCACCGCGCGTTCTGTCATTCAAGAAACATGACAACTTGTATGATATACATCACCCAGCGAATTCAGAGACATTAAATGAGTGGTTTGGAGAAATCAGCCGAAGCCAGAATGCAAGAATGCTGGATTCCATGACGCTCCATAAGGACAGGGGTTTTCAGCTCTATCAGATCAGTGCCACCCTTTGACAGCAAACGTTTGAAATCCAGAGATAGTGATTACACACATAGACAGAAAATTGTAATATAAAGGGGAGTAATTTCCACTGTCACTCAAGTGTGTAAACTATATGTATGCACATGTATATATACTTTAATATGTAAACAAACATAACTACAATAAATAATTTAATGAAGTGGGGCGCCTGGGTGGCTCAGTCGGTTGAGCGTCCGACTTCGGCTCAGGTCGCGATCTCACTGTCAGTGAGTTCGAGCCCCGCGTCGGGCTCTGGGCTGATGGCTCAGAGCCTGGAGCCTGCTTCCATTCTGTGTCTCCCCCTCTCTCTGCCCCTCCCCCGTTCATGCTCTGTCTCTCTCTGTCTCAAAAATAAATAAAACGGTAAAAAAAAAAAAAAATTTAAAAAAAAAAATAAATAATTTAATGAAGTAGTAGGATGCCTGCAACCATTTTTAATGATTAAATTTGATTTTAAAAGACATTCATCTGTGGGAATGCAAGCTGGTGCAGCCACTCTGGAAAACAGTATGGAGGTTCCTCAAAAAACTAAAAATAGAACTACCCTACAACCCAGCAAGTGCACTACTAGGCATTTATCCACGGGATACAGGTGTGCTGTTTCGAAGGGACACATGCACCCCCATGTTTATAGCAGCACTATCAACAATAGCCAAAGTATGGAAAGAGGCCCAATGTCCATCAATGGATGAATGGATAAAGATGTGGTATATATATACAATGGAATATCACTCAGCAATCAAGAAGAATGAAATCTTGCCATTTGCAACTACGTGGATGGAACTGGAGGGTATTATACTAAGTGAAATTAGTCAGAGAAAGACAAAAATCATATGACTTCACACATATGAGGACTTTAAGAGACAAAACAGATGAACATAAGGGAAGGGAAACAAAAATCATAAAAACAGGGAGGGGGACAAAACAGAAGAGACTCAAATATGGAGAACAAACTGAGGGTTACGGGAGGGGTTGTGGGAGGGGGGACGGGCTAAATGGGTAAGGGGCACTAAGGAATCTACTCCTGAAATTATTGTTGCACTATATGCTAACTAATTTGGATGTAAATTTTAAAAAATAAAAAATAAAACAAGTTAAAATTAAAAAAAAAAAGACATCTGAATATTTTCAATATTCTGTAAAGGACATTTTAAAATAAGGGCTGAATATGTATGTGTGTATGTGTATATATATCCATATATTATCACACTACCCACAAATGTGTACTGGTACAATTTAAATACCAGAAACAGCACTGCTACTGGTGATGGGATTTGTCAAAATGGTGGACCTGTCCATGGGATAGCACCAAAAAATCAAGCACAACTTCTGACATACTTAGCAATTACATTCCCGAAATTTTCAGAATATATTAAAACTGGGGCCCCAAAAATGTTTTGTTTCATATGTTGCACAGGGTTAGGTTTTTCATCAACTGAATCTCCAATAGGGACATTCTAAAATTATGCAGAATGCATAGAATAAGCTTTCACTGGATGGCTGTTTTTTGTATACTCTCAAGAATCCTCTGATCCTCCACCCATGAAACACCAGTAGCACATTCCATTATTTTGAACAACCAAAGTTAGTTCCCACCAGTTTCCAAAACACTCCCTGAGGAGGGGCAGTACCTCTCTCACTAAGACCCACTGAATAAGACTTTCCCAAAACCACTGACTGGGGCCTAACAGGGTATCAGACACAGTGCTAAGCAGTAGGGAGAAATATATGGCTTAGAGCACAGTGGGGAAAGTGGCATTAAACAACTATCCAAGTAATTCTATCAATACAAAATACTGTGAGTGCTATAAAAGAAAATTATAAACTGATAATTTAGGTGGTGGGGTAGCATCAGACTTTAGTAGTTTGTGGATCAGTAAAATTGTTTCTTTAATTAGCTTGGAGACATAAATAGGTTTGTCAGTGTTTAAATTTTGCAATGAAAGGTTTTTTTTTTAATTTTTTTTCAATGTTTATTTATTTTTGGGACAGAGAGAGACAGAGCATGAACGGGGGAGGGGCAGAGAGAGAGGGAGACACAGAATCGGAAACAGGCTCCAGGCTCTGAGCCATCAGCCCAGAGCCTGACGCGGGGCTCGAACTCACGGACCGCGAGATCGTGACCTGGCTGAAGTCGGACGCTTAACCGACTGCACCACCCAGGCGCCCCATGGTTTTTTTTTTAATGATAACTACCATTTACAATCACCATGGTAACAAGAAGGAAAGAAATTATTTTTGAATTTATAAAAACATAAAACAAAAGCAGTGGAAAATCTCACTTTACTACATTATGATTTTTCTCTTTTGCTGAAGTTTGATAAAAACTTATCAAAGATTGGCATTTTTGTTACCATAATATAAGATCATTACGACTCAAGTGTGGTCTGTGGACCAGCAGCATCAGAATCACCTGAGAATTTTTGAAAAATGCAAAGTCACAGGCCCCACTTCATTCCTATGCATCAAAATCCCACTTTAATAAGATCCCCAGGTGATTCTCATCCACATTGAAGTTTGAGAAACACTGTACTAGAATAGATTATACTGACCTTCCTAATGGCTGAAATTCAGCCACAACCATCTACATTTCAGACTCAGTAATGGTCTTTAACACTCAATAACCATTTTCTCAAAGAAGCTAATTGACGGGTCCTGGAAAAATAAGGACACAAGATGAAGCATCAAGCATATGAGCCGGCATCCTAAACATCAATCACCTTTCACCCTTTAAACCTCATGACCTTGAAAAGTCATGGGGGATGAGGAGCACAGAAAGACAGTGAAGTGTCAATCACAAACAACATTCCCAGCTTTGCAGTAGCCTTCAGCAGCATAAAACTGAGTTCCACAGCTTCTAGGTGAGAGAATGCATCCAGGGACTGTGCTAAATGCTGGGTCCTGTTCTGAGTGCTAAGTACTGCCATAAGACAGAGCAATTTTTATCACTAGCAGTCAGTAAGTCAGCCCACTGTTCAGAGGACTTGACACATGCTGCTTTGAACTCATGTTTTACGATATTTCATCCCACAATAGTTTTTCTAACAAAGGAAATCTCTCTAGATACATGTTAATTATGGGCAAAGACATGAGGTACAGATTCATGCCTGTTTTCTAAGCCACTGTGATGGGGAAATAACTGCCAGTACAATGCAATGCCCCTTTGAGACAGAAGAAAAGTTCCAGTATAGATCCGTGGTGACATATGACATATGGCCACATATGGCTACTGACCACATGAATGTGGTTACTCCAAACAGATAAGCTGTAAGTATAAAATATACAAATAGATTTTGCAAACTTAGTACAAAAAAATTATAAAATATATCAATAATTTTATACTCATTACATGCCCAAATTATAATATTTTGATATGTTGGGCTAAATCATACATACTAAAATTAAAATAACCGATTTCTTTTACTTCTGTAATATGACTACTACAAAACTTTTAATTGTATGTGACTTGCATTAGTTCTGTTAGACAGTGCTAGTCTAGAAGCTCATTAGAATGATACATGCATCGGGGCGCCTGGGTGGCGCAGTCGGTTAAGCGTCCGACTTCAGCCAGGTCACGATCTTGCGGTCCGTGAGTTCGAGCCCCGCGTCGGGCTCTGGGCTGATGGCTCAGAGCCTGGAGCCTGTTTCCGATTCTGTGTCTCCCTCTCTCTCTCTCTGCCCCTCCCCCGTTCATGCTCTGTCTCTCTCTGTCCCAAAAATAAATAAACGTTGAAAAAAAAATTTTTTTTAAAAAATAAAAAAAAAAGAATGATACATGCATCAACCATAACTTAAAAAAAAATTATGTAGACAGTTATATCCTAAATCTTAGAGGATACCTGAAGAAAACATGTACTTAGGCAGCAACCAAATACAAAGACGCCAGAAGAGGTGTTCAGATTTTTTTTTAACAAATGCTGATAAATGGACCCCTTTCTGAAATGTCTGCATGGGGGGAGGGAGTATGAATTTGTATCCAAAAAGAGAGAAATATCAAGCGTTTAATAAAAATAGACAAAGGAGAGGAGTTGTAGAAATTGAAGTGCACTGAAGTGCAATCGTAGTGATGATGACTTCTCTCAGAGACTAGGAATGCAGAGGAGTGGAAAAGATAAACAAATTCCACTGACAATAGCCAATAATTTCCTGGCCTAAGCCAGTCAGATAACTAAGCCTTCCCAACGCTCTATAAAATGGGGAAGGTGAAACCACAGTCTTAGCACTTGAGTCAGATCAAGAAAGGTGCTACACTTGGAAAACAGCCAGAGGCGGACCATATTGATTTGGAGGGAGGGAAGTATAAATTAAAATGAACTCACAGCTCAACTCACAGCCCATCTTCCAGGGTACAGAGAAAAACAGAAAAACTTCCATGGAATTAAACAATAGATTCAAAAGTCATTTCCTTTAATACGAAGACCTCCACACACACAGTGGTGTTAAAACAACACTGGAAAATGGTGCTGGGTCAGTTTGGGAAGGAGACTACGAATATGAAGCAAGCAAAGTAGCCAAAGCCATCTCCAATCTGGGCAGATTCCTCTCATTCCTGGCCCCTGGAACAATCCCATCACTTAGGAAATCTGGATCTCTGCCAACACGCTGCTTCTGCAGGCTGCTGGGGGATGGGTGAGGAGGGTGGAAATGTCTGGGCAGCTGGCTTTTATCACAAAGCCTCTCTCTTCGAAAGGCTTATAATGAATTTCCTAGACATGATATAACACAGTATTTTAAGTGATTAACAGTACAAAAAGATCACATTTTAAAAAAATAAATATCTAAGGTGTAAGGGGCCAATAACTACATGAATGAAATCTGATAAAATATGAAAACATTATATGCTAGTGATTTTTTTTAACGTTTATTTATTTTTGAGACAGAGAGAGAGCATGAACGGGGGAGGATCAGAGAGAGGGAGACACAGAGTTTGAAACAGGCTCCAGGCTCTAAGCCGTCAGCACAGAGCCCGACGCGGGGCTCGAACTCACGGACTGCGAGATCATGACCTGAGCTGAAGTCGGCCGCTCAACCGACTGAGCCACCCAGGCGCCCCTATGCTAGTGATTTTTAAATGCCTTTCATTAGCCTTAATCTTAACAAATCTATATAGAAGAAAAAGAAAATAACATGTTGAGCACTTAACAGAGGCACCAGGCACTTCCCTACCTTAACTCACTTAAAAATAACTAACTTCTAATAGGGAATTCACCTTGAGCCACTCACTGTTCTAAGGAGTTTACGTGTATTAAAACTCATGTGATTCTAACAACCCTACAAGGCAGGTATTAGTATTATCCCCCTGTTCCAGATGCACGGGGAGGTTAGGTATCACACAGTCCAGAAGTGCTGGAGCCTGGACATGACTGCGGATTTATGACACCTGGCTGCTCAGCTGGAGCACCCCGACTTCTCGCCCAATCTATGAAGCTGCCTCACAGCCTCTACTCTCAGATAACGATACTCAGACACTGGGATCCAGAGACTTATTGTTCATCATGACAAAGCTACTAAGTGGCAGAACACGGATTCAAATCCATATCCAACACTAACTTCTTCCCATCATCAGCTTCCTGTTTTCACCAAAGCCTTGCCGGGGTTTATAATGCTGTCCAAAATATCGTACTGTCTTCTTATTCTCTAGAGGATTGTTGCTAGCCACTTCTCCTTTTTTCCCTCTTAGCCAAGCTGTCAATATTCGTACCATAGTTTGAGCTGGTGGCTCTTGAGGCATCTGAAGAATACAAAATAGGATTTATGCTCTTCACAGCTATGTAAATTCAAGCATTCAGGTCTGTAAGTCTGTCATGGAATATATGGAAAGTAAAAAGCATTTGTCTGAATGGACAAATTAGTGGGTACCTTGTATTATTTGTCAGTAATGTTAAAATACTGAGGCAATAACTATCATTTTGAAATCCATATTTCTAGGGTATTTAGGCCACAGCCTCCCCTAGTCTGATCCTGAATGCAATGCCCTTAAATCCTGACTTCGTCAGGTGAAGCAGAATAATGAGGTGAAGGTAGGAGGGCAGTAAACCTGGTCTCCAGACCCAGCTCCACTGTGAGAACAGAAAATTGTGGCCTGGGGCACAGTGCTCACCTTCTTGGAACACAATTTCCTCCTCTACAAAACAGGGATGAAAATATTTATCCACTGCTTCACAGGGTTGTTGCAAGAATTTTCTGAAATAACATATGAAATTGTTTTTTGAACTCTGAAGCCCTATAAAATCTACTATGATTATGCAGTGCCACTCTTGCCTGCAGGAGCCAGCATGCATAGGGGCTTCAGGACTTCTGATGACGGCAAAGAGGGAGACAGAGGTCCGTCCCTCTAACACCAAATACTCAGTAACTCAACCCTCTAGGTGAAATCATCACTGGATTTCAAGGTGCAGGAGTTGTGTTGTTAAACAAGATAAAAGATAATAAGCACTGATTTAAATAAAAAGCTTGAAAACTCCAGGAAGACATAATCACCACTGTAACTGCCATCCTAATCAAGTCTCCAAGGGACAGCTGAGAATGCTCTGGGGGAACTTTCATTGCTAGACCTTCTGATCAAGTGCAAGATACTGGAAATTTTACCTTCAAATCATTTTAAAAAGAATTGACATGCACAATGCTTAGCTGTTTTACTATTTTTTAAGAATCTGGGGGGGGGGGAAGACTCAAGAAAACAAACCTAACACCTTAAAATCTAATGTTCAGAACATTTCAGATTTTCCTTTTCAGATTTTTTTTTCCCCTCCTTTTTTCACACTATCAACATGCCAGTATCTGGGTCTGCAATCAACTCCGCCAAAAAGATGCATTTATGGAGAACAGCTCTTTAAAGAGAGGAGCAAAATAACTAAAGATCTTCAAATTCAACTACAGTAACAGCTGCCCCTCTTTTAAAATAAAAGATGTCTAATTATTAGTATTCATGCGGTCAGACTATACCCTCAGAAGGCACAGATCCACTCTTTCAGTCCACAACAGAAATCCTTTTAAGCCATTCGACATCCTGCACTGTGCAGTTTTAGACCTGCACATATGTCTCAGTTTGGGGGGGCAGGGGATTCATATGATTACAAACTCTAGAAAAAAAATTAAGAAGACAAAGAAAGATGGCAAAATTAAAAAATGAATAAAAGAAACAGAATTTAAAATATATGTGTGTGTGTGTGTGTGTGTGTGTGTGTGTGTGTGTGTGTGTGTATTACAAGGAAGTCAGTAAGCTGACAAATGGCACGCTACTACATTAATAATGGTAAATGTGAATATTCATTACACAATAGTCATAAATAGAATGAAGGAAAACCAGAGTGCAGACGGGGCAAAAACTCAGAAAGCTTTTTAAAGAGAAGGAAAGACAAAGAATGAAGGAAGCAAAGAAAACACACACAACCTCGGAGAACACTATTTAAGTAAGGGTCTCTGGGTAGAAACTTTGATCTAAGATAAGATAGGACAGTAAAGAAGGAATTTCCTTAAACAAAGGTAAATAAATAAACAGTATAAACTACCCAGAATGACAGGAAGTGCTTTCAGTAAAAACAGTCAGGGTAGTCTTTGCTTAGGATGTTAAGGATTAGAATAATACATCTCCCAAACCACGGATAAAGTTGCTGAAACTGCCCTACCCCACCATACCTTCACTCCCCGCTTAGAGAAGGGACAGCCCCAGGTGAAAACCCAATGCGCTAACGTGCAATCTCCAACGCTTGATTGTTATATATCTTGAGAACGAGGAGGAAAAAATCAAAGCCACAAAGAGAATTAACCCCTAAACATGTGCTCATGGACCACAGCTTGATTTTCCCCTCCCATTACAAGCTAGAGACTTCTTGAAAAGGCCACCACAGTGAGTCTGTTTTTTCTAGAAGATAGTTTCAAGATAAGTACAGAAAATCCTTAAAATACTAAATGAGTAAAAACACTGCCACAAAAATGAACAGTCACTCTATGTTCTTTAAAAACATGCTGATTATTCTAAACTGTTTCCAAAAAAACAATAGGGGCAAAAAAGGCACGGGTACGAAATTACTGACACCACACAACATCTGGCCTGTAGTTTTTAATTAGACAAGAAAGAATCCTGAAGGCAAATGCCACAGGATTGACAGAAGTGGAGTGAGCACCTACTCTAAGTAGGAAAATCAATTTATTTGCAGCACTCTCATTTTGTTTCTCAATTAGTCCTGAGGCCAAGGGCTACCCTAACACACTCTTAGCATTAATTTGCAACTTAAAAGTTACACAATTCAGCAATAAATGTAATGCAATCATCATTTAAATGCAAGGAACTTTCAAGCCTCCTTTTAAAAGGCCACAGTCCAGGGGTCACCCCCCACCAACTTTAACTGGGGGCCAGGGGGCTGTCCAGGTTCCCCCAAGTTTCATTACTTCACTAGCCCTGTGACCCTCATCGGTTGCTTCACTGCTCAAGATCTCAGTTTCCCCATCGGTAAAAGGAGAAATAATAATGCCAACATTATTGGGAAGATTAAATAACGTGTTATTTTATTTTATTTTATTTTATTTTATTTTATTTTATTTTATTTATATTTAAGGGTTTTTTTAATGTGTTTAAGAGGATTTTTTATTATTCATTTAAATCCAAGTTAGTTAACATATAGTGTAATAATGATTTCAGGAATAGAATTTAGTGATTCATCACTTACATAAAACAAACAGCCAGTGCTCATCCCAACAAGTGTCCTCCTTAATGCCCATCGCCATTTAGCCCATCCCCCCACCCAACACCCCACTAGCAACCCTCAGTTTGCTCTCTGTATTTAAGAGTCTCTTATGGTTTGTCTCCCTCTCTGTTTTTATCTTATTTTTGCTTCCCTTCCCTTATGTTCATCTGTTGTACTTCTTAAATTCCACATGGATGAAATTATATATTTGTCTTTCTCTGACTTATTTTCCTTAGCATAATACACTCTAGTTCCATCCATGTTGTTGCAAATGGCAAGACTTCATTCTTCTTGATCACTGAGTAATACTCCATTGTAGATATATACCACATCTTTAACCATTCATCAGTCAATGGACATTGGGCTGTCTCTATACTTTGGCTATTGTCAACAGTGCTGTTATAAACATTGGGGTGCACGTGCCCCTTTGAATCAGCATTTTTGTATCCTCTGGATAAATACCTAATAGTGCAATTGCTACGTTGTAGGTAGTTCTTAATTTTTTGAGGAACCTCAAAACACTCTGCTGTTTTCCAGAGTGGCTACACCAGTTTGTATTTTATATTTAAGGGTTTTTTTTTAATGTCACTATTAATAAACGATTGTTGAATTTCTACAGCATTGTGAAAAATAAAGAAGAAAGAAATCCTATATCTGAATTATGGAAATAAACTTAACCAAAAACTATTGTCCATTTATTCTTTCAGGCAACACTCAGCACATACCAGGTCCAAAGCACTATGTTGAACAAATGAGATACAGAGGGAGGTAGAAATGCACCTCTGCCCCCCCAGAACCACATGCTCCCATAGGGGAAAAAAGAGGTGACTGCAAGGATGCAAATATCTGCTCAGACAACACGTCCCAAGATCTTGATAATACATGCCAATGAGGGGAGAACATCCTAATGAGAAAATACCCCAATTCATCAACTCATGGACAGCGAATACAGAATAGGGACAAAAGGGCTAGCCTTGCCAAGACCATGATTAGGTTCCAGTGAAAATGTTGGTAACCAACAAAGAGAGCCACGGAGACATCATCAGAGCCTACAGAGAAGGCACTGACCTAGAAATGGGAAAGCATGGGAAGATATTCCTCCCTCTGTACATAAGGTAATCACAGATCTTTCTGGAAATTCCTGTCACCAAATGCACACTGTAGATGTGACATGTGTGAGTGCTGTCTGCTACTAAAGCATTGGTTAATAATGTTCACAAATGCAGAGCTTCGATCTTCCAGGATATAAAATCTTATCCACCAAAGCCCATCTGGTTGACAAATGCCACCAGTAGAGATTACTTTCTGCCAGATCCAGTCAGCACATGGTCATGGCAAGGCCACTACGGTAGAGGAGGAAGGGAATAGTGGCAGAAGGAAGCTAAGTTTGGATTTCAAAGCCTCAGTTTCTCCCATCTTTAAAATGAGGAGGTTCCCCAAATTAGATCACTAGTGTCCCACGATAAAGCTAGGCAGGCACCATGTGACCCTCAACTTGAGGGAAAAAGAAGGATGACAGAAGTATCACCACGTGTGATGGAAGTCATGAGTGGCACAGTCAAGTTGTATGAAGGAGAGTACCTGCTATGTGCCAAGACCTGTTAAAGAATTTATAGGCATTATTTGATTAAACTTCACAATAACCCCACCAGGTAGAGATTATGATCCTTGTACAGTGAAGGAAAAGGAGGCGCCTAGATTGTCTGTAGGGGGAAGGGCACAACCCAGCTGGAAGATGGTGGAGCAAGAGCCCAAAGCTCCTCTTCCTGTGATTCCTACTCACCACCCTCAGGGGGAGTGCAGGGTGGAAAGGCGTGGGTTCACAGCCTGGTAGAAGACACAGAGCACAACCACAGCCAGCCAGCACCAATCAGTTAATCACTCAAAAATAAATGAAGAAAAACACCCGGTCCACCAAACACTGAATCAGTGTTTGTGTGTTCCTGTGACTCATCTCCAAACAGGTGATCCTCACTGATCCTCGAAATAGTGGTAGATGTCCCACTACAAGTTCATAAACATTTTTCAGGTTTCTGACTAGATAAGAATACCATGCACTAATTGCACCATCTTGCAGGACACACCTGTGGGTTTCACCCCAGAAATATTTAATATACAGACCTTTAAGAGAAAAGGCACGTCAAAAAGATACTAAAGAGGCATACAGTATCTCTTTTTTATTTTTTTTTTATTTTATTTCATTTTATTTTTAACGTTTATTTATTTTTGAGACAGAGAGAGGCAGAGCATGAACGGAGGAGGGTCAGAGAGACAGGGAGACACAGAATCGGACGCAGGCTCCAGGCTCTGGGCCATCATCAGCCCAGAGCCCAACGCGGGGCTCGAACTCATGGACCGTGAGATCGTGACCTGAGCTGAAGTCGGATGCTTAACCGACTGAGCCACCCAGGCGCCCCTCTTTTTTAAAAAACATATAAATTTAAACATTCCTCAAAACAACCTTCAAGCAATTAAACCTAATCATCAGTTCTCTCTGACACAGATTGCTTTAAAAACTCAGCAACAAAACTTACTCTACCCTTTGGTTATTAAATGTCTAGAGAAGTTGAAAAAATCAATATTTTACGTTCATTAAAATTTTTTATGTTGAAAAACACTCATCTGAGACCTAAAGAAAAATAACAGCTTTCATTTAGAAACTTACAAGCATCAGGAGAAAAGAACTAATAGAAGAAAGGAAGAGATTAAAAAATCGTTTGCAGATGACATGATTACATACCTAGAAAACCCAAAGGAAACCCCTGAAAAATACTGGAACCAACAGAGCTTAGTAAAATAGCAAAACAGAAAAGAAATATATAAAATTCTACAGGAACAAGAACAATAAAAATTGATTCTCATTCTTAATTAGCAATTTATTTTTAAGAGAGGTCTAGAAATAACATGAATGACAAAAAAATCAAGGCACAAAGATTAAGAAAACTATAATGTACTTTATGAAAAGATCTTTATTTAAAAAAGAAAAAAAACTTGGACAGTAGTGGGACAAACCATGTTCCTACATAGGAAAAAAAATGTAAACTGAAAAGGATATTCTGTTAAAAGTATTGCAAAGAATATTTTTTAATAAATATAAAATTTTTCAGGGTGCCTGGGTGGCTCAGTCAGTTAAGCAACTGACTCTTGATTTTGGCTCAGGTCATGGTCTCACAGTTTGTGGGATCGAGCCCTGTGTCAGGCTCTGCACTGACAGTGTGGGGGTTGCTTGGGATTCTCTCTCTCTCTGTGCCTCCCCTGATCATGTGGTCTCTCTCTCTTCAAAACAAGTAAACTTTTTTAACTTTTTAAAAAATAAATTGAAATTTAATTTTTCTAAATTTTCAATTTTTTATATGATCTGTATTTTTTTATTTTTTCATTAATGACCAGATGTTATTTTATATGTAAAAATAGAACAGTATTATAATTAAGAACAATAAAAATAAAAAAGTAAATGTAATCTTTGAGTTTCAAGGCTACATTTCAATCAAATTTCCAGTTTTCATAAATCTCCAATGTGTCAGCTGAGTTACTGAAAGTAAGTTTAACAAAATTGAGCAGTAAACACAGAAAAACAGGAAAAAAAACTGACAAATTCATTTTTTTTACCTTCCTTTACTCTCAAAATAAATGTAATTTGAAGTAAAACAAACAAACAAACAAACAAAACAGGCGTTATGACCGAGATCAGCAGCATATCATACCTGCCACAGAGACAGAGTATCATACCTGCTACTGGCCTCAGAGACAAAATGCCCAAATGGAAGTGGAAACTAGACACAGGCTCTCCCATGTAAGTTAAATGCTCCCCAAACAAATAGCAGGAAGGGCTGGCAAATACATTCATTTTTAAAGTAAATATTAACTTTAATGAGCTTGGTGACTGGCAAACTGATTCTGCTCTCTTGATATTTTCCCTTCCCTGATCCTTCTCATCAAAAAGAAAAAGAAAACACTAAAAAGGCACAAACTCTCCTACTCTGAGCCCAATGTGTACCAGAGAAGAATCTAAAATTACTCTATATGTTTCTGCCCTCAAGTCTTCCTTATTCTACCAGCTGTAAAAAAAAAAAAAAAAAAAAAAAAAAAGACAGTGTAAATGAAACAATATATGTGCCAGAACTAGTCCACGAAATGCAGGGGGGGTCATAATACTGGTAATTGTAGAACTGGGGCCAATCACTATCCAACATCAGCATCTCCTGCCTGCTGCTTTGCTCTTCTTCTTCCCTTGCCCGCATCCACCAGTCATGAACCAGAAAAAGAACTGTGCCTGTCCCAGTTGGGAAAGATGGTGCAAGCGGCCAAAAGGTCATCGACAACCTGGACCCTCTGCCCTGGCTGCCAAAGGGTTCAGGGCAAAAGAAGCATGGTGGCTGGTGGTTGAACTATTTGCTTCAGACAAGATGGAGCTAACTGTCCCCACCAAGACCAAGCAGTCTCAGGGAGAAAAAAAGGAAAGAAGAAACCCCAGTGATGTTAGGAGTATAGGAAAAAGGAGACAGAAAAAACTGGTCTGTTTCTGTTCTCAGCTCTCAGGTTACCAATAAAAAGGAATTCAAAGTATTCAATGTCTCTCTCTCTATGCCCACTTAAAATCTTTCTTTCTCCGGCTACGATGTAAATATCAAAAATATCTGCCTTTTTCTGCTGTCTTCAATCTTCACAAAGACTTTGGCTGTTACAATATGAAATAAAAATGAAGCGAGAGTCGCTTCACATGCACAAGCATATGTATAGTCAGGATTTGGAAAAAAGAATTGGGTTTATTATCTGACATTTTCTGTTTAATATTAACTACTTGCCCTGGTCAAAGAGGCAATTTTATACCCACTGGAAGATCTAACATTGTTTTCTGAATGTGCCAGTTAAAACACATGCCAGCATTGAGCTCATCATACCTCCCAGCTGGAACCAATCTGTAGGTAGGCTGGTGATCCATGGTACCTCATCCAATCATGACTCTTCCATAGCCTAAAACTGTGTGCAGAGCCCCAGTGTCTAGCTGGAAATCTGTATTAAACTATTACTACCAGAATGATCAAGTTTATAACTCAAATAATTCCACTCAATCCCCACCCAAATCCAGATAAAAATGGAAATACAAGCACAGTTTTAACATAACCTTGAAACTGAAAGCAAAATGCAGTGAATAATTCAGACAAGAGACCTTCTTGATCTCACACTAACCATATTTCTCTTCAGCAACCTATTTAATCTTCCCGGACCTCAGTTTCCAAAATAAGTGTAACTTGGTTCAAAAATGACACAGATCTACTGCAGGAATCTTTTAAGTTTACTTGTTTTTATTACTTATTAGGAAAATAATTCATCTATTAGAATTACTACCAAACATCAGTTGCTTCTTTGTAAGAACTTTGGGTCCTATCCCCATCTATATACCACCTACCACACCCATAGTGCCTGTGTGTTGTTTCTCCCTTCTCCTGGGAAGCAACCCAGTAAAATGCTAAGCACATGCTAGAGTAAGACAGACTGGGTTGCAATCATGGATTAAACTCCTGTATAGCTGAGGGGCTTTGAGCAAGTCACAACTTCAATAAACCTCTATTTCCAAATTACCTTTTTATTATATTTTCTTTTTTCAGATGTTTTCCCCATACAGGAATACATATGTTTCACAAAGTAGAGATCATATTCTATATGCAATGGTTGTTTTCACTGAACACTGTAAGTTTTATTTTATGCTTTTAATATTCAAGATATATAAATATATAAATATATATGAATATATACAATATATAAAATTATCTGCAATGAGCATGGTCACTTTCTTAATAGCAAAGTATTAAAATTATTCAGTGGAAAATATGTAACTGTGATAAGAAGTAAAAATTCTGAACCTGAAAAAAAATCTAAGTTGAGTTCAATATGCCATATTATATCGCCTAAAAAAAACTATTCAAATGCAAGGAAATGTATATATAAGAAGATATAAGGAAAATAAAGGTAATGTTGTATCTATTAAAAGCGAATCACCCAAAATTGTGGTCATCCAATTAATGTCTTTAATATGAGTTTTAAGATTTTTACCTTCTAATAACTGCAGAGAAATTAATGTAAAAGCAAACCAGCATGTCTTGCAAAGTATATACTTGTTTATTTCTTCCTTTTGTGACTAAAGCACCTTTTTGTTGCACATGCAGCACAGCATTTAGATAAAGTAATCCAAACCTCTTGGGGAAAGTTCTGAGCTCAATTAGGGCATTAGGGGACAGGCCATATGTTACCAAGCCTCTGGCACACCTGAACCCCAATATCTAATGACCCAAGGATGCTCATTTATAAAATTAAATAGTCGCTTTTTTAAGAGTAGAGAATCAAGTACTGCAGATCATTCTCCATCATTTCATTTGAAGACAATGTAAAGAGAACTACACAACTAAAGAAGGTTTAAATAAATGAACACCTACAACACAAAAGATGTAATTCATGCCTTGAATGACTACTACTAACACTCAATTTTATCTCATCAATCTTATCTCTTATTTCTTTTTTAATTAATGAAATGTTTATTAAAATTGAAAAAAAAACTAACTTCTTATTCACTTTTCTGTTGTAGAATAATGTCTACCTAGCCCCTTCCTTGTTAAAAAAAAAAAAAAAAAACAAAAAACAAAGCTTGATCCCTATCTTAGTCTTCTTTTAGCTAGAATATCTAGAATATTGAAATATAAAAAAAATACACAATTTAGAACCAAGACTGTATTTTCTGAGCCAAAAATCAGGATGCAGGACCTGAAATCAAGAGCTCTTAAAAAAAAAAAAAATCAGACTGCATGTGACTATACCAGTATCCATCTTCAACTCCATTCTAATAGTTCAATAATAGATATTTCAGAAAAGTGGCTCTCAATCATTTTCGTCATCTGAACACATCTGTGGGATATGACATACTCTCAAAAAATAACCCTAGCTAACTGCAGCAGCAGTTGTCTCAAAGCATGTGATTTGGGTAGGGAAAGTGCACTGAAATCTTTAGTAAGCTTTTAGAAACTCACCATCCACACTCATCACTGTTTTATAGAGCTAGTACAATCTCCTTTCCTGAAAAATCCTTTAAAATAGAACAAATAAGGCTCTGAAGTAACTAAGTCATAATCATAACTCAGCTTTAAGGCATATAACAGTCCAAAGGAACAGACTAATTTGTATCCACCAAGACAAATGTGATGGGTGCCATGGCACCTTCCCATGGACAAACTCTAGAATATGCTGAATTCCTGGTATATATCAAAAAAAAAAAAAAAAAAAAAAAAAAAGAGAGGATGACATCAATCTGCTCTCCATTTTTTTTAAAGGAAACTGCTTACTTCAACATTTCAGCTGATAAGAACACAGAATTATAATATGTTTGAGGTCACTTAGAGTAGAATGCTAATTCCCAGACACTGAATATGAAGATACCTTTTAGACATCACACTTTACAGACATCTCACATGAAGAGTATCCTAAGATTGAGAAAACACAAATAAGTACATGGAATTGGTCACTCCAAGACTCTCTTCAATTCCAAGTCTCTTTTAATACTCATGAGTCTGACTTGCCAGCTTAGAAAAATGTGTATCAGTGAAAAGTCAAATAAGTACTCTATCTGACATAATTTAGTCTGAGTATACAATTACATGCTAAAATAAATTTTTCTACATTAGTCATAAAAGCCTTAAAAATGTTTTGTCTACACATTCCTTACCCATGCCTATAACATTTAATATCATGAAATTTAGAATTTAGAGTAGCTATTCAGAAAGACTTACACAAAAAACTACTAATCACATCACTTAAAAATTAAGCACATAATGTTGCCCCAGACATTGTAGTACAGACCACTGCCATATTTTTAGATCATAAGAAAAATAATTTAAAGAAAATCCCCAGACTCATATGCTTAAAACAAAGAAAAGAAAGAAAGAAAGGGGTGGGAGGGGGAGGAGGGAAGAAAGAAGGGAGAGAGGGGAAAAAAAGAAAAGAAAAAAGAGAGAAGAAAATTTAAAAACTAAATAATATTTTGAAAGAATAACCAGAACCAACTTTATATACTAAAAATAAAATAGATTCAGAAGGAAAAACTGAATAATCCTTCAATTATTATCTTTACATAGTGAGAGAGCTCCTTCAAGAAACCTGACACTGACGCATCCTGGAGGAATCAAGCTGGCAAAATGGAGAGCAATTGGCTGGTTCCAATTTTTTGTAATTATGCCTTTTGTAAATTTTATGACACAGAGAATAAGAAGAGTTAATTGTGTTTTAGACTATTAAAAAAATTCAAAGAATGTATCTCTCAGAAAAGGATTACTTAGAAAGGTATGTCTGTCACATTGATATAAATGTCAGCACACTCCAGATCAAGTACAGACTATGATTCCAGTCCTCCGAAAGCCCTGACCCTTTGGTTTAGCTCATTTCAATTATCATTATGGTGCCTAAAGTAAGAGGCCATCTGAAATGCAACCAAGCCATTTAAGGATTTGTAGATTATAAATCAGCAGTTCAGGGGCGCCTGGGTGGCTCAGTCGGTTGAGTGACTGACTTCGGCTCAGGTCATGATCTCACGGTTTGTGAGTTTGAGCCCCACGTCGGGCTCTGTGCTGACAGCTCAGAGCCTGGAGCCTGCTTCTGATTCTGTGTCTCCCTCTCTCTCTGCCCCTCCTCCATTCATGCTCTGTCTCTCTCTGTCTCAGAAATAAATAAACATTAAAAAATAAATAAATAAATAAATCAGCATTTCAAATTTCAGTCAGAAGGAAAATGGTATAACATATTCCCTGTAGCTGGGCCCATTTTGTTCTTAAAGAATATCATAAGTACCTAGGTTGTACTTAAAAAAAAAAAAAATTAAAAAAACTCCCAACACCAAAAGTCGGCTCTTTACAAATGAATTCAAACATGCAAATCAAAGCACACCCCACAAGGAAACACCAACCACCTTAAAGGAGAGACTTGCTACTGGTTAACGGGCCCTGCCATCAGGGTGCACAGTGCCCACCAAGAGAAACCCTACTCATGCTTTCAACTCCTGTAACATTCTGTCTTCTGGGGATTAAGAATGTGGAAGTGACTAATTCTCCCAAATGTCATACATTTTACATTTTGTGACATGTACTTCCTCTCTGAATTTTTACAGCACTAACCAGACACTCTAGCCACTGTCTGGGACTAGACAAAATTATTGTAATTATGTGTACCATAATTAGGGAGACAGTAAATGTGATCAAACATTTATAGAAAGGAAAAACTAAAGCACAGAAAGTTTTAAGAACCCAGAAATCTCAACTAAATTCCAATGATAGAATAAAGGAGGAAGTGAGGTTCTTCTTCAGATGGGTCTTTTTCAAACGTTGCATTTGAAAAACTACTACGTACCAGATTACTGGCACAATCCGAGAATAGTCTGTATATTTCTAGACTTCTTGCATGGGACAGGTTCATGTCATCCAGGGATGTCAGACATGACCATGGTGAAAAGAAAACAGGATATACTGTAACATAAAATCTTACTATAAAGAGAGTGAAGTTGAATTTGTGCCCAGACCCAACACTGCGAGATCATAGGAGCCAGTCAAGATGTGCTTGTCAGTGGGATTAAATTCCGTGAGACTGATGAGATTAAGAGTCCGGGTCAGAGCATATTCAGAGCCTAATAAAACAGACATCAACAATTGTTTCCTGTACAAATCTTTGAATAAGGAAACATCACGACAAGAAAGACATGTGAGGAAGGCTGGAGCAGAAGAGTGAGAGATGGAACAGTGAGGCCAAGTAAGAGGTTATTGGGATAAAAAAGGTAAAAGTGATAAAGTCCTGAACTGATGCGGTGTCAGCTGGTGATAATGAAGGCATGAAAATCAGAGTTGACTGATGAGGATGGAAAGGTGGGCAAGAGATAGATCATGGAAGGACCTGAAGGCCAAGTTAAGAGTCTGAACTTGAACCTGCAGCTAACAGGGAGCCTTTAAAGTATTAAGCAAGAGAAAAGCATTTCAGATCTGTCACTCTGTGGGAACAGGAGGCAAGCTGTAGGCAGGGAAGCCAGTAAGAAGATGACCACATGTCCAGGCAAGAGAGGATGAAGCTGAAGTGTGAGCCTGCCTCAGCAGTGGGAAGGGAAATGGCAGGAGGCAACGAGGACCAAGCCAATGCCAGGATGTGGTGCTTGGGGCGAAGCTCAGGACAGTGTCAGGTTGCTTCTGCCTTGGAAAATCACTAAGATAACAAAGAGAAAAGGCACAGGCTGAGGAGTACTTGGTATGTGCCGAGACTGAGATGACTACGAGATAAAGAGGCAGGAACATCAAATGGGCAGCTGCATATCTGGGTTCAGCACAGAAAGCGGGCTCAGCCACACTCATGGGAGTATAATAAGAGAGTAGCCAAAAGGAAGGAGCAGGAACAGACATACTGCTCGAGGAGGACATGAAAAAAATGATCACAGTGGACAGAGGGCTTCCATTAGCACAGAAGAGACGGGGAACACTTAACTGTGCTCAGAGCCTAGGGTGAAACACCTGTAAGAAAGAAGAGACACAATAGGAAAGAGTAAGTAGATAAGGAAATACAGAATCAATTACACAGATTTTGGAGTGAAAGCAGGGAAAGGAGTGAAGAGGAAAGGAGGAGGAATTAGCCTAGAACAGGAGAAAAGACACATCCTCCTCTGAAGTTGGAAAAAAGGAAATAAAATTGGAGCAAGTGAAGGTACACGTGCAGGCAAGGTGCTGACGCCTAACAGCATTAAGTGTTGTAGGAAGTTGGAAGGTGTTATGAGTTTTGGATTGTGTACACCAAAAATTCTTCTTAACCATACCCCTCGCCCCCAACCTCCAAATGTGATCTTATCTGGAAACAGAGTCAGTGCGGATGTAATTAAAGTAAGACAAGGTCATACTGGAGTGGGGTGGGCCCCTAACTCAATACAACCAATGTCCTTGTTAAAAGGGAAAAGTTGGAAAAACACACCCTCATTAAGGGAAGGTGATGTGAAGACACACAGGGAGAAGAAGGCCATCTATAAGCTAAGAGGAAAGGCCTGGAACGTATCCTTCCCTCACATCCTTTGGAAGGAGCCAACCTTGCCCACACTTTGATTACAGACTTCTGGTCTTCAGAACTGTGAGACAATACATTTCTGTTGTTTGAGCCACCCAGTTTGTGGGACTTTTCTACAACAACTCCAGCAAACTAACACAGAGTGGAAAGTCATCTATGAAGGGAAGGAGGGGTGGAGGAGGGTAGCTAGAAGGATTGAGGGAAGTGGAAAGGTTTCAGCAGGAAACAGGCCAGCCACACAGGGCAAGACTGTACACAGTTGCCTTGGGTTCCAGCTAAGGCCAGAGATGATAAATTTATTTACAGAGTGGTTTCCTCAAGCAGCTCTTGGCAGCCGGTGGGCAGAGGGGGAAAAGATGCCAGGTCAAAATTAAGGTCTGGCAGAGTAGATTACAAGCAAAACACAAAGGGATACGGCCACTGAGGATACTGGCAAGGGAATGATGTACCGTGAGTGAAGAGAGAAGGAAACAGGAGGGGGATGGGCAGAGAACGGGTGGTCTGGAAACAGCGAACCAACAAAGAAGAGATAAAAGGAGTACAGCAGGAGTGAGGAAGCTCACAGGGAAAGATAGTTACTGGGATTTAGTATTTTAGATGAGGAAGTCAGGGAAGTCGGAAGCTAGACAGCTGTATACAATGTATACATTATTCACACAGACACAGGGGCCTCAGACCATGATGGTAGTTAGGTGAGAAAAAAACTGCAACAGCTCCCACCACCCTCAATGCATGGAAAAATAATAACCAGGAATATCCCCAAATCATATTTGTACTTGACTCCTAGAATCTGGTTCTCAGAAAAAATCACTGCTGTGTTTATATCTCCAGTATTACAGTTACATATTTATACAAAACAACAAAGAGGGGCATGGCCTAGAAGCAGAGGTCAATGCATATGACCCCCCATCTATCTCACAAAATTATTATATTAAGCAGAGAGGAAGCAAGTTACCTATAAAAATGTACCTGAGGAAGTTACAGATCAGATGCAAAAATGTTAAGACATTTTATATGCTTTGTACACATTTCCTTAGGATACAAAAATTAAAATAGCTGTAAAATGCAAAAATCTGTGTTGGCAGCCCCTTCTACTTTGCAAACAGGAAACAAATGACCAGAGCACAGAAAATTAAAAAGCTCGTAAATGACCAATTCCCCCCCTCCCACTACAAAAAAAGTGCTTAATTATCTGGATTATATATGATAAACAAACAAACAAACAAACCTCTCTGCATTTCCAAGGTTTATTTCAACCACTAGAATTTTTGTATTTCTTAGTAAAGAGCCAAGCATACTCAACACTTTGTTCTGGCAACTCATCTGAGCTAAAATAACAGAGGCATGAAGCATAACTAAAACTACACAATTTAACCTTTTTAATTTAAACACAAGAACAATTCATGATTGCTGTGGCTTTAGACATTTCCAACCCTTTCTAAACACACATATTTATACTCACTTAGAACTTTTTACTTCCACAGTTCAAAAGGCTTTATACATAGTACTTTTACACTGGGAGAGATTAACTGTATTTTCTCACTGTTCATATTTTAGGTATCATTTTGAAACAAATTACTAATTTAAAAAAATAAGATTCAAAACTTCCCTGAAGTCATAGTATATTATGGCACAGGGAAAATGAGGCCACTCGGGAGACATGGCCTAAGACATCTACTGG
The DNA here is from genome assembly GCF_018350155.1 of Leopardus geoffroyi. NCBI lineage: Eukaryota > Metazoa > Chordata > Mammalia > Carnivora > Felidae > Leopardus > Leopardus geoffroyi. The sequence continues at coordinate 94,580,883 of NC_059331.1, read as the reverse complement.
GGACAAAAAGGTGAGAAAGAATTTGGAAAGTTCTGCAACTTTATACAAGGATATAAGGATATCCTTATAAATGGTTAGTCCACCCATCAAAAGTATAGATTAAACTTAGAGAACAAAAACGCTTCATATTTTAATCAGCGCCCAGATACAATATGAATGAAGAGCAAAATGATCGTCCTCTCTCCAAATAGGATGGGCTTCAACAAAATTTCCTATTCGAACAAAGTTGCCTAGTGTAAACATCCCTCAATACTTAACTTCCAAAGTGTCTCATTCTCTCTCTACAACAAGCAATAGCACACTATTCATGAATATAATTCCAAGCTGCTTATAAAAATCCGCAGTCATGGCACTTCAGCCTATTGAAGAATGAAAGAATAATAAGTCTTTCAAATAGGTCCACATCTCTTTTTCTCCTCTGTTCAAAGTCAAATATTTACACACACCCTATAGAAATCCTCTAGGAATCAGGGAATAGCAACTAAAGTCCAGCTCCAGGCACTCTGGAGGAGGCCACTCCTTGAGGTAAGGAGTCCTCTGCCTCATAAATACTGAGTAGGAAGAGAGATGCCACACCTTGATGCATATCTAAGAAGCTGATTCAGTACCCAGGTTTCAAGACTCGAATCTTAACTAAATTCCAACACAGAAGTCCTCCAACTGCCAAAGAAAAGTGAGTTCAAGAAAACTTCTAACACTGCAATCTGAGGATGATCATAGAACTTGGTGACTTCTTGCGTATTTAATCACAAATGCAGTGTCCTTTTCTGGGATCTTAGTAAAACTGTAAGTGCATGTTAACTGTTAGGTAGGATTTTATTTTACATTTAAAGATAGATAGGGTGCCTGGGTGGCTCAGTTGGTTAAGTGTCTGACTTCTGCTCAGGTCACAATCTCACAGTTCAAGCCCTGTGTATGGCTCTGTGAGGACAGCTTGGAGCCTGGCGCCTGCTTCAGATTCTGTGTCTCCTTCTCTCTCTGCCCCTCCCCTCCTCGAGCTCGCTCTCTCTCTCTCTCTCCCCCAAATATAAAAAATAAAGAACATTAAAAAATAAAATAAAATAGATTCTCCCTCCCCCTATGGGGTGCTTGGGTGGCTCAGTCAGTTAAGCGACCGTCTTCAGCTCAGGTCAAGATCTCAGCTTATGGGTTTGAGCCCTGCATCAGGCCCTGTGCTGACAGCTCAGAGCCTGGAGCCTGCTTCAAATTCTGTGTCTCCTTCTCTCTCTGCCCCACCCCCGCTTGCGCTCGCTCTCTTTCTCTCTCCCTCTCTTTCTGTGTCTCTCAAAAATGAATAAAGGTTTAAAAAAATTTAAAGATAAAAAGCAACTTGAAGATGATCCTCTCTGACAGGCTTTACAAATGAGAAAACTGAATGGCTAGAAATTGGCAAAGGAGAATCCACATTGTCTGACAGTTCAACATTCTACTTATTGACAATATATATTTACTCACATTCAACAGATATTTACTGAATGTTTTACCATGTGCAAGACACATGAGGGATTACAAAGCTGAATGTAGTCATCCTCTCAAGGAATCTAAAAACTGGTGAGTTTCAAACAAAAAAAAAATGGTGGGTTTCACAGTTTTAATATGTAAATCATCACATGAAGTCTCATATAGTATTGTAGAGGAATATCTCAAAATAACTCTCCTCATAGCCCCAATTCTTAATTTCAAACTAAATCTTTCTTTCCTCCTTGTAGCCCTTCCAAATACAGAAGGTGATGTCATGTTGAGAGCATCGGTGAAGAGAAGGATGATGATGACAACGAAGACAAGGGCAATGGGAATACCAACTATGAGACATTTACTATGTGCCCATCACTCTTCTGTAACCTTCATATACTTAGCTTATTTAATCTTCGCAACAATCTTAGGAGGGAGATAAACATCTCTAACTTATAAGAGACTTGGAAAAAGTAAGTCAATTGCCCCTGAAAAGGTAGCTGAGTTAGGGTTTACACCCAGGCATGCCTTTACTACTACCATCTCCCAGGAGCCTGACCCTGGCACTTCCCGTAATTAACTGGAAACTCCTGGGCCCCTCTGGACCTCAATTTCTTCATCCGTGAAATGATGAAGTTGGCCCCGTGATTTCCAACATCTCCTCCAGGTGTACCATTCTGTGATTTACTAACTTGAGTTTTGTTTTTTTGTTTTTGTTTTTGTTTTTGTTTTTGTTTCTTACCAATCTCTTGTACAGAGGAAGGAAAACACTTTGTAAAAGCTAGAGAAAATTTTGCCCCATATTACAAAATCCAGACCTTTGTGCAATGGTTTCCAGGTAAAGGAGGGTGGGTAGTAACCAGCTTCATATACACATCCTTCCTTAACTCTCATCTAGGTTCCAGCCTCAGATTTTTTGGAAAGCTAATCTCACAGCCACATGACAAAATAACAATCATTAACAATGGCATTTAAACTAAACAGGAGATTTTCAAATTCCTAATAATGATTAGGAGTCATCTGTAACAACATGGGAAAATACCACATTTTGGGTTAAAAGAAAAAAGCAGCATATAATAAATGGCTTATGTTTTTTTTGTTTCTAAACATAGGGAAAGAAGCAAGAACATTCAACAGTGGTTGTAGCTAGGTAATAGGATTGGGAGACTTTTCTCCTTTTCCTTATTTTTCTCTTTTATGTAAGCTTACATTACCTCCATAATTAGAGGGGAGACATTTCTTTACAAAGAGAGAAAAAGTACCAAATATTCTCCAATTGATTTCTTCTGAGAAGAAAATATACTCTCCTAAAAACATCTCAGTAACACTGCAGAAATTCCAGAAATACAGGTTTAGAGGAGAACATCATTATTACCAACTATAGATGGGGAAGAAAATATTCCTCTATTGCTTTAGGTCTAGAATAACTAAGCTTTACAGGATGTTTCAGGAATGCTGGAAGGAGAAGTTGTTTTGTAGTCCAGGGACACGTGGCTTTGTAGAGCTGGGCCCCAGGAAAAAAGGAACAGGTGCAACAGACAAAGAGGCAGACCATGAGAGCCAAATGTCACTGGCCCATCCAGAAATCCCAATCTGGAGCAGGTTCTCCCTGAGTGGTCCTGCCCTGCACCACAGCCAACCACATGGCCAAGGGGATTTCCACGAGCACAAATGTCCTCACTTCTCTGAAGCAGTATAGCAGTGAGAGAACAGGTAGCTTATTTCACAGAAACTGCAACTGTTAAATCAAACAACCACAACCAAACTAATCTATGCTTCATTAGGCTGCAGGATAAGCACACTGTGTATATACTTTTGTGTTCATATATAAACTCACTACACACACACGCACGCGCACACACACACACACACACACACACACACAGCCCAATTTACAACACATGTCAATTACTGTGGCTTTGGATGGTGACAATGAAACACTTCACTCTATAGCACTCCTGAGAATATTTTGTAAACACATTGTCTGTCTGGTGATTCCCACTGATACCACAAAAACTCAGGAAAGAGTACAATTTAAAAATCACATTCAAAATGCTATTAATTACATATGGACCCTCTGCCCTCTTGGAAGATTTTTTGCTACTTTGTAGCAAGTAGGTAAAGACAGATCTGATATACAAAGGATAGGAAAACTAGAACAGGAAAGTCAGCCCCTCCTTTGGGAATCTGATAGACAATAAGTGGCATCAACATCGCATCACATCCTGATTCAGTGCAGGGCTGCAGGGAGCTGGGGTGCCCAACTTACCAACAACTCCAGACTTGCCCTAAGCACGTACCTCACAATGGGCTTCTCCAGCACTGCCACCATTAAGGGGTCAATAACACAAAGGCCTGGGGGTATTTTTGCTAATTTAAAAAGACATATTTCTGTTGACTGCCACCAAAATTCATTCAAATAATTAAAGCTGAAAAATAATACAACTATAGAGATGTCATCTCTTCTTTTTTTAAGGCATTTTTTTTCTGCTTCTTAAGTGTGAAGTTGGCACCTATTAAGTATACCCAGAAGTAATTAAATACATCCAACATAAGATAAAGAAATTTAACCTACCTCATCAAAGGTGGTGTCGTCTTTCTTCAAAGCTGTAAAACAAAAAGGGAAAGGAAGAAGTTATTGTGAAACATCTCAAGGAAATTAAGTATCTAAGTTCTAGAAAACAGAAAGAAAACAAAGCAATATGGTGTTTTCATTTCAGAAAGTAAAACTGTACCCCAACCTGAATAACAATGTTATGACACAAATAGGAAAACTACAAATGAGACAGAGAATTGCACAGCATGCTTCTTTGTGAGACACTTTCATAAATATGTAAATGGACTATCCTCCCAAGTATGGAAAAGAAGAATGTATATCTTTCCCCTATCTCTTCTTTAGTAGGAAAACATTTTAATGAAAAGTATGAAAGAATCAAAAAGTAATCTTAAAGAAATGTCCCCTTCAGCTTCTGGGTTTTGTGCATATGTCATTATGCACGGTGTGTGGTCCTCCCAAACCAATTGTCAGGATGACACCCACTCTGCACAGTGCCCTGAATGAGATTCCCATACCGAGAGAGGTTTAAATACAGTAATGAAAGACTAAGCATGTTAAACTAAGCACTGCAGAGACAAAATTCAAACATTTCAACATGATCAATATTATAACAAAGTATCACCAAAGGAAACAATGCATTCAGAATGTTGTATGGGAATTGGCAAATGCTCAAAATTTATTTAAATATGCATGGATTCAGAATTGGCATTCTATTACTCTAAAGAGAGAGAAGTAAGTATTTCATGCATAGTTGGCAAACACCCTAGTTCCTTAAATCCTACAATTACTTAGAATGTTTCATATTAAGGAGAATGCACAAAGGAGCTAATTTAGCTGAAACCACTAGCTGGAGACATGTTTCTAATTTATAGAATTGTGCATAGGTGTTTACCGTCTGTACTGGACAGTTCTAGTGAGGATAGAAGCACTTGTGTTGCTCTTACTTGGAAAGCTATGTTCTGACAAAAGCAATGGAAAACAAATTATGTTGGGAATCAATCTCTGAGAGAAGTCATGTGCTTAAATGGAAGCTACCATACCAGAGCTTATATTATATAATGTAACAATCTTGAAAAGTATATTTTCTGTTTCATACCATAGACTTGTCTTTTTAAACATCACGAAGTATGTAGTTGTGGTGAATTAAGGGGGGTGAGGGTAGATTGAGGGAAATAAAGTGTTTCTGAAAGTTCAATTCTTAGTTTTCCTCTTTTTACCTAAGAAGCTGATCTGTACCAAATTTCTCTACTGACTTTATTAGAGGACAACTACTTCTAAATGAAAAATAAAAAGACAGCCCTTTATACCATTCTCAAATGGCTTATCTTACATTCAATTACTTACACACATTTTATTATATATTTCGCTTTAACTTACACTAACTCTAAAATAAGCTATTTTGAGGGGCGCCTGAGTGGCTCAGTCGGTTAAGCGTCCAACTTCGGCTCAGGTCATGATCTCATGGTTCGTGAGTTCGAGCCCCGCGTCAGGCTCTGGGCTGATAGCTTCTGTGTCTCCCTCTGTCTCCCTCTGTCTGCCCCTCCCCTGCTTGCACTCTGTCTCTCACATTGTCTCAAAAGTAAATACACATTAAAAAAATTAAAATAAGCTATTTTGATAGAAAGCTGTAAGATCCTCAATGATTCTTAAAGATTATTTTTAACTTAGAATGTAAAAACTTCTAATCTAGAAGGCTTTCTTTAAATATCAGTCAACAATGTTACTAAACTCCCACCCTCACTCCCTCAAACCTAAGGCATATCTTCTAATTAACATACTTGAGTAGTGATTCCAAGATAAAATATTAGTGACCTACATAAATATAGGCAAGTTGTTCCATCTAAAAATTTTTTTCTAATAAGAAATGATTAGCTCACTGATTTCAAATACAAAGTCAATCATTGTACAGCCACATACCTAGCTCATTTAACAAAAATTAATGAAAAATTATGTGGCTGTCATGTAAGATGCAAAGCTAAAGCAGCAAGCTTATAAATCACAGCACAAACTTCCTGTATTTTCTTTACTTTGGACATAATAAAAATTTAGTCTTGGGTTTTCTTAAGCAAAGCATCCAATAAGAACTACAGTTGATAACTACTCCTCGGGTAACTGCAAACACAGAATGAAGACCCTCAAACTGAGAGATAAAGAAAGCAAGAAACTAAATTGTCTTTGACATCCTGACTGGACTATTTCTTTCTTGCCCCCAAATCCTGCCAATTCCTTCAACATTCTGGATAAAGGGGTAGGGTCTGTAGGTAGAAAGAAATGGAAGAAATATTAGAGGAAATTGCAGGTATATTTTCTAAGATATAAGGAGCAGAAAGCTAGATTCTCTCCCATGCACACTATTCTCAAGCCCAAGATATCTTAGGGGAGAACATTTTAAGACCAAAAAATCTATGACTTCAGTAACTCTTCACTGGTGGATCGACACTTTATATAGTTTCTTATAAATATGGAATCCTTGCTTGAACAGTAGTTAACAGTAACAACAAAGGCCAATTAAATACGTCTCTGCCAAATATTTACCAGGTCATTGATGAATAATAAACTATTACCCAAACAAGCACGCAATATCTCATTATTGATTACATTCCCCGATTGTCATTAATCATTCATGTAAATGTAAACTCACAATTGTCTTCAAAGATATCATGGAATAGCAAGTATATTACACTTTTATGGGTTAACAAAGGTGTATGTATACATTGAATCATTTGAGATAATCAGGTAGTCTATTTAGTCCTCTGCTCGGACACTGCTTCCTCTAGAGAGCTTGCCATGCTCTCACCAAGACTAAAGTGGTGTCCCTCCTATGTTCTCCAACAGCAAATTGTGCTAATCTTCTTTGTAAAATTTGTCATTCTATATTGTCAATGCCCTTTCACTAGCCTGTCTTCTCATAAAAGTCCTTGCGGACTGGTACCAATGGCCACTGAAACTGAATGTCAGCACAATATCTCGCACATAGGAGGTACTCAATAATTATTTGTTGAATTAATTATGTCTACCTCAAAGGCCAAAAGACAGCCTCTTGCCTTTTGAGACACACTAAAGTGTTGGCATATGAAAACCATACACTATTTTCTCTCATGAAAGGATCATAGATATAAATTCCATTTCCTAGTTTTCAAATTAAAATCTTTTGAAACTACATTGGAAGAAGACATGGTACTGTATTTACATTTTGTGTCTGAACCTTTAACCTTAAGAATGGACTTATCAAATCACAGCTGGACTCTACATTACACACATACAGAACAAAGTAACAAACCCAAAATGTCAGCCTCTTCCTTTCATTCAGTTCTCTCACAAACTACATCTTTTAAAAAAATGGTGTACACGGGCTTCACCTCAAATATCACAGAGTATAAACTTCCTTTCTCTGGGAGTTAATCCAAACAAGTGTGAAGAAATGCATTCAAATGACTATGAAGAAATGACAGTTTGACCTAATCTTACACAGAAAGCATTCCTCTCCTAAGCTATCATTCAAAAATAAAAAGAAACAGGAAAGAAAAGAGGAAAAGGATTTTAACATAAACTTTTTAACAACTAAGTTCCCATTTCTCTTTATTTATGTTAAGCAAAATTAAAAAAAAAAAAAACACATGAGACAACAACAGTAATTCCTAAATAAGTGAACACACTGACATTATTTAGCAGAAAACCATAAATACTCACCACTGAAATCAGTGGATGACTTTGAAATTCAATTACACCCATCTTGTAAAAGAACTGTAACTATGTTGTAGTCACTCCCTGGCAGATGTCATAAATTAGAGTGCTATGGCTTGAAAGCCAGTGTGTTTTATTAGACCTTATATAATATAGTAATCTCAGATCAGCTGTATTGGGGTGGGTAGCGACAAAGCTGGTATGACCATTTACATGTGGATGAATTAAACATCAGCGTTGCCACTCTTATACAGTCCAAATGGTTATTAACAATAAACTGATTGAATATCACATACTTTCAAAAGTTGTGCTCATTTTCTATAGATGAACGGTTAACTTCTCAGGACTAAACAACGATACTGTATATTTTATCCTATAACAAGCTACACTTTTGAATCATACCAAAAAAGCAAAATGAAGTCAGTATGTTTACTTCAAAAGCCATCATAGATTGGTTAAAGGGAATGCATATACAGAGATGTTGGATTACTCACCAAGAATAAACCATTCACTCTTTGATCTCATGAAGTACCAATGAAGAAAGGGGGGAGACAGGGGATACATAGAGAAACTGGAAGGAATAGTAACGGCCCCCATTATTGATCTTCACATGTAACATCTTGCACTAGATATTTTATGTATTCTATCGGATTTAATCGTCACAACAACCTTAAGAAAATGTATACATGTGGACTCTAAGGTTGAGGGATATTCTGCTAGTTGACCAAGACACACAGCAAGCTGGGAAAACAGGGTTCAAACCCAGACCAGACTAACTCCAAAGTCCATCCTGTTTTAATACGGTAAAGTCAGTAACCACTTCTTCCCTTCTCTTTCTTCCCACCTCGAAAATCAATTATGTCAATATGATGCAATCACCAATAATGATAATAACATATTATGAACATCTCTTGAGTCTACACTACATACTGCACAAGACATCATATGCGTTATTTCCCTAAGTGCCAATATGAAAACTGAGTTGTACATGAAAAACTGAAGCTCAGGGGCGCCTGGGTGGCTCAGTAGGTTAAGCATCCAACTTTGGCTCAGGTGATGATCTCATGGTTTGTGGGCTCAAATCCCACGTCAGGCTCTGTGCTGACAGCTCAGAGCCTGGAGACTGCTTCGAATTATTTGTCTCCCTCTCCCTCTGCCCCTCCCCCATTCACATGCTGTCTCTCTGTCTCCCTCTCAAAAATTAACAAACATTAAAAAAATTTAAAAAGGGGCGCCTGGGTGGCGCAGTCGGTTACGCGTCCGACTTCAGCCAGGTCACGATCTCGCGGTCCGTGAGTTCAAGCCCCACGTCAGGCTCTGGGCTGATGGCTCAGAGCCTGGAGCCTGTTTCCGATTCGGCGTCTCCCTCTCTCTCTGCCCCTCCCCCGTTCATGCTCTGTCTCTCTCTGTCCCAAAAATAAATAAACGTTGAAAAAAAAAATTTAAAAAAAAAAAAAAAAACAACTGAAGCTCAGAAGGTGAGGGACCTGTCCAAGGTCACACTGCTGCATGTGGCAAGACGGGAAATCTCCAGTGGTCTGACACAGCCCACACCCTTAATCTATGCACTATACAATCCCATAGTAAAAACCCCATTCCATAGTCTTGAGCACCTTAAAACCTTTATATAACCAAATTCGTTTTATTGCTTTTTGATGTTGCAAATATAACATTAAGAAAGTACTCAAATAACAAAGATTAATTTTTCTGCAGTCCCACTTCACATGTATGTCTTGAGTTTGACATACAATCATAACCACATAAAACCTCTTTATCTCTTTACAGTATTCCAGAATGGGACTTGCTATTCAGAATCATGACCTTCCTTCAATACAAGAAATAATCAGTTAGGTTCACTGCACTGTACTGTTTCTGAAAGAAGGAAGTAAAATCTACTAGATCATAGAAGACATTTTAACAAGTGTTGGAATCAAAAGGAGTTTCACATCACTAAATCTCAGTAAGCTAGAAAATCCAATTAACTGTAATACCCCATTCCCCGGAATGGTAGTTAATCCAAATTTTACTGATTGTCGATCAAAATCTTAGAATTGCTTAAACATAAGGAATTTTTGTATTAATGTCCTTGGTTTCTTACTGAGATTCAACTGCAATGAATTATTTAACACAAAACTGGAAGGGCTCCAACAGAGTCATTAGCATTAGTAAATATACAGTTAATGTGTTTTAGAACAGGGCTTAATGGACTCCAGAACCCGCCTCTGTGATGCTTTGGGTCCCAGGTTGAACATCCTCCTTAAAAATGCACACCAACTGAACACCTTGCTCTCTCACACTCTTGGCTTCAAACTTCATTTGCATGTAGGAACTCTTCAAATGCATCCCTAACTCGTGAGAGTGAAACTGCAACTATTCAATACATGCAATAAGTAAAACCAAGATTAAATGTTGGTTTCACACCATAACTTTACAGTCATTTCAGAAAGATTTTGTGTACCAATAGAAAATTTTTAAACCCAACACAAAGAAAACTAGGCTAAATTTTGATCCATATTTCCTCTTGCTTGAAGAAAGTTTGCATATTTTACAGTGTGCTTATATAATGATTTTTTTTTACAGGAATGGATGGATGGATGGATGAATGACTCCAATACTCATATTCACCCCAGGGGTTTATTTTAAGGAATTAAGCACTTTATGCTTAATTTCCATTAACACCTTCATTAACATGGATGACATGTTAAACAAGTGAAACAAAGGCTAGAAAGCTTCTTAGGGAATCCGAGGGGTTATTTTTAGTGCTTGTAGGATTTTCTTGCTGAAAACAGTTACCTGCATAAATGAAAGTTCTAATGTTAGAGGAGGCAGATACCGTCTTAAGGTTAAAAGGGGTTTTCTATGGCTAACCCTAAAAAGCTAGCAAACCCACTCCACATAATACTGTTGTCACCCTGTTATAGTCCGTGACATGGATTTATTCTTAAATGTCCTAAACATTTCTCAGTCGGTTTTTATTTGTGTATCAGTTGGTTGGTTTAAAGACAATAGCCCCGGAGCTGTAGTAAATGTAAGAAGTTCTGGGGACTTATTCCTAAATGTTCAGACAAGTTCACAGCGCGCATTTATTTGCTGCAATGGAAAGATTCAGAGAGCTTGGGACAGAACAGCCGAATCTCGCTTTCGAGGACCCGAAGTACCGAACAAAAGGTCCCAAGGTATCTGTCCCACTTCCCTTTTGGTTGGATGTGTTAAACAATACGAAGGAACAGCTCAACGTTTCACCAATTTCCAAAGCTAAATTATTGACTAAACACCCCAGAGCGAAACCTGCGCGCAAAAAAAATTAAAAAAATAAAAAAATAACAAGTGACCCAGGCGGCCGCTCAGCCCGGTGCGCAGCGGGGCCCGGGGCGTCCCATCGCCAGTCCAACGCGGGCGCGAAAGGCGGAGCGCTAGTGGCGAGGAGAGGAAACCCAAACTGTGGGCTTTAAGATCATCCACAAATGATCCCCTAGATCCCGAGGGAGAGGGGTGTCTCTCCTTTCCATTGTCGCCCTACCCCCAGGTCCGGGTACTGTTCCCTCCACCGTCCGCGCGCAGCACACTCTACACCAGCCCCGGGTGGTCGCCGCTTTGGTGATGCCAGAAGCGCTGGGCGGAGGAGCAGGCGCCGGGGGCGTCCGGCCCGGTGCCCGGGGCAGCGCGCCACTCACCGATGCGGCTGAAACTCTCCGACAAAGTTCTCCGCAACTTCTTCATCTTGCCGATCTTCTCGGCCGGCTGCGGCTCAATGAGGTCGCACATCTGGGCGACGCGGGGCTCCGGCAACTTCCCCAAACTGGTCCAGAGCGGAGCGCAGACAACAGCGAGGGCGCGCGGCAAGAAGGCGGCGCCTCCTCCTCCTCCTCCTCCTCCACCTCCTCCTCCGGCCAGGAGGCGACGCGCTGGGCTCAGGAGGCGAGTGGCGAGCTGCAGGCTCTGCTCCGGCCTGGGCCGCGGCTGGGCGGGCGGGGGCGTTCTACGTGGTGCCGGGGGCGGCCGCCATCGCCGCAGCCGCGGTGGCCCCGCGCCGCGCCGCCGCCGCCCGGCTCATTTTCCCTCCTTTGTAACCGAGAGCAGCGCGGCCGGCGGCCGACAGCGGGGGTGGCGCGGCCGGAGGCGGGGCGGGGACGGGCTGGGAACAAGGTGCGGGAGCCGGGGGTCGCCGGAGCGCGCGGGGCACAGGCGGGGAGAAGTTCTCAGCCCCGAGTTTCGGGCGTTAGGGAGAAAGAGCCGCGGCGCGGAACCGCCACCCGCCCCGCCCTAACCGCCCCTCCCGCCGCTTCCGCCCCGCCTCCCCCTTGGCAAAGGACCCCGGGCTCGGGACCCCAGGGGGACCTTGGCTCCCCGGCTCGGAGTCCGCGTCCTCGGCGGGCCTCTAGCCCCGCTCGCGCCCCCGCGGCGCCCCCTCCCGGCCGCCCCCGCGCGCCTCCCCCGGCCCTGCCCGCCCCGCCCGCGCGCTCCAGGACCCAGGCCGTTGGAGGGCCTCGAACAGGCAGGGCTGGGAGCGGGCCGCTACTGGGGACTCCTCCTCGCGCTTTGGGGAGGCCACCCAAGGAAAGGCTCTGGATCTCGGTCGTTTATGACTGATTTTCTCCTTGCCACGAACGCATGTGAAAAGGGCGAGGACCTGGGGGGAGGGGGTGGCCACCACCACTACCTCTGGGTGGGGGGAGTGGAAAGGCCTCGGAGACGCACTCAGGCTTGAGGGCGACTTTTTCTTTTCCCAGTTTTGCTAGGGAGGTTGTTAAATTGGGCTCGTTTTTTAGGGGAGTCAAGTGCAAAGGCAGAAGCGTCAACTGTAACCCCCCAAGGCACGGTTAAGTGCTGTTTCCTTCACCGCTGTGCCACACTGAGTGACTGATGGGAATGTAGATGCCGCTGATTTCTGGTATAAATACCTAGTTCTATAGTAAATAGCAATGGGATTCTAGAATGTATTACCAATTCTGGAATATATTGGTAATCTATTGGTAATAGATTGCCGATTCTAGATTACCAATTCTAGCATGTATTTCTAAATTGGAAGACTTGGAGCCAAAAAAGATTCCGACCTCCTCTTCCCCGGCCTCAAAAAATAAATTTTAAAAAGGAAGACGTTGGGGGAGGCTTTATAAAATCCCAAAACAAACAGTTCAGGCAGCAAACACACATCGTCTTCATTCTATTAAAACGTGGTGCAGCGAACACTCCAAACATCACTCTCCCAAGGGAGAGAGAAGGAAGATGGGGGGAGGGACTGAATGTTGATTTGGGGCCAGCAAACTCCTTATGAATAGAAATTTAGTAATCTTGAGTCATCTGGCTGTGTAAGTAATAAGAGCTTGTGAGTGTGTGACAATGCTGTTTGGTTTAAAGGAAGTTTTGGGGAGTTTGTGTTTTGTTAAAAGATTTTTATCTTAAAACAAAAACTAGCCCCCTGCCTTCCTTAAATTGTGAGGTAGAACACTTCGACTTGTTCTCCTCTGCACTGAGCATATTATAGGGTCTTGATAGATGGCAGCTGATAACAGACAGGAAGTCAAGCCAAGCAAAGGAGGGTGGGGAATTCATCAAGATGCAAGGAGGCTGGGTCCTAGTGACCATAATTAGATATTATAGACAGCACCAAGTATGGCCTCAGAAAGGAAAAAGTTTGACTTTTACTACTTCCTCAGATTACTTAGGGAGAAAGTTATCAGCAGTTATGAATGAAAAAACAAAAGCAACCAATTAAAATATTGATGGGTTCTATCTACCGAGTGAACAAAGTTGAAGAAATAGTTACTAATGTAATAAGCTTTGAGTACTGTGTGTCTGTGGCTATCCTATTCACTCTGACAATGACTAGTTCATATAGGTAAATACACATATAGCTACAGATACAGATTCTCCATTTTACCTCCCCAGTATTTAATATTTCCAACCTTTTTAAAGGTCAACTTCTGCTTGAATAAATCATGGTATATGCATACAAAGGTATAGTAAGTAAACACTTTTTTTAGATGAGATAAATCAATATGTATTGATGTGTAAATATGTCTAGGGTAAGTGAGTAACAAGCAAATTTATCATTAAATCATTTGTGGGGAAAAATATACAGATGTATGTTTCCACATGCACAGAAAATTTCTCCAGAAAAAGAACAAAGAACGATTAAGTGTGCATACCCAGAATAAACAGAACATGTCCTTTGCCCTTATACCTTTAAGTACAATTTGAATGTTTTACCCAAAGAACACATTACTTATAAATACTAATAAAAATACTAATTTAAAACATAAAAATAATATTTACTTCATTTTTACCTACCCTACTCCAAAACTTCTGCTTTCGCATCTCCAAAATAAACCTCACCTCATTACAATAGTATTCCTAACAGGAGAGATAGTGGTTAGTAATGGACCAAATAAACCTTGTCAATTATGAATAACCAACTTCCCGTTATATGCTTAACAACTTCCTTTGTTGGTTATATATTAAAATGATTAATTTTGTAAGAAACTGTGACACAAAGGAGGACATTTTTAACTGGATAGTTTTAAAATGTATACACTTAATAGGAATCATCTCTTTACACAGTTATTTGTTTCACTTATGTCTTTATCCTACATTTTTAAGTTCCCTGAGGGAAGGGAGTCTGTATACAAAAAGTACAATGTTTATTTCATTGTGAGTGTAAGCTAAAAATTTTTTTAATGTGTATTCATTTTTGAGAGATGGAGGAAGAGAGAGCATGAGTGGGGGAGGGGCAGAAAGAGAGAGAGACACACAGAATCCAAAGCAGCAGAGCCTGATGCAGGGCTCGAACCCACAGACTATGAGATCATGACCTGATCTGAAGTCGGACATTTAACCAACTGAGCCACCTAGGTGCCTCATCACAGTGGATGTAAATTAAATGTCAAGTGAATGTAGAATGTATCGCTGCCCCTGAGAAGTGATGTGTTGTCCTCAGAAACAAAGATGACTATCCAGCATCTGTGTGGCATATGTATTTTCAGTGGGAGGATGGATCTGTGCCAGTCCTCCATCCGAACTTCTGGTTCACAAGGTTATAGTTTGGCTGGACTGAATTAAAGGTGCAGTATCTGAATACAAACACATAAACTTACCTAGAGGCTGAACCCAACATGAGTTGACCTTAATCAAATTCATCGATTAAAGCATGCATATATATTAATTAGGCCTTGAGGAGTAGCAACAGTGGCTGGACATCCACCACAACTCATGGGTTCTGGTCCCTACTCTAAATGTTGTGTGGCCTTAAATAAAGTGACTTACCCACTTTCTTATCTATAAAAAAAAAAAAAGGGAGGGGGCTTGAACTAGATGACCTCCAGGGTCATTCATTCCTGCAAAATTCTGATTTTAAGTTGAATGGTGAAATTTCTCCTCTCCCAGCTTATGTACTAAAAGGTAGATTTATTAATGAGGAGTAATTAACATGCAAGTAAGATGGACAAAGACAAAGACCATCGACAAAAATTAGGTAAAATTTAAGATACATTATTTCTAGTTCTGCTATACATTAATTATGCTTTTATTATAAATGGATCTTGCCCATATAAGAAAAATAGCAGGCTAATATGCTGGCAGTAAATTTTAAGGGAATGAATCCTACTCCAAAGAAGATAAATTATAGAGGATTTGATTAGAATCTATAATCTAGCAAAAGGAGAAAACAGACTTACTGACCTGAAACGGTATGAAAAGATATTATCAGTAAAATAAAATCTATGAAACAAGGATGTCAAGTATGTAGGGAATAGAGTGGGAAAGCAAAATTAAAAAGAGAAAATGTATGTTTATTAATGTAAAAATTTAGAATTTAACCAAAGGGTAAATATTAAGACATACAGTCAGGTTGTAATTATTGAAGTGGTGGAAATTTACCTAATTAAATATCCTCTTAGAAATCTAAATAGTCACCCTAGTTAATTATTTTTAGGATCAAGTATTATCCTCCTTTTTTGAACACAGCCAGCAGGAACTGAAGTAGCACAAGTTTAAGTGACTTATACAAAGTTCCCAGTGAGTCATCAGTGAAACTGGCACATGGAATCCAAAACTCTTGTCACCAACTTTTGGTTAATGTCTAGCCTTAAGGGTTCCCCCCCCCCTTTTTTTTTTTTTTTGACATAGAGCAAATTAAAATAAAAAAGGGAAGGGGAATGAAGGGTTGTTATATCCACACTTAGGTAAATGGAGCTCCCCATCCTTCCCCCTCCCTGTCTATCCACCACCCATTGCCTAGTGACTCCTAATTTCAATCCCTTTCACATTTACAGGAATCATTCTTGTTACCACAAACATCCGGGCTTGTGCAGAACTAAGACCTGTATTTGTCTAATTGTTTTATAGGTAATTCTCTGTTTGTTCATCATATATTTCAAGAGACCTAAGGACCTAAATAAATTGATCTACTTGCAAATGGCTGTAGTATGAACAAAGAAGCTGCCAAAACATCCAAATGATGTCACTATTAATTAGCTCAGAATAGTTTTGAAGAAAATAAACTACCAGGGTCAAAGCATGCATTGAAATACTGGTGAACTGCCCTGTCCTATTAAACCATATTTAAATATTAATGTTACCTTGTTCCTGTTTTCAATTATTATATAATTTGTACAATGGAAGTCCATAGAAGAAAATACCAACCATGACATAACTCACTGAATCATGCTGTTTGGTGTTATTTGTGTGTGTGTGATACAGATGAGTCATCAAGAAAGGGTCCTCATTTATGACTGTCATCAATTTCAGTGCATCATGTTGCAGATCCATCAGAATTAAACTTCAGGGACCAGTCCTTTAATTGAATTCTGAACATGGATGTGAAAATGGTCAGAAGCAAATGTTTTAGTGAACCAAAACCTTATGCCTTTTGGTCAGTACAGACAAGTCCTGTTAGGAACAATATGTTCAGAAATGCAGCTCTTGTATCAAAAACACCCTAATCTTTCTTTCCAAGGCACTTGACAGTTCATCTGCATTCACATGCCTATTCTAATCAAGTGCTTCTAAGCCAAAAAAAGTGTCCATAGGATAATTATGTTGATGGTGTCATCAGACATATCACATTCCCTAGCAAAACTCACTATTTATTATTTTTAAATGTAATTGAAATACTTATGGTTTTATAATGTGCTATAAATTGATGCTTTCATTTTAACCCATACTACTCCAAGAGACATTATCATTACCACCGTGTTACAAAAGGAAATGAGCCTAGCGATGCCTAGATGCCACCCCCAAAATCATCACACAGCTTTCAGTTTTAGATTGAGACACAGTTTGGTTACTAAAAACTTTTCTTTTATAAAGAAATTTTGTGTCATGATATATGACATTTTCTTTTTCTTTTGATACACTTTGGGTATAATCATGGTTGTCCTTTTGGAAAGAAAGAACTATTCCAAAGCAGAGAAAGTTCTAAAAACAAACTCAAGCAGGTTAATGGATAGATAAAAACTCCTAAATTCCAGTACTATATTTTCTTTTTTCATACCTTATGGGAAAATATTAAAGGTGTGGTATTCAAAGGTAATACAATTGACTTTGAAAAAGAGGCTCCTTTCTACTCTACTCGGTGCTTGTAAATGAGCTAAACATTCTAAAACTATCACTTCTTGGGCCGTTGCAGCACGCATCAGAGTAGTGGATTCATAAAATGTAATTTGGTCATAACTAACATTTAATATAATATTCCTCACCTATGAGAATGAGTCATACCAAAATTACTTGGTGTCTTAGTCTGTTTGGGCTGCTATAAATGGAATACCATAGACTGGGTGGCTTTTTTTTTTTATTTTTTTTAATGTTTATTTATTTTTGAGACAGAGAGAGACAGAGCATGAATGGGGGAGGGTCAGAGAGAGAGGGAGACACAGAATCTGAAGCAGGCTCCAGGCTCTGAGCTGTCAGCACAGAGCCCGATGCGGGGCTTGAACTCACGGACCTTGAGATCATGACCTGAGCCGAAGTCGGACACTTAACTGACTGAGCCACCCAGGCGCCCCGACTGGGTGGCTTTTAAACAACAGAAATTTATTGTCCACAGTTCTGGAGGCTGAAAGTCAAATCAGGAAACCAGCATGGTTGACTTCAGCTGAGAACTCTCTTCCAAGGTGAAGACCGTCAACTTCTCACTGTTGAAAAGTGGGGAGGGAGGTCCCTGGGACATCTTTTACAAGGGCACTAATCTCATTCATGAGAGCTTCATACTTATAATCTAATCATCTCCCAAAGACCCTCCAAATACCATCATATTGGGGATTGTTTCAACATATGAATTTTGGGGAAACACAAACATTCAATCTGTGCATTTGGGGAGCATTTTCAAAGGATCATTCTAGAGCATCCTAGGCAGAGACTGGAGAAGCAGGAGGAGAAAGGGGCACATATAGATTGAAAAAGCCTCCAAGATGATTCTTGTACAACCCCCAACAAGTAGTAAGAATCATTGATTTAGTCCCTTAAATGGCAACATGATGGTTGTTATTTGATGAAAGCCAGATAGGAAAGACAACGTAGAAATATTCATGGAGCATAAAAGACAGTAATGCTGGAGAGGTAACATCCTAGGTGTGTTTCAAATGGTAAAACAGAAACCAGGGATAGGAGCCATAAGATACTCTCCGTTCTAGAACCTTTTGTAATGGCCTATATAGTATCACCAATCCTCTGCTTCTTCATCTGTAAACAACAGTGAGAATTGTTCTGGTTCTACCAGCCGAAAATTATCTCCTTTTCCTAATCAAATATATTTGATTTCTTCTAATTACAAACCAAAAAAACAGACATAGGCCAATTGAGTTGAACAGAAATGATTGAGAGAATCGTTTTCTAGTACTATCTCTATTCTCTTATCATAAGCAAGTAATTTTACTTGACTTCATTTGTGTAATTATCAAATGCTTTTTTAAATTTAAATTCTAGTTAGTTAACATACAGTGTATTATTAGTTTCAGGTATAGAATTTAGTGATTCATTGCTTACATATAATACCTGATGCTCGTTACAAGTGCACTCCTTAATCCCCATCATCTGTTTAACCCATTCTCCACCACCACCCCCCACCTTCCCTCTGGTAACTATCAGTTTGTTCTCTACAGTTAGGTGTCTATTTCTTGGTCAAATGCATTTTGATACTTACCATGTCCCAAGCACTGTGCTAGGAGCAGGATATACTGCAGTGAAAGAGGTGGAGCACAGTCATAGCCCCTGCCTGCACAGAGCCTGCAGACTAGTGAGGGAAAATGAAAAGTGACCCGTTTTATTTTTTTAAGTTTATTTATTAATTTTGAGAGAGAGAGAGCACTTCTGCACACGTGAGTGGAGGAGGGCCAGAGAGAGAGGAAAGAGAGAACGCCAAGCAGGCTCCCCATTGTTAGTACAGAGCCCCACTCAGAGCTCAATCTCACAAAACATGAGATCATGACCTGAGCCAAAATCAAGAGCTGGACGCTTAACCGATTGAGCCACCCAGGCGCACCCCCTCCCCATTTTAAAACAGAGGAAGAACTGGGTGCTATCGATACCGTGCATCAGAGAGATTTCTCTTGCTTCTGAAGGTCAGAGATGTCCACCACATAAATTGAGACCTGAAAGATCCACAGAAGTAGTCAGGTGACAGGCAGGAGTTCCTGGAAGAGAAATCAGCACTTGGGGCCAGATGGCATAGGAAGAACATAGTGCATTCAAGAAACTGAAAGATGGTCTGAATATAGAACAGATATGAAATAGTCTGGTGAATTTGACAAGGACCAAAAAGTAGACACTTTAGTAATCATGTAGTAAAGGCTATGTATGTTTTAGTTACTATTAGAAATGTCAGACAACACTCATGGTCCTTTCTGTTCCTCTTAAAAACCCACAAAGCTATAGTGAATGGACTTTTTTAAGCAAAAGTACACATGCACGTAGATAATAAAAGAAGAAACCAAAACAATTTTGGAAGCTGGAAAAATCGTAATTGAGTAGTTATTGACTTGTCAGTCCCAAGAAAGCTGAATCCTAAGCCAGCAGTTGCCAGGGCTGAGAGGCAACCTATTGAAGGTTGATAACTGAATGTCAAGACACTTAACTTTCTTTCCTCACCTTCTTCCCATAGTTCTGACCAACCAATTGTCCTACAGTGAAACCCACATTTGACAGGCCCAACCATGTAAATTGAGTTGCCTAAAACTTTTTAGTGCCTGTTTCCTAGACATAGGCAGACAGTCAAAAATCTCCAGACAGCTGATGGAATATTCTAATAAGAAAGAGGCCAAAACTAACATAGAAAAGCAACCAGGAAGAAATAAAGACTATGCAGGAGTGGGAGAGGGAGGGTATTAGTATCTTCAAAGATTCAAAGACAGTGAAATACTATAAGATACTGCAATTATTAGACAAGAACAGGATGCTACAAATGGTTTTAAAAGTAGCTGCCAGGGGGCAAAATGGATTCTTGGATATTGAAAATATCATGGTATAAAATAAAACTTCAGGTGAAGGTTTAAAACATAAAGATGAGGAACTATCCCAGGAAGTAAAAAAAAAAAAAAAAAAAAAAAAAAAGATGGGAAGTAAACAAAAAGAGAAGAGAGATTTTTTTTAAGTTTTATTTATTTTTGAGACAGAGAGAGACAGAGCATGAATGGGGGAGGGGCAGAGAGAAAGGGAGACACAGAATCGGAAGCAGGCTCCAGGCTCTGAGCCATCAGCCCAGAGCCGACGCGGGGCTCGAACTCACTGATGGCGAGATCATAAACTGAGCTGAAGTCGGACGCTTAACCGACTGAGCCACCCAGGCGCCCCTGGGAAATTTTTTTTTACGTGAGTAAGGTACAGACTAGTCCAGGAAGTTCAATATCTGAATAATGGGAGTTCCAGAAAGAGAGAATGGAGAAAATGGAGGGGAGAAATTATCAAGGAAATTTCCTGGAATGAAAGGACATGACTTCCCCAATTGAAACAGTCTATTGAGCTCCCAAGACAATGGATGAAAACAGACCTACACAGAGACACATCATTATAAAATTGCAAAATCCTGTGGACAAATAGAATATTCTAAAAACCCTCAGAAAAGAAAAACAAGATTCTAAAAAGAATTAGGGACCAGAATGACTTCAGACATCTCAATAGCCACACTGGATGCTAGAAAATAGTAGAAGAAAGTAACTTGTAACGTAGAGTTCCCCAGCCAAATTATTCCTTAAGTGGGAAGGTAGAATATACATTTTTCAGACATGGAAAGATAAAAAATGTTGCTTTATAGGTCATTTCTCAGGAAGCTATCAGAGGATTTGTTCAACCAAAATAAGAAAAGAGAAAATGGAATCCAGGAAATGAGATTCTAATGCATGAGTAAGAAAGGATGATGGTGAAGGGAAATCTAAGACCACAGCTCTGAAGGAAGCTCAAAGACCAACAAATCTGGTGGACTAGAGTGGGACAGAGGCCCTGGGGGAAAGATCACTGAGAAAATGGCATGGATAGAATAACTGATGTTTAAAGTATGTTGAGGGAAAATTTACCAAACTGAGGGTGTGGACAGTTTAGGAATGTATTAATGATAAATATGTAGAAAGTACACAGTTCAGTGCCCAGAGGTAGGCATGATCACCCGCTCAGGAATTTATTTGACTGTCCAGACACAATGCACCCACCCGTGAATATAAATGAGGTATATTTAGTAATAACACTAAGATGGGGGCTCCCAGGAGGGAAAGGGTTCATTCAGGGGTCTGGTGAGAGAGTGAGCAAAGGGCTAGGAGTAGTCTGGGGCTTTCACTGTGGTTAAAGGGTAGAATCAGCATGGTGGGGATTCCACCTCGCATGGGCGAGAGCCTGAGCTATATTTGAAATTCCTGTCAACTCTTAGAGGTAAAGGCCTACACAGTTCTTCTACTTTTGGTTGCCCAGATGTGGGGGAGATAGAAAAGATGAGTGGAGATTGAAAACTGTCAACAAACATCAAAAATGGCCTCTTTATTACAAAACCAAGTTACAGGGGGCAGGGGGAAGACTGTAATTAACTCAAGAAAAAAACAAAAGTTGAACAGGAAGGGAAAATTTTCATAGCATAGTATATGCTGTGATTTACAAAGTCCTATCAGTACAGATACTAAATGCAATATAATTAAGTTACAGCCACATTGAGAAGATGAAGAATGGGAAGTGTTCATGTATGTGATAGGTATCATAGGAGTTGGTGAAAATAAACTGAATCTTCAACTTTTAGAATTGGAAGTCATTGACTTTTTTTTTAAATAGCAATATAAACATGTTCTTTAGGGATATGGAAATGATTCCAAAGGAGTCAGTTAAAATAATTAACAGTGGTTGCCTCTTGGGAGCTGAAGCATAAGAGATGACATATAGTAATGTGGGACAGGGTATGTTGGAAGACTGCTGTTTTGTTTGTTTATAACAAGTATGTATGTATAACTTTTTGAACACACATAATTAAATTACCCCCAAATTTGACTTTATCCTTAAAGGTAATGGGGAGCTATGAATCAGCTTGCAGCTGTAAACAATGAGGCTGTGGCATGACAGTGAGATCAAATTTGCATTTTATTAAGAGTATTCTAGTTATTTTGTAGAGAACAATTAGAGGGAAGAAAGAATGGATACAGACATGTCTATTAGGAAACTTAATCTAGCCCAGAATCTAGACAGGAAGTGATGTTGGCCTGGATTCAGATATGGCAACAGAAGTAGGTAAAAGACAGATTTGTGAGTATTTTGTGGTTGATTGGACTGTGGTCTGGAAGAGGAAAAATTCAAGACTCATACTGCATTTTCTGGTTTGGACAAGGGGTGGGTGGGGGCCATTCATTAAGATAGGACATCCATAAGAGGAGCAGGTTTGGAGGAAGTGGAATGGTTTTAAGTATTGGCTATCCAAGCAGAATGGCTATAAGGATACTGCAGATATGGACCTAGAGCTCAGGAGAGAAAGCTGGGCTGGAGACATAGATTTGGAATCAGCAGCATAGGATAACAATTGAAATCTAGGAGTGGGTGAGATTGCTCAGGGAGTGGGTGTCGAGTAACCAGCATCAAAAGCAGAGCCTGAAGGAACATAAACAAGGGCATAAGGAGAGGAGTCAGCAAAGGGAAATGAGAGAGAACAAGCAGAGAAGTGGTAGGAAGGCCTATGTACTATGGAATTCAGATAAAAAGTTCAACATTATCCAATAAAGTCAAAAGGGTGACTTGAGAGATGGAAACAAATGCACTGGAGGGGCAAAGGGAAGGGCCATGTCTGTGGAGCAGTGGGCCAGTTTGCAATGTACCTATGAGCCAAGGCATTCATTTTAATCTCTGTTTAACAGATAATAATAGGAAATTTTCTTGAGACTTTATTATGGGCCAGATATTGTATGATGTTCTTTATATACTTTATCTCATTTAACCCTCAAAACAAAACAATATCATTTCTATGAAATAGATGCTATTATTAACATCCCCATTTTTCAAATGAGGAAGCTGAAGTTTGAAGAAGGTACTTAATTCCTTAAAGGAATAGAGATAGCAAGCAGACAGGCTGGAATTTGATCTCAAGGGTCTAACTCCAGAATGTACACTCTAAGCACCATACTATACCCTCTAAGTGATCTGCCATAAATAACACTATTCGCTCATCCATTCAACAAGCCTGCTGTGTGCCAGGCACTATTCCAGGTGCTAGTGACCGACAGTGCGCAAAGCAATGCCCCTGAACTCACAGGTAGATAGTAACCTTCCATTGGAGGAGATAGTAAACAAATTTAAAAATTCAAGTATATTTTCAGTACTTAGTGTAATGACCCCTAAGAAAGCAGGGTAAGTTGCATGACAGTGGCTAGAGAAAATAGTTATTTCAGATCATACGTCTTCCTAAGATGATATTTCAGCAAAAACCTGCATAAATTCAGTGGCCAAGCATGAAAAGATGCATTCCAGGCTGAAGAAAGTGGAAGTGACACCATCTGAGGCAGGGTGGAGGCAGGAGTGGGTGCAGAAAGATCAAGGAGAAATTGGTAAGCCATAAAGTTGGTAAGGGAGGCAGACCTATATCATGTTCAGCCTCAGAGGTAAGACTTTAGCTGTTGTTCTTTTTTTCAGTTTATTTTTTAATGTTTTTTTTTATTTTTTATTTTTGAGAGAGAAAGAGAGAGCACAAGCACCAGCAGGATAGGGGCAAAGAGAGAGGGGGACAGAGGATCTGAAGCGGGCTCTGCACTGACAGCAGCAAGCCCAATGCAGGTCTCGAACTCACGAACCCTGAGATCATGACCTGAGCTGAAGTCAGATGCTCGACCAAATGAGCCATCGAGGCTCCCTATTAGGTTTATTTGTTTATTTTGAGAGAGAGCCCTTGAGTGAGGGAAGGGCAGAGAGAGAATCCCAAACAGGCTCCACTCAGTGTGGAGCCAGATACAGTACTCCATCTCATGACAGTGAGATCATGACCTGAGCCAATATCAAGTCAGATGCTTAACTGACAGAGCCACCCAGGCACCCCAGAGTTTAGCTGTTGTTCTAAGAATGATAAGAAGTCTTGGGAAGATTTTGAACAGACCAGTGATAAACTCTGACTCACATTTTATTAACTTGTAAGAGAGCCCAGACTTTGGATTCTGTGACTCTCGCTCTTTACATTATTATCTAGAATTGAGATGCCATGTGGCTACCAAGCACTTGAAATTTGCCCAGTCTAACTTGATACATACTCTAAGTGTTAAATACACCCCAGATTTCAAAGACTTGGTACTGGGGTGCCTGGATGGCTTAGTCGGTTGATTGTCCAACTCTTGGTTTTGGCTCAGGTCATGATATCACGGTTTGTGAGTTCAAGCCCTGTGTCTGGCTCCGTGCTGACAGTGCAGAGCCTGCTTGGGATTCTCTCTCTCTCCTTCTCTCTCTGCCCCTCCCTCTCTCACTTTCTCTGTCACGCTCTCTAAAAAGTAAATAAATAAACTTTAAAAAAAAGTCTTGGTACCAACAATAGAATAGATCTCATAAACAATTATTTATATTCATTATACGTTGAAATTATGATATTTTAGATATATAGGCTTGAATAAAATATAACATTCAGATTAATTTCACCTACTTCTTTTTGACTTTTTAAAAGATGTAGCTACTAGAAAATTTTAAATTTCATATGTGGCTTGTGTTATATTTTTATTAGACAGCCCTAGTCTAGACAACTTCCCTTCTGTTCTCAGCTTCATAATGCAGTGAAGACAAATGAAATAACTTGTGTAGGGCATTTTGAGTTTTCTTAAGGAAACACATTATGTAACAACAAGATAAATTATTGAGGATGATAGTCAGCCAAAAAATGTACCATTCTTTATAAGCCAAAGATAATGTTACTGACTTGGTTGTGGTTTTGTGTTGTTTTTCCAACAGTGGTGATGAGTTTGCACAAAGTCATCTGTAATGTTTCTCTCCCCACCCATTCCACCCCCTCCTTATGCTCCCTTATAACTAAAACAGCATGTTTTTTAAATACCTGGCCCAGGTTAAGAATGCAGTTCTCCAGCCATGGAAAGTTTTCTCTGTGCAAAGCACTCAGTCCTATATAGGTTTGAACCTCAGTCTATTTAATGTGAAATTCTAATTGTCTGGTATACCCAGCAAGCAGCTTCCAAATGTCAATAATTATATCTATAATCATAATAATAAAATACTCTTGGTTTCTTATATTTAATTTGAAATATAGTCGATTAGAATGTACTCTTACTGAAAAAATTGACACACAAGCTTTGACCAAGAAATTTGTTTTTCTTTGTGAGTTTGTATCTGTGAAAATTCTCACAATGTTATAAATTAAATCATATTTTGATTTACATACTGTAGTGTTAAAAATATTATTATAAGACATTGGGCTTATTGGGGATGATATAACTATATTACTCTATCTGAGGTCTTGAATACCAGTAAGAAAACATAAGCATCAGATGGACCCTCCTTCATCTCTGCCTACTCACTTCTCCTCCCACTTTCTTGTTTTCTCCTGACAGGTAGATGACAGGCCTTCACTCTCAATTTTCAGTCTCTACTGTTAAGCTCTGGATTCATTTTCCTTCTCAAGGACGTAACTTGCTGCTTCGCCTAACCTTTCTCTCCTGCACGTCACAATCTCCTACTCTACTGGATCATCTCCATCAGCAACAAACAGCTTTGAAATCTCTCATCTTTAAGCACACACACACACCTCCCTTGTCCCCACATTTCCTTCCCTAAACTTTATAGTTTCTCTACTTCTCTTTATGGCAAAATCTTTCAAAAGGGTTGCCTGTAACTCTGCTTCCATTTCTTCATCTCCCATTCATTCTTCAATGTACTAGTTAGGTTTCCTTCCCCCTGCTGAAATCACTCTTGTCAAAAGTAAGCTAAGACCTTCATGAAACCAAATGCAAAAGACCTCTCTGTCCTCATCTTATAGTGCTCCCAGAGTACTTGTGATTATGTGATACAGTTGGCTACACCTTGAAGTTGAAATACTCTTGGCTTCCATGATGCTATACTCTGGTTTCCCACCTATCCAATTGGTTACTCATTCTCAATCTCCTTACCAGCTCCTGTGTTTCTATCAGACCCCTAAATGTTCAGGACCCTCAGATTCCTTGGCCTCTTCTCTTTATCTACTCTTTTTGTAGGTCCTTTCAATCATTCTCATAACTTTAAAAAAATTTTTTTTCAACATTTATTTATTTTTGGGACAGAGAGAGACAGAGCATGAAAGGGGGAGGGGCAGAGAGAGAGGGAGACACAGAATCGGAAACAGGCTCCAGGCTCCGAGCCATCAGCCCAGAGCCTGACGCGGGGCTCGAACTCCCGGACCGCGAGATCGTGACCTGGCTGAAGTCGGACGCTTAACCGACTGCGCCACCCAGGCGCCCCTTTTCTCATAACTTTAATAGCCATCTAAATGCTGATAATCCCCAAATGTATGCCCCAAATGTAAAGTCCAGATCCATATACCCATAAGTTGAGTCTCAACTACATATCTCAAACTTACATGTCTACAAATAAAATACTGATGTATTCTTCTCATACTAAAAGTAATAAGAATATGGGACACCTGGGTGGCCCAGTCAGTTAAACAACCAACTCTTGATTTCAGCTCAGATTATGATCTCATGGTTTCATGAGTTCGAGCCCTTTGTGGGGTTCTACACGCTGACCTCACACAGAATCTACTTGGGATTCTGTCTCTCCCTCTCTCTCTCTGCCCCTCCCCCACTGACGGTCTCAAAATAAATAAATAAACTTAAAAAAAATTAAAGTAATAAGAATAGTAGTAAGACAAGGAGGAGAAGAAGGAAAGGGATAAAAAAAGAAGGAAGGAAAGAAGGAAGAAAGGGAAGAAGGATCAAAAGATGAATTACATTTTTGCTCTAACCAAAAATCAAGATGCCCCCTAATTCCCATATTTAATCGTATTTATACTATGATTAACTAGGGGCACCTGGGTGGCGCAGTCGGTTAAGCGTCCGACTTCAGCCAGGTCACGATCTCGCGGTCCGTGAGTTCGAGCCCTGCGCCGGGCTCTGGGCTGATGGCTCAGAGCCTGGAGCCTGTTTCCGATACTGTGTCTCCCTCTCTCTCTGCCCCTCCCCTGTTCATGCTCTGTCTCTCTCTGTCCCAAAAATAAATAAACGTTGAAAAAAAATTTATAATATGATTAACTATATTTAATCCATCAGCAAACTATATCTTGCTGAGCTCCAAAATGTCTCTTTTCCTTCTATTCATCTCCACCACCACGACTCTAGATCAGGGCATCATTATCTCTCACTTAGACTATTGCTATATCCTCCCAACTGACCTCCCTGTCTCTGCTCTCATACCTGCCCAATTCATTTTCATTTTAGCCAAAGGGATCTTTTTAAACCATGAAAGTTCATGTCACTCTCCTGTTTAAACTGTTCCATGGTTTGACAACTTTCTGCTGCCCTTGGAATGAAATCCAAACACCTGTCACTCACAGCTCCACATAGTTCATCCCCAGCCTAACTCCCCCTACCGCCCCAACTCTTCTTCATCTTGGGGTTTTATACTTGCTAATGTTTATACCTGGAATGCTCCCTGACTCTAACCTCCTCCTCTCATTTGAATGACAGACTTCTTTTCATCTGAGTCTCAATTTAAATGCCATCTCAGAGAGACTTCCAGCTTACCCATTTTCAAGCAACCTTGCTCATTTATTTTTTCACAAAGCCTTGCTTGTTTCCCTCCTTGTATTTCCCACAATTCTGATTGCATACTTTTGTATTTTGCTTTCTTGACTTTCATCCCTTGCCCCTCCCTCTTCATTCCAGATAAGAGGACTGAAATGCTGGTTGGGATAAGACACTGGATGCTGTAGCCATGCCCCTCCTTTCTCCCTTCCTTTGGAAGCCAGCTTGTCTACTGAGTGTGTATCTGTCTGCCTGCCCTTGTCAGGAGTTTCACAAGAACAAGCCTGTCCTAGTTCACTGCCTGTGGCTGAGTGTGAAGCCCAGTTCAGGCCTAAAGTATTAGGAACCCTACTGTGTGATGATACAACTAAGCTATGACCACAGCAACTCCATCAGAAAGAACGCTGACATTTTGATCTAGATCTCAATATCTTTGGACATCAGGTAGAGAAGAGAGGGGTGCTATATTGACCCATATAAATACAAATATCTCTTTACTGAAATGAATGGAAATCTAGGCCTGTGGCATTTCAATCTTCTTAAGAAATGGTATCCTGACTTTAAACCATACACATGTTAGTCCTAATAAGTGTGGGGGGGGGGTGATGACTAACAAAATAAAAGCAGAGATGTTCTGATTACAGTAGTGATTATATTCATTACTACTTTTTACGTAGCAAGTAACAGGAAGCTCAATTCAGGTTAACAAGCAATAAGAAAAATTCATTGGTTCACATAACTGAATATTGGGGAATTTATCCTCATCAGGGAGAGGCTAATCCTAGATCGAATGACTATGACCAGTTCCCAGGTTTTTTCTATTTCTTGGCTCTGCCAAGAGCTCTGAGTAGCTCAAGATGGGAAAAAGAAACTGTACTACAAACAAATAATGTTTAAGAGACCTCTGCCCTTGTGGTTCAAAGATGGCTACCAGAGATTCCTGGAGTTACTTGTTTTCACTCGTGTCCAGCAGCAAAGAAAGCATCTCTGTCAGTACCGTCTGCCAAAACATATATTTAAAATTTTTTAAATGTTTTCTTTCTCTCTAGCAGCATGGGCAAAATCTCTTGGATTGAATCATGTGTTATCTTGAACTAATCAATTCTACAGTCGAAACATCAGATTCCAGGTCTTACATGCAGAGCAGAGATGGGATCAACCACTAAAAGCATGTGACTGAGAATAAGCTGGGGGTATTCTTGCTGGAGAAAGTGAAGAATAGGTTTCGAATGGAGGCAACCAATCAATGTCTGCATAAGCCTAAGAGGCTTGAATAACTGTAGCCTGATTTACAGCCCTTCTGTGTGGATTCAATCTCTTATAATATACAACCCCCCTCTCTATATTCCAGAGTATTTGTGATCTTCCTTTCTTCTCCTCTTTCTTTCTTCTTTCTTTCTTTCTTTTTTTCTTTCTTTCTTTCTTTCTTTCTTTCTTTCTTTCTCTCTACCTCCCTCCCTCCCTCCCTCTCTTTCCTCCTTCCTTCTTCCCTTCCTTCCTTTTTCTTTTTTCTTCCTTTCTTTCTTTCTCTTTCTCTCTCTCCCTCCCTCCCTCTCTCTCTCTCCCTTCTTTTCTCTCTTTCTTTCTCTCTTTCTTTCTAACTGAATTGGCCAGGATAAACATCTGTGCCCATATAGTTGTCCTACTTACAAGGCCCTAGGGGAGCTCTTTGGAATGGTTTAAAATTTTTTAATTTTAAGAAAAGGTGTACTAAATATGGGAAGGAAAAAGACCCATTTCACAGGACAAATGTAAAAGACTAGCCACAGTGTTTATCACCCATGCCAAGTTCTAAAGTGCCAAATGAGCAAAGGCTTAGAAAAACAAATGCAAGAGACCAGGGTCTTCAACTGGGGGATTGGAGGTATGTGGTCTCCCTGGGGCCCGGGTGGGGCGGAAGGTGGGGGTAAGTGGCCATGGATTGTTTCAGATAAACATTCCTAAAATGGAATGACCCAAGAAAGCTCCTGTGGTCAAGGCTAAATTAGGCTGTCTCTCCTTTCCTCTCTCCTGGGCTTTTATCACCTGATAATAAAAAGGACTACCTCACACTCATCCCAAACCTACTAAGTCATTGCCTGCGGTGGAAAAACCTTTAGGGTGCTCAAGAAAGGGTGAATGAAATGACTCTAATGATAGGGAAACTAATCCTTCTGCAAGTCAGATAGACTCCAATTCTCTGCTTTCCACAAAGGGAAGGATAAGAGTTGTCAGATGAGAGATTACTAGAACTAATCTTGATGATAGATTACCATGTTATTTTTGGCATATAACTGAGAAGAATTCAAGGAATTGAGTCCTATTGCTGAAACAAAACTCTAACATTCCTATTTATTTATGTAGGTGAAGAGTTTCTCAGCACTTGTTCTGATCTACACATCTTACATTGAGCATTGATGCCTAAGCCTGTTATATCGATTCCTGGATACCTGGGGCTTTACTCATCTCACTAAAGAACTGCAATCCCAATACAATTTTACATTTCATGTCTAGTAATTATTCATCAATATTTATAATACATTTATGCTATTTTGAGAAATTGTGTAGACTTTTCTAACATTTAGGACCTTATGGTCACAGAAAAATTTTTAATGATTTCCTTTTATTGACGTATTTTCATTACATAGAAGCATGTTACTCATGAAATATTTTAAAGTATAAAAATATATTAGGAAATGGAATGGAAATATAATTCCAAGAAGAAAAACAAACAAAAGACAATTTCCTATGGGTAAAGAAGAACTTATTTACGTATACTTAAAATGTATGATAGGGCATCAAATCACTATAGTATTTAGATTCTACTAGATAGTTATCAAATAGTGATGTGACAGTTTATTTTTAAATGTCATTATGTATAATGTGTTGGAATTTATATGTATATTTGCAACTCTTTCAGTATCATGAAGAATTTTAGGCACCAACTTAGAAATGTGGTGAGAAATTTACTGCTTCTTAAAATATTTTTAGGAGTACTTGAGTGCAAATGACTAGAGACAATGAAAGGAGAAAATTATGTTAGACAAGAAAATGAGCAAGGAAAGAACAGGCCCACTGTTGAGACTGATGGCACAGTGAAATATGATGACAAAGGACCTGTCTGTGCACATTTGCTTTTGTGTCCTTTATCAAAGTGAAAGATCTGACAAAGAATGATTGAATGGACATTGGTAAAGGGGAAGAGAAGTTCAAGATGGAAAAAGAAATTGTAAGAGTGTACCCCATCTCCCCTGGGTAGTAAGAATAATAAGGATTTAAATCAGCCAGGATTGGGGCAGCTAGGTAGCTCATTTGGTTGAGCATCTAACTCTTGGTTTCAGCTCAGTCATAATCTCAGACTCATGGGATCGAGGGGCACCTGGGTGGCTCAGTTGGTTAAGTGTCTGACTTCAGCTCAGGTCATGATCTCAAGATTTGTAAGTTCGAGCCCTGCATCGGGTTCTGTGCTGACAGCTCAGAGCCCGGAGCCTGCTTCAGATTCTGTCTTCCTCTCTCTGTCCCTCCCTTTCTCGCATTCTGTCTCTCTTTCTCTCAAAAATAAATAAACATTAAAAAAATAATCATTTAAAGTCTAGGGTCATGTGATCAAGCCCTTCATGGGGCTCTGTGCTGGTAAGCATGGAGCCTGCTTGAGATTTTCTCTATCCCTTTGTCCCTCTCCCCCACTTGTGCATGTGCTCTCTCTCTAAAATATAAAAATTTTAAACAATTAAATCAGCATGGATTGACTCAGAATTCAAACTCTGCCACTTCTCATCTATGTGACCATGGGCAAGATGTTTAAGCCCCTCATGTGTATTATGGGCATACTGTGACACAGGTTAAATCTTATAGAATGTAAAGTGCTTTGCTCAGAGTCAAGCATGACAATACATAAATAATGGCTATTGTAATTATGTAGCTGTGGGCTTTGGAGCAACTTATCCACCTTGAGCTTCACTTCCCTCCTCTCTACCACAGTTATAATAACATCTACCTACTAGGATTACCGTGAGGATTAAACTGATAATAAACCCGAGAACACTTATAATATAAAGAAGGCATTCAGTAAAATTAGTTCTTTCCCCACTTCTTTCTCTAGCTTCCTATTGATTTAGACAATTCTATGGACCCCTGATGGGACATGATGAAAAACAATCTATTTCCAAATACTAATTTATAAAATACTATATTACTTTTATTGTGTCTACTGGTAAAGAGACTAAATCTGAAATGATTCTTTTTCTTGTTGATTAAAGAGACCAAGGTCTCATATTACAAATGACCCTACCCTTATAGATATGACCTTTCTGCCTTACTAGCAAATCTCATTAATGACAAAATTATTCTCATGAAATTGTGAAAGGCAAATATGTTGCTGATCTATGACCACATAATCAATCCTCTCATAAAAAGGACTTCCTCACAAAGAAAAAAATTCCTCCCAAGTGTTTCCTTTTCTCTTATGAGTGAAAAGATAAAGCATTTATTAATTTGTGGGAATAAATGTTGTTCATTAATGTGATTCACTTATTTTAGACAGCACCAAATATGGCCTCTCTTTGTAGTTTTGATACAAAACAAAGCCTACTTAAGATGAGCCAGGATGCCGGGAAAGGAATTGGGGAACCAAGTTTAATGGAAAAGGCAGGGAAGGTGTCTAAAACCACTTCCTCCACTTTAAACTGTGTGATAATGTCTATTCAGCTGTTTTCAGAAATAGGCTGCCAAGTTGTTGTTCCCCGTTGAGGGGAGGGGTGTAGTGACCCTGAAGAGTCAAAATGCATAGGAAGGCTCCATAGCGGTCAGGATCCCAGCAGGAAACAAATGTCACACTCCGAATGAGTGAAAGAAATATGTTTGAAGCAGGATAGTAGGTATGTGGGCATCCATTATACTAGTCTGTCTATATTTGTCCATGTTTGAAATTGTCTATGGTGAAATATATAAAAACAAAGAGAAGAGTGTAACAGACAGACTAATTAAAGTCATGCAAAGCTGTGGGCAGGAATTAAAAAAACTAGGGAAGGTGAAGTCTCTGTCTTTTGCTTCCACCCCCCACCTCCACCCCTTGGAGTGGCAACAATGGGAAATGCTAGAATAGCAGTTTGAAGGCACAAGGGAAAGAACCCAACTCCTGGCACCCAGGGAGACCAGAAACTCTAGGAAAGGGCCACTTCTCAGGAATTGTGGCCTTTGGTGGCGGAATGCAACTGCTGGCAACCAAGGCCCAGCACATACTCTGCAGCTCAGTGTAAACTGACAAAAGCAAGAAATGAAATGCTGTTAAAGGTCCCAAATTATAAAGCTTTAGCTTTTCTTCCAGTCTCTCTTCCTTCTCTCTTGACCAGTCATGGTTTTAAATGTTTCAATTGAAAACCTTTCTAAATGAAGAAAAATTAGAAGTTTGAATTATTAACATGAATTTTGCCATTTACAGTGTACAATGTTATTTATTTATTTATTTATTTATTTATTTATTTATTTATTTTTGGTTTACTTACTTACTTACTTAAGCAATCTCTACATTCAACATGGGGCTCAAACTCAAAACCCGGAGATCAGGAGTTACATGCTCTTCCTACAGAGCCATCAGGCGCCCCTACCATGTGCAATGTTCATTTTAGATGCAACATGAGAGCATTTAACACATGCAGGATCACTGAAACGAAACAATTTGTATTTCATAGTTTGTATGTACATATGTATTTTTTTAATTAGAAAAATATAAACACTGCACAAAAGTAACCCGTTTGTTTATTTCACTTCTTTATATACACACATTGTACTGACACTGTGCCTTTGGCTTACTGATGAGCAAAGAGGAACTAAAAAGAAAAGCAACTGTGGATTGTCCTATCTTTCTCTTTCTTTCTATGGCATCACTTTTAGTGTAAGTGGTTGGCTAATACAGTGAAGTAACATGAGTAATAAAGGATATGGTAAGAGTTCTTTGGTTGTTTGTGTTTCTTAGAATAGTATTCATTACCTTTTTTCTGAATTTGAAGCAAATTTTAGCTTCAAAATGGAAGGAGGCATTTTAGGGTTTAATCAGTCATGGATGTGATATGCTTTACCTTGTACTTGCTTTGAGTCTCACTGAACACGGATGTACAGGAATCCTATTATCATGGGGCACTGGAGATGCTATATGCAAATGGCTCAACCAGAAATGGCAGAAACATAAAATGCATATCTCCTCTGTTCATGTATCAGACCTCACTAACAAAACACATGTTCAAAGATAGAATTAGGAATTTCAAAATGGTGTCAGCAAAGCATTAAGTCAAGTATGGGACCCTTCTCAGCATGTGGCCCTATTGACTACACAGGTTTCACACTCTGCTGCCAACCCGATGACCAGGCAAGGAAGGAGCCAGGGTATCAGTGCCTTTTATTCTAGTTGCCCCACCTCCCATAGGTATCCTCACTGGTGGATCCTGTTAGAAAGCAAGGGATCCAGGGATGCATACAAGGAGAATAGTCTCCTGAGTTACAGACTAGGGGAGAGAGGGTGGAGACGGGGTCTGGAGGGACAAACAGAATACCCAAAACAGACTGCTAGCTCTCATATCTCTTTCCAAAAATTGCAGTTCCTACTTAATTCAGCTAAGATAACAAGGACCAGGTGGGCCCCCGGTGTGGCTCAAGATGTTTATGGGGTCTTACGCTGATGCAGTTTTGTGAGCCCTCTACAAACATTAATTAATTAAAAGTACAAATATAAACTCAGTATAAACTGGCTATTTATTTAGAATGAGAAAAGAAACCACAGTAAAATATTGGAGCTTGAAAGGTTCGAGTCCTCTTCTTCTGAGGTCTCTAGGAAATATACCAAAAATGTCCTACACAGACATGCTTCCTGATTGCACCCTGGATTCCCCTCCCCTCCTAGAACACTCTACAACTCCAAGTAACTCCCACCACTCACAGGGGCCTGGGGAATTGAGGAGCTTTGAAGATTAAACTTTATTAGCTTTATGATAAATTTCTCTGTAGGCCCCAAAACCTAGAATATAGAATTAAATGACTGTGGAGCAGAAGCATTTCCTAGCGGGCAAAAATTGTGGGCCCTTGAGCCATGATGTGACTCCTTCCCCTATTACACATGCCAGAGGCAGTGAGCACAGAGTTTGGGCTCCTCTGATCTAATGCTTTTTCACTGTAGTCAGGAAATTCCATTAAGGTTCAGATACACTATATAGGAAACTGAGGAGGTAGTGGATAGTCATGGCCACTCCTTTGCATCCTTTATTTATTATCTATCACTTGCACTGCTTGTTGGCTAAGTTGGAATAAGCCAAAGGGAAAACAACGTTAGGACTCATTGTTCTTGGTCACCTTCAAATCCTGACCAGACTCTGTGGCCTAATCAACAGGTTCTTCTGTAGGCATAAAATATTATTGGGCTTTCCTCATAGCAGCCAAGGCAACAGTAGGGCCCATTTAGATTCAGAAAAAAAAGAAGCAACAGTTCAATTAGATAAAAGGGTTGCCCTGGATACAGTCCTGGGGTCTGCACAGGAGCCCAAGGGAGGAGGGAAATAGGTGGATGAGGACAAAAGAAAGGAATTACAGGTATATTTAGGAAACTGCAAAGATGATAAAGAAAGATTTCAAACTTTGCTAGGGCCCTGGGGTTGGTGAACTCACTATTTGCTATTGATAAGCATGGGGGAAGCTGCTGATATCTGAACTAAGAACGTGGGCTTAACGTGAGAGCATTTGATCTAAATAAGATAGCACTTAAGTCCATAAGTTCAAATCTTGATCTTAGTTTTTCAAAGCTATTAGACTTTGATCAAGAAACAACTCATTCTCTCTGTGCCTCAGTTTTCTCATCTGTAAGATGAAAGTAAATTACATTAAATTACATTATGTCGAGCCACAACACATTATCTTATTATGTTGTATTATATGGAGCTCACCTCATAGTGTTGTGTGAGAATTAGATAAGCAAATCCTTACAAACACCACCACTTATAATAGTTCTTAGTACATGTGAGATAATAGAAAATATCTATATTGGTCTCTGCCCACAGTTTCTGGCACAGAGTTCCTAAAATCCTTGCAATTTCCTAAGTGATAAGGGCATTAGGAACATCTTCTGTTCCAATATTTGGTCTTTGACCACAATTCCTGACACAGAGCTCCCACATCCCTTGAAATGTCTTGGATGATGGCAGTGTATTTTTTGTTGTTGTTGTTGTTCTAACAAGGTGACTCTTAGCGGGCACCTGGAGGGCAGGCTGGTCACTGGAAGACCGAGCCACAATTAGAAGCTTGGATTGTCAGCCTACCTTCTAGTCTCTAGAGAAGGGAGAGATCTGAACATGAAGTTAGTGATTGTTCATGCCTCCATGATGAAACTTCCATAAAAATCCCCAAAGTACAGGGTCTATAGAGCTTTTAGGTTGGTGAACACATGCAGTGCTGGGGGAAGACATGGAAGCCCCATGCCCCTTCCTCCATACCATGTCCTCCCTGTCTCTTCCACCTGGATGCTCATTTGTATCTTTCATCATATCCTCTAATAAACTGGTAAACAGAAGCAAGTGTTTTCCTGAGTTCTGCGAGGTGTTCTAGCAAATAACTGAATCGAAGGGAGAGGAGGACCTGGGAACCTGTGGAATCTGAAGCCATCTCCAGGTAGATAGTGTCAGAATTTATTTAACTTGTAGGACACCCAGCTGGTGTCACAGAATTTCTTGGTGGGGGGAAAACTCCACACATCTGGTGTCAGAAGTGCTGTGAGTGAGGTAGTAAGTAGTGTGAGAGTAAAAGATACACAGGAGGAGTGGTATAGCTTTTTCTTACACATTACACAATTAGTGCTCAATAAAAGTGAGAAATTATTACTATGAAAAATGGTTCCAAATATAGCACTTACACACATTTGGGCAATGTTTAAAGCTGTACAATTTCTGAAACAGATGAGGAATTTGATCCATTTGTTTTTATTAAATAATTTTACAAAAATTATCATTTTGAATGGATGGATGTTTTCACATTTAATCTCTAGCCAAAGTTAAGTATTGTAAAGTTTTCATTAATAAAACACAGTCACTTCTTCTTTTAAAAACAAACAAACAAAACACAATAATTTCTGAACTTTTCTCACCAAAAAGCAGAGGTACACTTTACCTCTTCATACTTTGCAGGTAATTTTTCTTGGCCCACCATTCCCAGACACTGAGGAAATATTTTATTTTCTTTTTTAACTTTAGTCAATTTATATACTGACATATGGAGATTAGATGGAATAGCAGATTCCGCTGAGCAAAGAGCTAGCTGTGTTCTTTGTTCAAGAATGGTAACTTTAGCTTAGAATCAAGTTTGAGTAAAATAATTTAGAAAATGTTAGGGAGGTTTGCTTATCAGTCTTGTTTGATTCTAGAGGTTGAGTTGAAATAAAACTGCAAGAGTGAGACTTTCTCGATTCTTATACACCTCTAAGCAAGCACATCACATAACCTCCTTGACTTCCATGTCCTTATTCACTAATGGATAATGGGGAAAGTGTTGCCTCACTTCACCCCCAAGGTTTTTGTGAGGATTAAAAGGAAAGAATTGTTTTAAAAAACTGAAAATGCATAGCTGCATGCAGAAGAATGAAACTGGACAACTTTCTTACACCATACACAAAAATAAATTCAAAATGGATTAAAGGCCTAAATCTAAGTCCCCAAACCATGAAACTCCTAAAAAATATACAGGTAGTAATCTCTTGGACATCAGCATTAGCAACGTTTTGCTGGATATGCCTCCGTAGGCAAAAGAAACAAAAGCAAACTATTGGGACAACATCAAACTAAAAAGCTTCTGCACATCAAAGGAAACCATCAAGAAAACAAAAAGGCAACCTAGATACGAAGTTAATATTGAAAATATATAAAGAACTCATACAAACCAGCACCAAAAAATAATAATGATAATAACCTAATTAAAAATGCTCAAAAGACATGAACAGATACTTCTCCAAAGAAGACATGCTGATGGCCAACAGACACACTAAAAGATGCTCAACATCACCAATCATTAGGTAAATGCAAATCAAAACCACAATCATACTAGCCAAAATGGCTGGTATCAAAAAGACAAACAATGGCAAGTGGTGAGAAGGATGTGGAAAAGAGGGAATCCCCATAAACTGTTGGTAGGAATGTAAATTAGTGCAGTACTATGGAAACAGTATGGAGGCTCCTAAAAAAAAATTAAAAATAGAAATACCATATGATCCACTAATTCTACTGCTGGGTATTTACCCAAAGAAAATACAAACACTAATATGAAAAGATATATACATCCCTGTGTTTACTGCATCATTATTTGCAGTAGCCAATATATGGAAGCAACCTAAGTGACCACTGATAGATGAGTGGAATAAGATATGGTACACATATATACAATGAAATATTACTCAGCCATAAACAAGAATAAGATCTTGTCATTCGCAACAACATGAATAGACCTAGAGCGTATCATGCTAAGCAAAATAAGTCACACAAATAAATAAGTCAGAGATATGATTTCACTTATATGTGGAATCTTAAGAAACAAAACAAATAAACAAAAATAGACTCATAAATACAGAGAACAAACTGGTATTACCAGAGTGGGGGGAATGGAGAGATGGGCAAAATAGGTAAAGGGTTTTAAGAAGTACAAACATCCAGTTATAAAATAAGTAAGTCTTGGGGATGAAAAGTATAGCATAAGAAGTATAGTCAACAATATTGTAATAACATTGATTAGTGACAGATGGTGAGCATTGTGTAACTTACAGAATTATTGAATCACTGTTGTACACCTGAAACTAAAATAATATTGTATGCCAACTGCACAATTAAAAAAAAAACAAAAGCACTCTATAAATGCAAGAATTTACTCAAAAAACTTTTTTCTTACCCAATTTCTTTTTTGCATGTCATTCAACAGCAGGCAGACTGGATTATGTCAGGAGCAACAGTCCTGAATTAATCTGATTCACGTCTTTAAAGTGCTCTTATCAATATCTATAAAAGAAAAATCAATTTGATTAATCAACTGGAATTCTTTTTTTGGGACGGTGGCAATTTTAAATACAGTTTTATTTAAGACATTGCATTTTCCACTTAACAAGAGAGTGTTTATTAAGTGCAATGTCATTTCCTTTCCCAGTAACATATTCCAAATTCAAGTATTGAGAATGCCCAGTTCATTTACTATAGCAGCTCGACTTAAATTTTATTCATTTTTAATGTTTTATTCATTTTTGAGAGACAGACTGTGAGCGGGGGAGGGGCAGAAAGAGGGAGACACAGAATCCGAAGTGGGCTCCAGGCTCTGAGTGGTCAGCAGAGCTCGATGAGAGGCTCGAACTCACTGACCGTGAGATCGTGACCTGAGCCAAAGTCAGACGCTTAACCGTCTGTACCACCGAGGCACCTCAACTATACCAGCTTGACTTTTAAACTGCCATGGACTTTGCTATGAATTTGGGTCCTTCAAGTGTTTTGTGTGGAGCAAGGCTAGACCTATTCTCAGGTTAGCAACCTCTTCAATGGTGAGCCTAGAGGAGGCACCATCTGAAGGAGGAGCTCCACCACCAGGAAAGCCCCCAGGCATTCCTCCAGACATGCCTCCTGCCTTGCCTCCTGCATTCTGGTACAGCTTGGTAATGAAGGGGTTGCAGACTTTCTCCAGCTCTTCCTGCTGATGTTCAAATTCTTCCTTCTCTGCAGTCTGGTTTTTATCAAGTCAGTTGATGATTTCATTACACTTGTCAAGAATCTTCTCTTTGTTCTCATCGTTGATTTTGCCCTGAGTTTTTTCATTTTTCAACAATTGCTTTCATGTTGGATGCATAAGATTCAAGCAAGTTTAAACTCACAGACATACTTCCTTGCCCCTCTGTGGCATTCCTCAGATTCAAGTCACTTTTGATACTGATGCTAATGACATCCTCAATGTCTCTGCCATGGATAAGAGCAGGAAAAGAGAACAAGATTACCTTCAATGGCAACAAGGGCCGCTTGAGCAAAGAAGGCATTGAGTGCATGGTCCAGGAAACTGAGAAGTATGAAGCTAAAGATGAGAAGCAGCAGAACAAGGTGTCTTCCAAGAATTCACTTGAATCTTCTGGAGTTCTCTATTATTCATTAAAAATAGGGGCGCCTGGGTGGCGCAGTCGGTTAAGCGTCCGACTTCAGCCAGGTCACGATCTCGCGGTCCATGAGTTCGAGCCCCGCGTCAGGCTCTGGGCTGATGGCTCAGAGCCTGGAGCCTGTTTCCAATTCTGTGTCTCCCTCTCTCTCTGCCCCTCCCCTGTTCATGCTCTGTCTCTCTCTGTCCCAAAAATAAATAAACGTTGGAAAAAAAAAAAATTAAAAAAATAAATAAATAAATAAATGAGGCCTGGCCAGTAACAGGTACTGAATAAATGTTTGTTGAATGAATTCAGAAGTGCCATAACTTAAAACATTTGATAAGATTCCACTTGCAAGGCTGTTAAAAGTCAAAACAGTGGCTAAAAGAACCCTGTTACTAGGGAAACACAATTTTTTTGTGAAGAGAGAGTTGAATAGGAATAAGAACCACAGTGTAGTAGTAAATGTTCTTCTGGCAGAATCAATCACTGTGGTGATTACCAACATTATTTAGCATGTCTATTAAAAAAAGAGTGCAAGGTAAAAGTAAAAATGTGAAGATGGTGTTAAACTCTTCATTGTTATATATTACAGCATAATGTTGGACCAAAAAATGCACATACATTTCATAAAATCTGTGAGAAACCAGGACATTTGCACTGTGCACAGGCATAGAATAGTGAATCTCTGAGGGTGACAGTGATAAATAATCTCAAATAATACAATGAAGACCTAGAAAAGGGTTAAAGGAGTCATTATGGAAGATACTGGTAATGCTGGCTATAACTCATGAAGAAGGTTGAGAAACAAAAAGACTTGTCCTTTTTTGGGAGGTTTTCTTACATTGTCTTAGCAAGGACTATCTTCTACCATCTGTCTTCAATATTTGTTTCCACACTTTGTAACTCTTTGATAGCATTTTTTTTCCTTTTTTAAACAGCTTTATTGAGATACAATTCTCACATACCACGTAATTCACCCATTTAAACGTGTACTATTCAATGGGTTTTTTTACATTCACACAATTGTGCAACCACTAGCACCATTTAATTCCAGAACATTCTCATCACCCCTATGAAAAACTCCTACCTATAAGCAGTTGCTCCCTATTCTCCCTCCCCACAAGACAACCATTAATTGACTTTCTACCTCCATAAATTTGTCTATTCTGGACATTTCACAATTCTGGACACATACCATATGTGGTCTTTTGTGATTGGCTTCTTTCACTTAGCATAACATTTTCAAGGTTCATCCTATTGCAGCATGTATCAGTATTCCACTTCTTTTTATTGCTGAGCACTATTCCATTGTATGGATATACCACACTTTATTTATCCTTAGATGAGTTGATACAAGTTGACAGTCAGAAATTTGGGTTGTTTTTACAATTATAAATGCTACTGCTATGAACATTTGTGTACAAGTTTTTGGGTGGAAATATGTTTCCATTTCTCTTGGGCATGTACTTGTGAGTAGAATGACTGGATCATACAGTAACCCTCTGTAAACTTTTTTTTTAATTTTCTTTTTTAATGTTTATTTATTTTTGAGGGAGACAGAGAGAGAGGGAGGGAAGGAGGGTGAGCAAGAGAGGGGCAGAGAGAGGGAGATACAGAATCTGAAGCAGGCTCCAGGCTCCAAGCTGTCAGCACAGAGTCCAACACAGGGCTCAAACTCAAAAACCAGGAGATCATGACCTGAGCTGAAGTCGGCGCTTAACTGACTGAGTCACTCAGGCGGCCCTCAACTTTTTTTTTCTTAAAGTTTATTTACTTATTTTGAGAGAGACAGAGAGAGTGCTAGCAGGGGAGGGGCAGAGAAAGAGGAGAATCCATGCAGGCTCTGAACTGTCAGCACACAGCCTGTGTGGGGCTCCAAATCACAAAACCATGAGATCATGACCTCAGCCAAAATCAAGAGTTGGAGGCTTAACAGACTGAACCACCCAGGTGCCCTGACTCTGTGTCAACTTTTCAAAAAACTTTTAAAAACTTGAGATTGTAATTCACATCCCGGAAAATTCACCATTTTAAGTGTAACACTTTACAGGGTTTTCGTATATTAATAAGGCTATGCAACCATCATCAACATCTGATTCTAGAAAAAATTTCACCACCCTAGATGGAAACCTTGCACTCATTATCCTTGAATTAATGCTGGATCAATAAGCCTAGAGTCCTCTACTCTTTCTTCTGCCTTGGGAAAATGATTTAAAACATTGTCCTTTTTATTCAAATTGAAGTATCAACTGTGTACTTGTAAAAAAAAGCATACTGACTTTTAAAAATAATGAATTTATAGAGGTATAATTCACATACATAAACTTTGCTCATTTTAGTGTACAATTTAGTGGGTTTTAGTTCACCCACAAAATTGTGCTATCACTACCATTATCAAATTCAGGAATATTTTCATCATGCCAAAAAGAAGCCTTGTACTTATTAGTAGTTACCTCCATTTTCCCCTCCCCTTGGCCTCTGGCAACCACTAACATACTCTCTGTCTCTATAGATTTTCCTATTATAGATTATTATTAACTTTTAGGGGAATAAAAGAGGATTCTTATACTATGTTCACTGATCACTTCTTTGAAGCATAAATCATTTGGTTATACACACACATACATGTACACACACACACACATACCTATTGCTGTTATCATTACTGACATTTTCATACCTCCATGTCACTGTCCTGTACTCACAGATGAGCTCAGCACCTGTCAAAATACCAATGTGGGGAAAAATACTGACACCATATGGCAGAATATTGGTATCCTCAAGAGAGGAATTTACTGCATTATCTCCCTAGTGATCATATAATTACAAACTAAAATAATACAACTTTTTAAATCAAACATATTTTTTCAAAAGATAATTTAAACACCATAACATGCAACATTGCTAAGGATGTAAGGAAAGAGGCATTCTTTTATTTTAAGTTTATTTATTTATTTTGAGAGAGAGAGAGAGAGAGTGCACGCAGGGAAGGGCAGACAGAAGGAGACAAAGGATCTGAAGCAGGTTCTGTGCTGAGAGCAGAAAGCCTGATGAGGGCCTTAAACTCATGAACTCTTGAACTCTTGAACTCACAAACTCAAGAACTGTGAGATCATAACCTGAGCCACAGTCAGACACAAAACTGACTAAGCCACCCAGGTGCCCCAGGAAAGAGGCATTCTTATACGTTGTCAGTTGGAATTTAAGGTGTTACATTCCTAAAGGCCAATTGGCCAGAAGTAGCAAAAAATTGTAAATTAGGGGACCCTGGATGGCTCAGTTGGTTAAGTGACTGACTTTGGCTCAGATCATGATCTCACAGCTCATGAGTTTGAGTCCTGCATAGGGTTCTGTGCTGACAGCTCAGAGCCTGGAGCCTGCTTCAGATTCTGTGTCTCCCTCTCTCTCTGCCCCTCTCCCGCTTACACTCTGTCCTCTCTCTCTCTCAAAAATAAATGAACATTAAAAATATTTTTTAAAACAAAAAAATCTTTAAATTAGCATAATTTTTGATCCAGAAATTTCACTTTAAGGAATTTATTCTAAAGAAATTTTCTTAGTAACCTTTAAAGATGTATGTAAAGGATTGTTCATTATCTTATCAGTATTTAAAATACCAAAAAAAAAACAAGAAACGATCTAAATATTGTTTAAACGAAAGAGGTTAGTTACTTAACTTACCAAAAGGCCACATGATCAATTACAACGCTACTGTTAAAAATTATATGGAGGGTCTTTGAGAGAGGGGGTCAAGACGGCAGAACAGCATGGAAGTCTTTTGCGTCTCTCATCCATGAAATACAGCCAGATCAACACTAAACCATCCTGCACATCTAGAAAACTGATTTGAAGATTAACACAATATGCACAACTTGAACCATAGAACTCAGCAGGCGTGCAGCATGGAGAGGTGAATTGGGGGAGAGAGAAGCCACAGAGGGCAGGAAGCTGTTGTTGCTTGCAGAGAGAGGATGGAGACGGGGGAGAGTACAGGAAAAACACCCTCCCCCCCAAAGCAGCTGGAGTGAAGAAGTGGAAACAGCCACAGGGACTAAACAAAAAAGGGAGAAAGGAGAAAGTAGAAGGTTTAAATTCCATTAAGGTTCTATAAACAGGGGAGCACAAAGTCTGAAACTCTGCAGCTCAATACCTGGTGGTGCTCTGGTGGGAAGGGCGAATCCCCAGAAGCAGAGAGCAAGGACCAAGAGGTCCTTGGGCCACACAGAGAGAGGTGGTTCCCCTGCTGGGAGGATATTTGGTAGAGGCTG
The DNA here is from genome assembly GCF_018350155.1 of Leopardus geoffroyi. NCBI lineage: Eukaryota > Metazoa > Chordata > Mammalia > Carnivora > Felidae > Leopardus > Leopardus geoffroyi. The sequence continues at coordinate 94,536,663 of NC_059331.1, read as the reverse complement.
TGTGGTACCCCCACAGGGAAAGGTCCCAACGGACCCTGGAGAACAACCACAGTTTCTGGTGCCAGAACAAAAACATTAAGGGTGAAGCCTGGTGCCAGATGTGTGTTGTGATTTACCATAATCCCTGAAACGCTGCTGCTACACAATAGCATGAACTTTTTCTGAGGTGGGTTGGCACCCAGACACAGTCTCTGGGCATCAGCAGCAGCACGGTCCCACAAATGTTCCTGGGGGGAGGCGGGCACCTGGCTATTGCTCAGTGAGACCTTCCCTAAGAAGGTCTGAGCAGGTCAAAGTCGCAGTCCCTTAGAAGTGAGGGGTTGGGAAACACAGCCACATCTGAGATAAAACTCGGGAGGGAGGTGCCACCTGGTCATGGACAGTGTAAACACGGGGAGTGGACGGAAGCTGGAGACAAAGGAGGGGTGTGTGATTGTTGGTGGGGGAGAACATAGTTCTGATACTAGAGACTGAGTAGCTGGGTGATGCCATTTTCACTCCTGCCCATGAGCATACACAGCTACAAGCACCATAACAATCCACCCCAGTAAGCTAAGCAGCACCATCTAGTTGAGAATGGAGCTGTAATCCTAAACCCTGCTCAATTGGACCAACCTCGCTCTGCAGGAATACCACAAGTCTCTCAATTGGCTTAGTATACAGACTATAAAGTGCTTCACACTTTGACTTCTAGGGCAAACCAATGTAATTTCAATCATATTTCACTCTGTTCGCTGGTCCACCTATTCAATTTTCTTTTCTTTTTCTTTTCTTTTATTATTCTTGCATACAAAAAGAAAAAAAATTATTTTTACTTTCAATTTTTATTAAAAATATTTTTCTTTAAATTTTTTCTACTATATTTTTTACTTTTTTGTAAATTTTTCAAATTCTATTTTACTTCCATCATTTCATTTTATTCTATTTCATTGTATTCATTTGTTCAAATTTTCAAACGTTTTCCTTTTTTTCTTTCTTTTTTCTTTTTCTTTCTTTTCATTTTTCATTTCTTGTCTTTCCTTTTTTTTCTTTAATCTATCAAGCTCCTATCGACAACCAGGATCTAGCACATTTATTTGCTAGGATCTAGCATCATTTATTTGATTTTTTGTGTGTTGTTTTAATTGTTTAATTTTAATTTTTTTTGACTTTATTAATTCCTTTTCTTCCCTCAAAATGTTGAAATGAAGGAATCTTCCCAAAATAAAAAGCAGGAAGAAATGATAGCCAGGGACTTAAAAAACACAGATACAAGCAAGATGTCTGAACTAGAATTTAGAATCACGATAATAAGAATATTAGCTGGGGTTGAGAATAGATTAGAATTCCTTTTTGTGGAGATAAAAGGAGTAAAAGCTAGTCAGGATGAAATAAAAAATGCCATAACTGAGCTGCAATCTCGAATGGATGCCATGTCAGCAAGGATTGATACAGAGGGCAAATTTATGGAGAATAATGAAGCAGAAAAAAAAGAGGAAGACTAAGGCAAAAGAGCATGATTTAAGAATTAGAGAAATGAGTGACTCATTAAAAAGGAACAACATCAGAATCATAGGGGTCCCAGAAGATGATGAGAGAGAAAAAGGGGTAGAAGGGTTATGTGAGTAAATCATAGCAGAAAAGTTTCCTAACCCGGGGAAAGACACAGACATCAAAATCCAGGAAGCACAGAGGACTCCCATTAGATTCAATAAAAACCAACCATAAACAAGGCATATCAGAGTCAAATTCACAAAATACTCAGGGAAGGAAAGAATCATGAAAGCAGCAAGGGAAAAAAAAGTCCTTAACCTACAGGGGAAGACGGATCAGGTTTGAAGCACACCTATCCACAGAAACTTGGCAGACCAGACAGGAGTGGCAGGATATATTCACTGTGCTGAATCAGAAAAATATGCAGCCAAGAATTCTTTATCCAGCAAGGCTGTCATTTAAAGTTTCCCAGACACCTAAATGTCCATCAACTGATGAATGGATAAAGAAACTGTGGTTTATATACACAATGGAGTACTATGTGGCAATGAGAAAGAATGAAATATGGCCCTTTGTAGCAACATGGATGGAACTGGAGAGTGTGATGCTAAGTGAAATAAGCCATACAGAGAAAGACAGACACCATATGTTTTCACTCTTATGTGGATCCTGAGAAACTTAACAGAAACCCATGGAGGAGGGGAAGGAAAAAAAAAGAGAGGTTAGAGTGGGAGAGAGCCAAAGCATAAGAGACTCTTAAAAACTGAGAACAAACTGAGGGTTGATGGGGGGTGGGAGGGAGGGGAGGGTAAGTGATGGGCATTGAAGAGGGCATCTTTTGGGATGAGCACTGGGTGTTGTATGGAAACCAATTTGACAATAAGTTTCATATATTAAAAAAAAAATTTCCCAGACAAAAATTAAAGGAGTTCGTGACCACTAAACCAGTCCTGCAAGAAATTTTAAGGGGGATTCTCTGAAGGGAGAAAAGATGGAAGGAAAAAAAAAAGACCAGAAGCAACAAAGATTAGAAAGGACCTTGGGGCGCCTGGATGGCGCAGTCGGTTAAGCGTCCGACTTCAGCCAGGTCACCATCTCGCGGTCCGTGAGTTCGAGCCCCGCGTCAGGCTCTGGGCTGATGGCTCAGAGCCTGGAGCCTGTTTCCGATTCTGTGTCTCCCTCTCTCTCTGCCCCTCCCCCGTTCATGCTCTGTCTCTCTCTGTCCCAAAAATAAATAAACGTTGAAAAAAAAATTAAAAAAAAAAAAAAAAAAGAAAAGAAAGGACCAGAGAACACCACCAGAAACTCCAACTCCACAGGCAACATAATGGCAATAAATTCATATCATTCAGTACTCACTCTAAACATCAATGGGCTAAATGCTCTAATCAAAAGATACAGGTAACAGAATGGATAACAAAGCAAGATCCATATATATGCTGTTTATAAGAGACTCACTTTAGACCTAAAGACACCTTCAGATTGAAAGTAAGGGGATGGAGAACCATCTATCATGCTAATGGTTGACAAAAGAAAGCCAGAGTAGCCATGCTTATATCAGACAACCTAGACTTTAAAATAAAGACTGCAACAAGAGAGGAATAAGGGCATTATATCATAATTAAGGGATCTATCCACCAAGAAGACCTAACAATTGTAAACATTTATGTGCCAAATGTGAGAGCACCCAAAAATATAAATCAATTAATCACAAACATAAAGAAATTCATTGATAGTAATACCATAACAGTAGGAGACTGCAACACCCTACTCACAGCAATGGACAGATCATCTAATCAAAAAAATCAACAAGGAAGCAATGGGTTTGAATGACACATTGGATGGATGGACTTAACAGATATATTCAGAAAATTTCATCCTAAAGCAGTGGAATACACATTCTTCTCCAGTGCACATGGAACATTCTCCAGAATAGATTATATACTAGGACACAAATCAGCCCTCAGCAAGTACAAAAAGATCGAGATCATACTGTGCATATTTACAGACCATAATACTATGAAACTCAAAATCAACCACAAGAAAAATGTGGGAAGATAACAAATACTAGGAGACTAAAAACCATCCTACTAAAGAATGAATGGGCTAACCAAGAAGTTAAAGAGGAAATTAAAAAGTACACGGAAGCCAAAGAAAATGATAACACCACAGCCCAAAACCTCTGGGATACAGCAAAGGCAGTCATAAGAGGGAAATATATAGCAATCCAGGCTTTCCTAAAGAAAGAAGAAAGGTCTCAGATACACAACCTAACCTTACATCTTAAAGAGCTGGAAAAGAACAGCAAATAAAACCCAAAGCCAGCAGAACACAAGAAATAATAAAGATTAGAGCAGAAATTTATGCTATTGAAACCAAAAAACAAACAAAAAAACAAAAAACAAAAAACAAAACCAGTAGAACGGATCAATGAAACCAGAAGCTGGTTCTTTGCAAGAATTAACAAAATTGATAAACCCCTAGTCAGTTTGATCAAAAGGACAAAGTAAAGGACCCAAATAAATAAAATCAAGAATGAAAGAGGAGAGATCACAACCAACACAGCAGAAATAAAAACAATAATAAGAGAATATTATGAGCAATTATATGCCAATAAAATGGGCAATCTGGAAGAAATGGACAAATTACTAGAAACATATACACTACCAAAATTGAAACAGGAAGAAATAGAACATTTGAACAGACCCATAACCAGTAAAGAAATCAAACTAGTAATTAAAAATCTCCCAAAAACCGGGAGTCCAGGGCCAGATAGCTTTCCAGGGGAATTCTACCAAACATTTAAAGAAGAGTTAACATCTATTCTCTTGAAGCTGTTTTCCCAAAAATATAAATGGAAGGACAACTTTCAAACTCTTTCTTTTTTTTTTAATTTTTTTTTTATTTTTTAATTTAAAAAAAATTTTTTTTCAATATATGAAATTTATTGTCAAATTGGTTTCCATACAACACCCAGTGCTCATCCCAAAAAGTGCCCTCTTCAATACCCATCACCCACCCTCCCCTCCCTCCCACCCCCCATCAACCCTCAGTTTGTTCTCAGTTTTTAAGAGTCTCTTATGCTTTGGCTCTCTCCCACTCTAACCTCTTTTTTTTTTTTCCTTCCCCTCCCCCATGGGTTTCTGTTAAGTTTCTCAGGATCCACATAAGAGTGAAACCATATGGTATCTGTCTTTCTCTGTATGGCTTATTTCACTTAGCATCACAATCTCCAGTTACGTCCACGTTGCTACAAAGGGCCATATTTCATTCTTTCTCATTGCCATGTAGTACTCCATTGTGTATATAAACCACAATTTCTTTATCCATTCATCAGTTGATGGACATTTAGGCTCTTTCCATAATTTGGCTATTGTTGAGAGTGCTGCTATAAACATTGGGGTATAAGTGCCCCTATGCATCAGTACTCCTGTATCCCTTGGGTAAATTCCTAGCAGTGTTATTGCTGGGTCAAAGGGTAGGTCTATTTTTAATTTTCTGAGGAACCTCCACACTGCTTTCCAGAGTGGCTGCACCAGTTTGCATTCCCACCAACAGTGCAAGAGGGTTCCCGTTTCTCCACATCCTCTCCAGCATCTATAGTCTCCTGATTTGTTCATTTTGGCCACTCTGACTGGCATGAGGTGACATCTGAGTGTGGTTTTGATTTGTATTTCCCTGATAAGGAGCGACGTTGAGCATCTTTTCATGTGCCTATTGGCCATCCGGATGTCTTCTTTAGAGAAGTGTCTATTCATGTCAAACTCTTTCTATGAAGCCAGTATTACCTTGATTCCAAAATCAAAGACCCAACTAAAAAGAACTATAGAACAATTTCCCTGATGAACATGGATGCAAAATCCTCAACAATGTATTAGCTAACCAGATCCAAGAATACATTAAAAAAATTTTTCACCATGAAAAATCACCCACCAAGTGGGACTTATATCTGGGATGCAAGGCTGGTTCAATATCCACAAAACAATCAGTGTGATACATCACATCAGTAAAAGAAAGGACAAGAACCACATGATCCTCTCAATAGATGCAGAGAAAGCATTTGACAAAATACAGCATCCTTTCTTGATAAAAACCTTCAAGAAAGCAGGGATAGAAGGATCATACCTCAAGATCATAAAAGCCATATATGAATGACCCAACACTAATATCATCCTCAATGGGGAAAAACTGAGAGCTTTCCCCCTAAGGTCAGGAACAAGACAGGGATGTCAATTCTCGCCACTGTTATTCAACATAGTATTGAAAGTCTTAGCCTCTGCAGTTAGACAACACAAAGAAATAAAAAGCATCCAACTCTGTCAGGAGGAGGTCAAACTTTCACTCTTTGCAGATGACATGATACTCTATATAGAAAACCCAAAAGATTACACCAAAAAATGGCTAGAACTTATCCATGGATTCAGCAAAGTTGCAGGATATAAAATCAATGCACAGAAGTCAGTTGCCTTCCTATACACCAATAATGAAGCAACAGAAAGAGAAATCAAGGAATCGATCCCATGGACAATTGCACCAAAACCCATAAAATACCTAGGAATAAATCTACCCAAAAAGGTGAAAAAATCTATACACAGCTTAGTAAAGAAATTGAAGAAGACACAAAAAAATGGAAAAAATATTCCATGCTCCTGGATAGGAAGAATAAAGATTGTTAAAATGTCAATACTACCCAAAGCAATCTACATATTCAATGCAACACCTATCAAAATAACACCAGCATTTTTCACAGAGCTAGAACAAACAATCCTAAAATTTGTATGGAACCAGAAAAGATCCCAAATATTCAAAGCAACCTTTAAAAAGAAAACCAAAGCTGGAGGCATCACAATTCTGGACTTCAAGCTGTATTACAAAGCTGTAATCATCAAGACAGTATGATACTGGCACAAAAACAGACACTCAGATCAGTGGAACAGAGTAGAGAACCCAGAAATGGACCCACAAATATGTGGCCAACTCATCTTTGACAAAGCAGAAAAGAATATCCAATGGAATAAAGACAGTCTCTTCAGCAAATGGTGCTGGAAAAACTGAACAGCGACATGCAGAAAAAGGAACCTGGACCACTTTCTTACACCATACACAAAAATAAACTCAAAATGGATGAAAGACCTAAATGTAAGACAGGAAGCCATCAAAATGCTCGAGGAGAAAGCAGGCAAAAACCTTTTGACCTTGGCCACAGCAACTTCTTACTCAATGTGTCTGTGGAGGCAAGGGAAACAAAAGCAAAAATGAACTATTGGGACCTCATTAAAATAAAAAGCTTCTGCACAGCGAAGGAAACAATCAGCAAAACTAAAAGGCAACTGATGGAATGGGAGAAGATATTTGCAAACGACATATCAGATAAAGGGTTAGTATCCAAAATTTATAAAGAACGTATCAAACTCAAACCCAAACAACAAATATTCTAGTGAAGAAATGGGCAAAAGACATGAATAGACACTTCTCCAAAGAAGACATCCACATGGCCAACTGACACATGAAAAAATGCTCAACATCACTCATCAACAAGGAAATACAAATCAAAACCGTAATGAGATACCACCTCATACCAGTCAGAATGGCTAACATGAACAACTCAGGCAACAAGAGATGTTGGCGAGGATGCGGAGAGAATCTCTTTTGCATTGCTGGTAGGAATGCAATCTGGTGCAGCCACTCTGGAAAACAGTATGGAGGTTCCTCAAAAAAATTAAAAATAGAACTGCCCTATGACCCAGCAATTGCACAACTAAGTATTTATCCAGGGATACAGGTATGTTGTTTCGAAGGGGCACATGCACCCCAATGTTTATAGCAGCACCATCAACAATAGCCAAAGTATGAAAAAAGCCCAAATGTCCATCAATGGATAAATGGATAAAGAAGATGTGGTATGAAATTAGCAGATGATGACATTAAAACAGCCCTTAGAAATATGCTCCAAAACAAAACATGGACATAGTGAGGAGTATAAAGGAAGATATCAAAACCAACCAAATGGAACTTTTCTGATACCTAAAATTAAAATTTCACTGGATAGGATTAACAACATATTAGACTCTGCAAAAGAAAAGACCTGTGAACCTGAATACATAGCAATAGAAACTACCCAAAATAAAGCACATGGGGAAAAAAAATAAACATAGCACCTATGACCTGTGGGACAGTATCAAGCAATACACATAAGTGGCACTCAGAAAAGGGGAGAAGAAGAGACAAAAAAATATTTGAAGAAAAGGCCAATTTTTTCCAAAATTGAAAAAAAATTTAAGCTTACACACACAAAGTCCAATGAACCCCACAAAGAAGAAACATAAGGAAAATGCTATCAGGGTGCCTCACAATTAAATCACTGAAAATCAGGGGAGTCTGGGTGGTACTCAGCAATGAAAAAGAATGAAATCTTGCCATTTACAACTATGTGGATGGAACTAGAGGGTATTATGCTAAGCAAAATTAGTCAGAGAAAGACAAACATCATATGACTTTACTCATATGAGGACTTTAAGATACAAAACAGATGAACATAAGGGAAGGGAAGCAAAAATAATATAAAAACAGGGAGGGGGACAAAAATCTTAAGGGACTCTTCAATATGGGGAACAAACAGAGGGTTGTTGGAAGGGTTGTGGGAGAGGGGATGGGCTAAATGGGTAAGGGGCATTAAGGAATCTACTCCTGAAATCATTGTTGCACTATATGCTAACTGACTTGGATGTAAATTAAAAAATAAATAAATTATTTAAAAAAATATTGAGGGCCTTCAATGAACAGTGGAATTTGAAATTAAAAACATGGCACTATTTATGGTAGTACCCTCAAAATGAAATACTTAGATATAAATCTAACAAAATATGTAAAAGATATGTATGAGGAAAACTATAAAACTCTGATGAATGAAATCAAAGAACTAAATAAATGGAGAGATATTCTGTGTTCATGGATAGGAAGACTCAATATTGCCAAGATGTCAGTTCTTTCCAATTTGATCTATAGATTCAATGCAATCCTAATCAAAATCCCAACAAGCTATTTATTGGATATCAAAAAAAAAAAAAAAAAAAAAAAAAAAAAGGATTTCAAAGTTTATACGCAGAGGGAAAAGACCCAGAACAGCCAATACAATATTAAAGGAGAAGACAAAGTTTGAGGACTAATATTACCTAGAGTTAAGACATACTATAAAGCTGTAGCAGTTAACACAATGTGATATTGGCAAAAGAACAGACAAAGAGATCAGTGGAACAGAATAGAAAGCCTGGAAATATACCCATGTAATGTAGTTAAACTGATTTTTGACAAAGGAGCACAAAGGAGCAAAGGCAACACAGTAGAGCAAAGGTAGTCTTTTCAACAAATGGTGCTGGAAACAACTAGACATTCATATGCAAAAATAATGAATCTAGACAGACTTTACACCCTTCATTAAAATTAATGCAAAATGGATCCTAAATGTAAAATGCAAAATTATAAAACTCCTAGAAGATAACATAGGAGAAAACCTAGCTGACATTAGGTGTGGTGATTACTTTTTAGATACACCAGCAAAGGCACAATCCATGAAAGAAATAACTAATAAGCTGGATTCCACTAAAATTAAAAACTTTTGCTCTGTGAACAATGATGTCAAGTGAATGAGAAGACAAGCCTGGGTGAAAATATTTACAAAGACACATCTGATAAGGGACTGTTATTCAAAATATACAAAGAAAACTTAAAACACAATAGGAAAACAAACACAATTTTTAAAAAAGGGCCAAATGCATATGGTGGGTGTTCCAGACATAGACTCTCCCCCATGCACATCAAAATAAAACAAAATCTTAGGTAATAGGGCAGCAGAGAGCCAAGAGCAGGCCTAAATAGCTGACACTGTGCCTAGCCAAAACTCCCCGATTTTAATTATTACAGATGGAGTTGAAAGGTTACCTAATGCCCTGGGAACTGCTACCCCACCCACTTATTACTATAATAACCATAGGTTTTCATTTCTTCTCTGATCAATAATTCTATGCCTGAATTCTAAAGATATATCAGCTGCTCTAACATTCTATTGGTAAATGGTTTGAATCAGTGTCAGAAGCATTATTCCTAGAGCCTTGAGTTACTGTATCAAAAGAATCTGGCTTCCCAAGAAGCTTCTAGGACCCTGGATGTTTAGGGGCATGGAAAGTTAGAACTGAGACTGGAGTCCCATTAACTCTCATATGATCACTGCCAGTCCATGAACTATTGACTACTGGTCCCTGAAGACATAAATACCGAAGTTGAAAGTAAGTAATCTAGAAACTTCTATAACAATTTGACATTGCCACATCCTAGTGATATTAATCACCTACACACACCCTTTCCAGGACTCATGTGCAGTGTTGTAATTATTTCCCTTTTTTTTTTTAACATGTGTTTACTGATTATATTTTTTTGTAGTGTCATTCTATGCCTGTTTCATCTAAAAATTAAATATTTGGGTCTCAAAAAAATAAAAATAAAAGTGAGCCAAAGAATTTAACAGATACCTCACCAAAGAAGGTATACAGATGGCAAATAAGAATATGAAAAGATGCTTCATGTCACACGTCATCAGGAAAATGCAAATTAAAACAACAATGAAATATCACTAGATATCTATTAGAATGGCCAAAATTTAGAACACTGATAACACCAAATGCTGGCGAAGATGTGGAACAAGAGGAACTCTCATTCACTGCTGGTGGGAATGCAAAATGGTGCACCCACTTTGGAAGACAGTTTGGAGTTTCTTACAAAACTAAACGTACTCTTACTATGCCATCCAGAAATTGTGTTCTGGTATTTACCCAAAGGAGTTGAAAACATATGTCCACACAAAAATCTGCACATGGATATTTATAGTAGCTTTATTCATAATTGCCCAAACTTGGAAGCAATCAAGATGTCCTTCAGTAGGTAAATGGATAAATAAACTATGGTACATCCAGACAATAAAATATTACTCAGTGCTAAAAAATAGTGAGCTATCAAACCATGAAAAGATGTAGAGGAACCTTAAATGTGATTACCAAGTTAAAGAAGCCAATCTGAAAAGACTGCACACTGGATAATTCCAAATGTATGACATTCTGGAAAAAGCAAAATTATAGATACAGTAAAAAAAAAATTAGGGGTTGCTGGACTGGGCTGCAGAGAGAGATTAACACGTGGAGCACAGAGGATTTTCAGGTCAGTGAATATACTTTGTATGATATCATAACGATGGCTATGTGCCATCACACCACAAGTGTATGTACTCTTGTCCAAACCCATAGAATGCACACCATCATGAGTGAACCCTAAGATAAACTATTGATTTTAGGTAATTATGAGCTGTCAATGTATGTTCATCAATTGTAACAAGTGTACCACTCTGGTGGGAGGATGTTGATAATGGGGGAGGCCATGCATGTAGAGGGGCAAAGGAGTCTCAATTTTGCTGTGAACCTAAAATTATTCTAAAAATGAAGTCTTTTTCTTTGAATGCTTATTTATTTATTTTGATAGAGAGAGGAGGGGCAGAGAGAGAGGGAGACAGAGAATCCCAAGGAGGCTCTGGGCTGTCAGCACAGAGCCAGGCATGGGGCTCAAATCCACAAACCATGAGGTCATGACCTGAGCTGAAATCAAGAGTCAGACTCTTAACTGACAGAGCCATCCAGGAGCCCCTAAAAAAATCAAGTTTTTAAAACAAAAACTATATAGAGGGAAAATATTTGGTGACTTGAAAAAATGTTCACAATCCTTAATTAAGTAAACAAAAACTGGCTAGAAAGTTAAATATTAAACCAACATTATAAAAATTTGGAGTTATGTATAGCAAAGAGAAAAAAGATAGTAAAAGAGAACTTGTAAAATTCATCTGCAGGTGAGAGAACTTGGGATCAATTTTGTGTAGGTGCTACAAAATTCAATCACATCTCCATTATTATAGAAATACCACTTTATTACTTTAAACTGAGCTCAACTTGCTGTGAGATCCCATTTCCGATGATGGTGAAAACACTTAATCTTGCCAATTATATGTAGCTTACTTATTTTCAGCATAAAATTGAGTCCCTTTTGGCAAATATCCAGTTAAAGTTGGCTTACTATTTTATTATTACAAAGTGTGAACTCTGTCCCCATTTCTCAAGATTTCTTGCATTCCCTCCCTTCTCAGGATCTCTGGGGGATGGGGCAGTTTTCAGAACATAACGGCATCGGGGGCAGGACACTGGCTCCTGGTTCTTCCTTGCTGGCTCTGACTGAGCATAGGTGAGGGGTGTCTTGTCCCATCTTGAGTGCCTGGACAGTGTGACTTACAGTCTCTTCACTTGGCAAACATTGTTAAGGACCTATGATTGTTCCTTCTATTCCCCAACCCCTGACCCTCCTTCCCTACCTCATCACTCCATCATGCCCTTGACGTAGTTCACCTCAGCCCTCTTGGAGAAGTTGATGTCCCTCTGCCACCTAGCCCCCAGGATCCCCTTACAGTGATTTCTGGCAGGTCACTAGCTCAATCCTTAGATGCAAATTTGTATCTTCTCTCTGCCTCTTGTAGGCTTGGAAGAACTTGGGGGAGAGGTATCTTCTCTAGCCTCTCTTTCTGTCTAAAAATGAGACACGGACAGTCTACTCTTCCTTGGAAGCCTCATGCTATCTTCAAGACCTCTGAATGGCAACCTCCTCCCAGATACCTAGACGGAAGGAAGACAAGCCTCTGCTGTTAATGCCAAAAATTTTCTAGAAGCCTCTATTCTTCTCACAGTTTTTGAAGAGGATGAGAGGTGGAAAAACACCCAGTCTCTGTATTCTCTCTCCTCTCTTCTTCTTGCCCTTCTCTTTTCTTCCCTTTCTTTCCCTTCTCACTATGGGTGGAAGATGGCTGTGGATCATCCAGGTGGATACAAAAGCCTGAAGTTCTGGGAGGCGGTCAGGGCTTAACGTACAAATTTGTAGGGGCGCCTGGGTGGCTCAGTTGATTGAGCGTCTGACTTTGGCTCAGGTCATAATCTCCTGGTTCATGAGTTTGAGCCCCACATTGGGCTTGCTATTATCAGCCTGTCGGTACAGAGCCTGCTTCAGATCCTCTGTCTCCCTCTCTCTGCCCTGCCCTCGCTTGCACTCTCCCCAAAATAAATAAATAAATATTGAAAAAAACAAATTTGTAAGGTATCAGCATAGAGGTGATGGTTAAGGCTGAGGGGCTTATCAATGAGAAGAGATCATGGTCCAGGGCAGAGTCCTAAGATTCATATTTTCTTTTTTTTTTTTTACACTTTTTAAATGTTTATTTATTTTTGAGACAGAGAGAGACAGAGCGCGAGTGGGAGACACAAAATCCAAAGCAAGCACCAAGGTCCAAACTGTTGGCACAGAGCCCGACACGGGGCTGGAACTCAAGCCAGGAGATCATGATCCGAACCGAAGTTGGAAGTTTAACCGATTGAGCCACCCAGGCGCCCCTGAGATTCATATTTTCTTATTTAGAAGCCACAAGAGTAGCAATGACTTTTCTTCAGAAGCTCTGACATATTACAAGATAAATAACATAAATCATGTGAAAGAGGAAAGGCTTCATCTTTTACTTTGTCGAAAGGTAGTTGCTAACCAGCAATTAGGGCTTTAGGAAGGGAAACAGCATGAGCCTATGTGTACTCTCATCATAGAAATGGCCAACAGGAAGAGCTGAGGAAATCTATCAGTCTTTTAAAAATGAAGCTGCCCCTATTGTAAAGATCCCGCAAACAATTTTATATATTCTAGAAGGAAGATCTTTGAACTGAGAATTCTTCACTCAGAAAGTTTCTTTTCCATTACCAAAGAGAAAGGACCCCTTTCTGAAGATTGTCTTTGAGGTTTAGAGGTCTGTGAGGATGGATGGAGGGATGGATAAATAGGTGTGTGGATGGGTATACAGAAGGTACATGTTGGCTACATGAAAACATGAAAGTCTCCAGAAATGTTAGTCTCTTAAGAATTTATAGTTAATTACTTAATTGAAACAACAAATAATTATGGAATATCAACCTCCTGGCCACTGTGTTTGTCAAGGTCCTTAAAGTACATGTTCTTGTCCTTAACCTCATGGAGTATTCAAACAAAAGGCATAGACACAAGCAAACAACTACATATATCAATTATTTAAAATTATAAAAAAATACTTTAAAGAGAATCATCATTATCTTAATTTTCATTTTTTAAGTGTTTATTTTGAGACAGAGAGAAAGAGAGCAAGCAAGCACAAGTGGGGGAGGGGCAAAGAGAGAGGGAGAGAGAATCCCAAGCAGTCTCTGCACTGTCAGCGTAGAGCCTGATGCAAGGCTCCATCTCATGACTGGGAGATCATGACCTGAGCTGAAATCAAGAGTCACATGCTTAACTCTTAATTTTCATTAAGAGTCACATGCTCTTAATTTTCAATTTTTAAAATATTTATCTTATTTTTTTGAGAGGGAGGGAGAGAGAGAGAGAGAGAGAGCGAGCAGGGGAGGGGCAGAGAGAGGGAGACACAGAATCCAAAGCAGGCTCCAGGCTCTGAGCTGTCAGCACAGAGTCTGACCCGGGTCTCACACCTATAAACCATGAGATCATGACCTGAGCCAAAGGCAGGTGCTTAACTAACTAAACCACCCAGACGCCCCTTAATTTTCATTTTTAATTCCATGAAATTAGAAAGACGTTAGTGGTGTCAATTACTTCTTTCTTAGGAAAAGCACTGTCTACTACAGAGAAGAAAACCTAAGACTACATTTAAAAAATTTTAACATTGGCTAAGTCACTTGACCTCTTGGCCAATTTTGCTGCTGCTAAAAAATGGAAAGGGGATTTTAATTCACATTCATATTTGAAGATCAACTAAAAAGTACATGGAATATAAAATACACAAATATGCTGAACTCTTAAACATCTGTTATAATTGAAATTTTAAAATATTTTATTAAATTTGTCTTTTTTCACTTGCTTTCCTCTATATAGCATCTAACTTATTGGAAATACTTAAAAAATACTACTATACTGTTTTAAGTATCCATCACTATTGTACTAAGCTGCCCTCTGGTGGTTTTCAATTTAGTCAATATCTTTACCTTAGTATATGATGTGTGGTACATTTAAGTTACTATAGTTTGTTTAATACTATATTAATTCCTACTTTCTATATGAACTTATTTGGCAGGGCCTTTGAAATACTCACGTAAAAGAATAGAGGCTGGCTACTGTCCAGAACAGAGAAAAACAATTAGTAAATTCATGAAGACAAGTTTGTATTTCCAATGTAATGAATTATCACTTATTAGCAATGTTTCTGTTGTTGTCATTATAAAACAGGACGGACTGATATGAGCCTCAGTCATTAAGTACAGGATATAATCACTAAAACACCTGGAAAGCAAAATATATTTATTTAGTACTATTCCCTAATACATATTAAAGGCTCTCACATCACATAATAAAACTAACCTCTGCAATGAAAGTAAAAAATATTCTCATTAATGAACAGGCTAAATGTTTTTCACTATCCAAATAATTTGAAATCTAAAACTATATTTTAACTTCCTGCCAAAGATAACCATGAAGTGCCTGTTGAAAAAGATAGTTCTAGTCAAACCAGTGTCTTCTCTTTTGCTACTAAGATGGAAATTGTCAATCACATTTGTTTTATTTTGTTGAACTTTCTCTAGAATTATTGTAATGTATAAAATGACCTTGATTATGAGAATAATATATTTTTACCATAAGAGTTTAAAAGTTAAAGCATCATTCAAATTTTCCATCTATAATTATTCTTTTCAGTGAAGGCAAGATCTATTTAGACACATTTAATTATTTATCTTCTTACATGTACTCAGCATTCAGGGAAAAGAAATCCACATTATATGAGATTAAATATTTTTAGTTCATATATTTATTAGGCATTTGAGACCTTCTGTGTGCCTAACCCTGTATGGTCTGCATTCTAGAAAAGAAGGTCATTCCAGAAAAGAAGCTCAAATATATTTTTTTTTCCCACGTTTTTTTATTTATTTTTGGGACAGAGAGAGACAGAGCATGAATGGGGGAGGGGCAGAGAGAGAGGGAGACACAGAATCAGAAACAGGCTCCAGGCTCTGAGCCATCAGCCCAGAGCCCGACGCGGGGCTCGAACTCACCGACCGCGAGATCGTGACCTGGGTGAAGTCGGACGCTTAAGCGACTGCGCCACCCAGGCGCCCCAAAGCTCAAATATATTTTAAGCTGTTTCACCATCATGGGAATTAGTACTTGAGACAAAAAATGCTTCAGTAGTTTAGGAAAGAATTGAGAGCTATGTTAGCTGCAGGGAGGAATAACAGTTTCACAGAGGAAATGGCACTTGAACTGGACTGTGATGGATTGGCGGGATTTGGGTAGCAAGGGATAAAATTTAGAAGCTATTTCAGGTCAGAAAATAAAGATAAACAAAACACATAAGGGGATCACACATTGGTGAAAAGCACTGAAGGAAAAGAATTGAAAATCCATCATTTTCTAAGAAGAATCTACCGTATGTTATAGTTGAATATGTAAGTTAAAATAAGTCTGCAGCTATGTTTAGCAAAATTCAGAAGAGTCATGGCAACAATAGTTTTCCCTGATTAGATAACACTTAAACTGCCATTCATCACCACCATTGAATAACTGACCATTGGTAGAATTAGTAGGATCAGTGGATCAATGGTTATAACAGAGGCAAAATGCAGTTATTTATATTATTTTAAGCTCCTCAAGTTTTCAAAAACCGAGATATCACTTAACTAGAGGGAAATGCATAGATCCTATATGTACAATTCCATCAATTTTGACAAAACTCACACGAGGGATAAAATGTTCTGTCATGGCAGAAAGTTCTCTCAGCCCACCCCCAGTAATTCCCCACCACCTCCACCCCCAAGCAACCACTGATCTGATTTCTGTAACCGCAGATTAGTTTTGCCAGTTTTTGAACTTCATGTAAGTGAAATCATATAGTAGCTACTCTTTTGAGTCTGGTTTCTTTTACTAGAGCATCATGCTGTGAGACTCCTCTTTGTTGTTGTATCAATAGTTAGTCCCATTTTATTGCTGAGTTGTATTCCACTCTATGAATATATCCCAGTTGGTTTACCCATTCTGTTTATGGATACCTGCGATGGTTTGAATCTAGAACTACTAGGAATCAAGAGTCTATGAACATTTGCATATAGGTGTCTGTATAGTCATCCTTTCATTTTCACTGCAGTGTATATGTAGGAGTGGGATCACCGAATGTACGGTAACTATATGCTTAACTTTATAAGAAACTGCCGAACAATTTCCCAGAGTAGTTATATCATCTTATACATGCACTAGCAAACTATAAGAGAATTTAGGGATTTTATTCTCCTTATTTTTAGCCATTCTAGTGGGTGTGCAGTATCTCGCTGTGGTTTCAAATTACATGAGAAGGGTGTCTGGGTGGCTCAGTCGGTTAAGCGTCTGACTTTTGCTCAGGTCATGATCTCGCAGCTCGTGAGTTTGAGCCCCACGTTGGGCTCTGTGCTGACAGCTCAGAGCCTGGAGCCTGCTTTGGATTCTATGTCTTCATCTCTCTCTGCCCCTCCCAGCTTGTGCTCTGTCTCTCTCAAAAATAAACATTAAAAAATTAAAATAATACAAAAAATAAATAAAATAAAATTATATGAGAACTTGATGTCCAGCATCTTTCCAGCCCTGATTGGTCATTTATGAATATTTTTTATGAAGTGTCTATTCAAATCTTTTTGCCTTTTTAAATATTTTAATTTATTTTATTTTATTTTATTTTATTTTATTTTATTTTATTGAGAGAGCATGTGGGTGGGAAGAGGGCCAGAGGGAGAGAGAGAGAATCTTAAGCAGGCTCCATGCTCAGCACGGAGCCCAACACAGGGTTTGATTCCACGACCCTAGGATCATGACCTGAGCTGAAATCAGGAGTTGGATGCTCAACCAACTGAGCCACCCAGGCGCCCCTTCACCTATTTTTAAGATTGGGTTTTTAAAATTATTATTAAGTTGTAGGTATTCTTTACACATTTTGGGTGCAAAGGTTTGGTCAGATGTATGTGTTGCAAATATATTCTCCCAGTCTGTGGCTTGTCTATTCATTCTCTTAACAGTGTCTTTTGAAAGTGTTTAACTTTAATGAACACTGATTTACCAATTCTTGTTTTCTTTTGCCAGTTAGTGCTTTCTGTGCTTTCCTCAGTAAATCTTTGCCTATGCCAAGATTGCAAAGGTATTTTCCTATGATTTCTTCTAGAAGCTTTACAGTTTTCACTTTTATGTGTAGGTTTATAATCCATCTCGAATTAATTTTTGTATATGGCGTGAGGTGTAAGTTGACCTTCATTTTCTTCCCTACTGAGTATCTATTTGTTACCTCATTGCCTGATGAAATGACTTTGTTCAAGTTTAATTTCACTGAAATTATGTCAAGAAGCAGGAAACTTTTGCAAGATACTGAAAAAAGGAAATGAGGAATAAAAAAGGGCACTTGGTTCATACTTGAGTCATTCTTTGTACTCATAGAGCAAACACGCGCAAATGACCACTAATTTTTTTTTAATACAGCCATCGCACATATGAATTTCTGACAGTTGGATCTATATCCTGAATGAGTGAACAAAAGTATTTTATGGGGAAAGTGTTCTCTACCTGCAGCACAACTTTAGCTTTTTTTTTTTTTTTTGAAACCCTGCAGCATCTATTTCACTATGCGCCTCCGAAGGCAAGTAAATTTGTGGGAGGAGGGGAGTGGCGATTAGAGACTTTCAGTGAACCTTTTGCCTATGCAAAGGGAAAGCCAAAATCTCTTCTAGACTGGAGAGTTTCAATGACTCCAAGGAGCTAGACTCCAAATGAGACCCACGAGGTGGAGTGGGCTTTGCACTGGGACAAGAGAAGAAAACTAGATTTTTCTGTCTTTGTGCTCTGGGTAGGTGGTAATTTGGAAGAGACATAAACATGGCACAGAAGGCAGGGGTCGATGGTGAGGGCAGGTGAAGTGCTTTCAGCAACACGTTAAGGAATAGAATCAAAGGTCAGGATATTCCTTGGGAAAGGCATAGCTATGAATTCCTGAAGCACTTGTGTCTAGTGGCTGATTTTCTTCAAGTGTTTCCATTCCATAGATCCCCAAGTCTTTGCCAAAGTTATAGTTAATTCTTACTTTGGGAAATTAAGACAGGGGTTATATTTCAGCTTGGAGTGAAATTGAAAAGTGTAGGGAGAAGCAATCTCAAAAAGGCAGCCTGTGAAAAGCCTAATAAATCAACTGAAAAACTTTGCAAGCAGAATACAAACCACAGAGAGAACACCACATGTTTGGTTCACATGTAACATTCCAATTCATGTGAAGCACTGTGTCTTTATTGTTAGGATTTCTATATTTTCAAGAAGGAAATTTACATCTAGGAGAGGGTTAATTATTGAGGCAAAAAGTAGGGCCACACACATGATTTGACCTTTTTTTAAACTGGTTTGAAAGGTGAAAGCTATGTAAAGTTACAACAGTAATTCTACAGCACAACAGCTGTATTCAATGGGGTGAACCTTAAATTGTCTTACACAAGACCACCTAAATGAGTGCTTTCATGCTTCTTGACCTTTAATGTTCATCCCCAAACTAATATAATGTTATATGTCAGTTATACCTCAATAAAAAAAAAGCTTTAATGTTCATATAAATAATCTGAGAATTTTATAAAAATGTAGATTCTGATTTGGTAGTACTAGGATGGGACTTAAGAGTCTGTATTTTCAACAAGACCAAAGTAGTGCTTCTCAAAGTATGGTCCCAAGATCAGCAGCATCAGTACCATTTGGGATGTGGTTCGAATGCAGACTCTCAGGCCCCACTTCAGAATTACTGTATTGGAAGCTCCAGAGATGGGATCCAACAATCTGTGACTTAACAGGCTCTCCATGTGATTCTGATGCACATTCAAGTTGGAGAGCCACTGCTCCAGAGTTGCACTGTTGATATCCACTAGTCACAAGTATAAATTTGAAATGTATACAATTAAAAGTTCAATTCTTCAGAAGCACTAGCCACATTTAAAATACTCACTAGCCACATGGGACTAATGGCTACCCTATTGAACAAAGAAGACAGACAAAGGGGACATTTCCATCATTGCAACAAGAAGTTCTATTGGACAGTACAGACTACTATTTGCAATCCTGGCTTCACACTGGAATCACACAGTGAGATTTTTTTTAAGTATCATCGCCTGGACTCACACCAGAACAATTGAGTCAGAATCTCTGGGGGTGGGATCTTAATCCTGAAGTAAGTAATTATAAATACTGCAAAGAAGGAAGAGGTATGATATGAAGTGTGTTGTGTGTTTTAGGAACTGACAGCAGAGGAATCTAGGGGGCAGGAAAAATCTCCCTGGACAAAGGACATTTAAGTAGAGAATGATGAATAGGAGTTTTTTTTTGTTTGTTTTTTTTTTTTTTTTTTTTAGAACAGGAAGGATGAGAAGTTTCCCAAACAGAACGATATGTCCAAAAGCTCATAAGCAAAAGAGATTATATTGAGTTCCAGGAACTGAATGAAGCTCAGAATGGTTAGAGTGTGTGGTAGCACAGGAGATAGGTTTCAGAGGTTACTCGAGACGAGATCTCGCTAGGCTTTATAAAGTAGACTTATATCCCATTTTCCCAGATAGTCTCAGTTTACATACCTGTTCCTTCATAATTATTAATATTACTCCCTTTCACTCTCCAAAGTGCCCCACTTGGATGATAAATTAAGTGGTCACATTACCTATATGTTGTGACATTAAAATCTGACTTTATCCTAAGGGCAACAGGAAGACATTGAAGAATTTAAAGCAGGGAATTGACTCTTTTAAAGTGTTTTGAAACAATGCCTTAGACCACAGAGAGAACAATGAATTGGAAAGCAGTTGAAAGGCTGCCATAATTATCCAGGCAAGAGATAATGGTGTCCTGGCCATGGCTGTGGTGTTGCAAATGGAAAGAAGTGGACAAAATTGTAAACTATTAAGAAAAGAGAAAGGTAACAAATGAGTATACGGACAGATGGACGTCAAGTTGACTACTTTTCTAGTTTGGATAAAAATGGTCAAATGGTAATATCACTTGATTTGGTAGAAGGAAAAAAAAAGGAAGAATGGGGGTGATACTTAATGATAAGTTTAGTTCTGTCTTTCCTGAGAGGAGCTCTTGGATATATGTGTTTGGAGCAAAGGGAGTACCTGGGGATATCAATTTGGGATTCATTAGGAAATAAGATTGCCAAGTGGAGTGTATAGAGTGAGAAGTGCAGACAACCTGGGGCTGAGCCCTGAGAAGCACAAGCTTTTAGGACAGAGTAAAAGAGCCTACAAAAGAGGCTGAAATGGAATGTTTGAAAAGATAGGAGGAAACCAGAGAGTCTTGTATAATTGTTAGGAAAGAAGGAAGATATTTTTCTGAGAAATGAGGTGTACTGAATGTCAAGCAAAAAAAAGGTATGAAAATTACATGGGAGACATAGGGGAAAGAAGTTTCTGTGGAATTTGTGGGGCTGAAGACTACATTGCAGTGGAATGAATAGGGGGTAAAAGGAGTGGAAAGAAAATGAAAGGAAGGGAAATTCAGCACATGCAGATAAGTCAAGAAATTTGGCTCTAGGGGCACCTGGGTGGCTCAGTTGGTTAAGTGTCTGACTTTGGCTCAAGTCATGTAAGTGTCACAGTTTGTAAGTTAGAGCCCTGCACCAGGCTCTGTGCTGACAGCTCAGAGCCTGGAGCCTGCTTCAGATTTTGTGTCTTCCTCTCTCTCTCTGCCCCTCCCCTGCTCATGTTATGTCTCTCTCCTTCTCAAAAAAATAAATAAAAACATTTTTAAAAAAGAGAAATTTTGGTTCTAAAATTTTTTTTTTTCAATGTTTATTTATTTTTGGGACAGAGAGAGACAGAGCATGAACGGGGGAGGGGCAGAGAGAGAGGGAGACACAGAATCGGAAACAGGCTCCAGGCTCTGAGCCATCAGCCCAGAGCCTGACGCGGGGCTCGAACTCACGGACCGCGAGATCGTGACCTGGCTGAAGTCGGACGCTTAACCGACTGCGCCACCCAGGCGCCCCAGAGAAATTTTGGTTCTAAAAAGAATGGAGAAATATAGCTGTAGCTATAAGGGAAATTGGAATTGAAGATTTTCTTTAAAAAAAACATTTTTCTCTGTACATGTAATTGCTATTTAGAAGGAAGGGATAGAGAGAGAAGGTTTGAAGATGTGGACAAGAGAAGCAGGTGAGAAGGATTCAGAGCATAGAGGAAAGCTGTATGGTTATCTATTGCTACCTAATAAATTACTCTCAAATTTAGCAGCATAAAACAGCAAATACTTACTATCTCACAGTTCCTGTATGTCAGAAACCAGGGTAATGTTTAACTTGGAGAACTGGGCTCAAGGTCTCTCATGGAGTTGCTGTGAGGATATTTACTTGTACTGTGGTCTCATCTGATGACTCAACAGTGGAGAAAGGGAGAGATCTGTTTCTAAACTTGCTTACATGGTTTTTGTGAGCATTCACTTCATCCACAGGCTCTTGGACTAAGAGTCTCTGTTGCTTGCAGGCTGTCAGCCAGAGGCCTCCCTAGGCACATGAACCTCTCCATAAGGCAGCTCACAACATAGCAGCTGGCTTCCTTCAGGGTCAATAAGTGAGAGAGCAAGAGAGAACTAGTGAATACCCCAAACAGAAGTCAGAACATTTTTAACAATAAGTGACATTCTGTTACTTTCACTGTATTCTATTTGTTGGAGTAAGTCACTTATGTCTTTGGAGGGATACCACAAGGGCATGAATATCAATAAGTGGAGATCCTTGGGAGCCATCTTACAGACCACCTGCCACAGAATGATTACCTTTAAGCAGAAGAGGGAGATTTCTTCTATGGTAATAGAAAGAAAGGGGAAAGAAATGGATCTAGATTCATTTTGTATAACTACAGTGAGAATGGAGAGAGTGCTTTACAGATGGCTTGTATTTTCCATGCCAAGTAAGCCATACAGTCTTTTCCTGCGAGTAAATAAAGACTTGGAGTTTTGGTAGTAGAGAAGGTTAAAAAAGTCATTGTTGAGAATAAGAGAAAGAAGTGAATTTGGAAACAGAAGATTGACAGGGAATGCTGTCAGCCCAGCTGAAGTGGGTACCTCCAAATTTACAGTGAAATAAATCTGCCTAATAGGGTGATTTTTCTCCAGCAGCACCTAGTAATAGGCAAAGGGAAGTGCTCCATTGCTACTTTCTGATGATTGCCTGCTTTCTCTTAGGGGGACGTGGAAGGCATAAAAAAATTGCTGAGGCTGATACCAAAATTTATATAACCATAAAACTGGACAAAATAGCTGCCAGTTTCAGAGTCTAAAAAAGGAACATGTCACACAGAATTTCATTTGCCACAAAATTCAGAGACAGGTTAGCACAGAATAGGCCAGGCTGGAAAGTTATGTGCCATAAAAGTTGTCTGTTTATCTGCCTTCAGTGGAATTCATGCTTGCTGAAGATAGTTAAACCCATCAGCCACAGAAGAGTGTTAGAAGTTTGTCATTGATTATTTTGGAAAAGATTGACTTATGGAAATCACCCAAAATGAATTTTTGAGGTAATAGGTCCACCTGTTTACCTTCTAGATGAAATCTAATTAAAGTTCTATTCTAATGCTTTCGTTTCTCGTATATAAAACTCAGCTCTATCCCAAGAAGAATGAAACACTTCCCCAGACGAAAAGCTTGGTTTCAGGGAGTGTTATTACCCTTTTGCTGTTGGTTCTCAGGCAAGTGACTGAATCATATGTCAGCTGCCTGGATGTGCTTGGCCACTGAAGTGGATGGAAGGCTCTGAGAAAAACTAACATACAGAGTACTGTCTCCCACCCTTGTGTGTATGTGTTGTTGGATTGAGAAAGTGAAAATGTTTGGGCTCCATAGTCTGACATCACTCAGCCTTGCCTCACCTCTTCTGTTATATTTAAGTACCTAGTGAACAAGGGACACCCAAAGACTAGAACATAAAAAGGCAATCTAAAGCAAAAGGAGATAAAATTTTGTTCCTCTGGAGAAAGCTTAAAGTGAAGACACTAATGTGGAGAAGATAAGCAGTTGGATTTCTCTATAGTTGAGATTTTCTCAGTCTTAACGACAGGGAAACAAAGTAGTTTAGCATTAGAGAATGGTTGACACCTTGGTCATGATAGGGTAGGACACAAAGGCAGGAGGGACGGAGAGTTATGGAAGAGAATAGAATTGTGGCTGGATGGGTGGTGTTGATAAAGCAAATGAGAGGTGTTAAAAGTCACTGAACAATGGGCTAGAAGGGGAAGCAGTTGTAGCCCTAAAACTGGCTTTGAATTCATAATCTCTGGGAGTTCTAGACTGTTATCCTGGTAAAATGGGCTGTGCCTACTTAACTGCTATGCATGACATGGATTATATGGGAGAAGACTTTACAAATTCCTGTGCTTTTGCTGACAATTAATTCACATTTTTTCCCCTGTAGAATGGGGACTCCTAACTATCTTTTAAGAGGAATACAACAGCCAAAATAGTCCTGGATGATCACTAGACTTGCCAATTGAGAGAGCTTAAATTATATAACAGGTGAAATCCTTCCTGACACAAGATTGCCCTTCAAACAATATATTCCTTCCAAATACCTTCTCATTACAATGAAAGGAATATCAATAAGTGGAGATAACTCAGAAAATTCATTTATCCATTTATCCATTCATTCAGTGAAAACATAGTGAGCTTTGATGGCGTTGTTGGGGTCACAGGCATACAACAATGAATATGACAGATAATGTGTCTGTTTTTGTGGGCCCTGCTTTCCAGTGAGGGAGACTGTTAAATAAAAAGCATCAAAATTTGAGTTAAGGAAAAAATGAGCAAGGCAATGAGATGGAGAATGACTGCTGGGGCTGGGGGTGGGGAATGGAGCATTCCATTCCTCATGAGTAGATGAGGTGCTCAGAGAAGGGCCTCTTAGAGGAGGTAACATTTGAGCTGAGATCTGAATACTGAGAAGGGGTCAGTCAGGATCTGGGAGAAGGGCATGTTAAGCAAAAGTAATAACTGCCAAGCCCTTAAGGTGGAAGAATGTTAGCCTATGCTAGGAATTGTCCAAAGCCCAGTGGGACCGGAGTTGAATGAGCCAAGCAAAGAGCCATCAGAGATCAAGTCATAACAGATGACAAAGGCAGGACCATGAAGGACCTTGCAGACTGTGGGAAGGGTTGGGATTTTGTTCCAGGTGCAACGGAATACCATGTTGAGATTTTAAGCAAGGGAGACACATGGTTTGGTTCACATTCTTAAAAGATGACTTTGGTTGTTCAGTGAGCAATGAATAAGGAGGAGTATGAGGAAATATAAAAAGAAAGTCAGATAAAATATGCTTCCAAAATTGTAATTCTAACAATTTTGGGTCTACTTCTTTCATCCTATATCATACGGACACAACCGTGTCATTAAAAGTCATTTGAAATAATTTTTTAAATGAATGCATGAAAGTCTTGTCTGTGCCTTACCTTAGTCTACTTCCCCTATTATTGGAAATTAACTTATTCCTAGTTTTATCTGTTTTAACTATGACAACCATAATTATGATATTTTTATTTAATCTTTGGCTGCATTTTCCACTTCATTAAGATCCATTCCTAAATGTGGAATGAGACTACAGAATCAAAAGACATGAGTGCTGGGTTGTTCTATTGTCCACTTGGTTACGCTGGGAACTATATCACCCAGAATTCCTTACCCTGCACACTTAGAGGTAGAATTGACCAAACGAAGAACTTGTGAAGTTTGGGCAACAGAAGTGAGGCAGCAGCTTGGCTTACTCTCTGTAAGCCATTTATCCATTTATCCATTCATTGTTGTCAGAATCTTTGTTGTCAGAAACTTAGATGATTGGTAGGTTCCAGATTGTCCCCAATCTTCTCCTGGCACCTTGGCACCCAGCCCTTCTTCCTGTCCCTTGGCCTTGTAGATGGACAGTGGCCCGAGATCAGCCACCCTACAGCTGGGGATCCTCATAGGTAATGGCCTCCCAGAGATATCCCCACAAATCCCCTTTGGCATGTCTACATCAGTTTCTCTGATTTGCTCTGCCTTGCCCACCCACCCCAGTGCTTAAGTATCGGTTAGTGACTCCTTTTTTGATTCTCAAACACCCATCTGGGCTGTCCCCACAACTTACAGCTCTATTCACATAATGAATCCCATTTTCTGTAACCCTCATCATAGTTCTACCTGCCTACTGGTTCTACTAGTACAATTTATGAGTATTTTGATGGTTCTTGTTGCATACTGTCACCTTGCTTTCCTGAAAACTCATAAGCAGTTTTAGGCCTACCAAAAGTTTGTGAAAATGCTATCTCATCACTCTTTCAACAGTATTGATGCTTCAAGTCACTTTCAATTTTATGAGTAAAGGTTGGTATCTAGTATCTAGTTTTAATTTGTTTCTCTTGGATTACTGATGAAGTTGAACTATTTTTTTTCCTGTGATACATTAATACTTCCTGCCCCACCTTTTTTTTTTTAATTGGGGACCATTACCACGTTTGTAAAGATTTTTGAAAACTTTGAGAAAACTTTGTAGCAATTATATTCACACTTCTTCCTTTCTGTCCATCTTTTCATTTGTTGGTACTTCCTGCCTAAATTCTTTCATAGGTTGTAAGGTTGTCACTGGGTGTGGTGGTGATGGTGGTGGTGGTGGTGGTGTGTGTGTGTGTGTGTATTTAGTTTTTGTTTTTTGTTTTGTTTTGTTTTGAGAAAGAGATAGAGTGAGTGTGAGATAGGGGAGAGGGGCAGAAGGAGAGAGAATCTTAAGCAGGTTCCACACTCAGTGCAAAGCCCAACACAGGGCTTCATCCCACAGTCATGGGATCGTGACCTGAGCTGAAATCAAGAGCTAGATGCTCAACTGACTGAGCCACCCAGGTGCTCTATGTGTTTAGTTTTGATATCATAGCTCAATGTGGTCAATTTATAAATCAGTAGACAGGTGAATCAGAGCTTTCAGATAGAAAACAACACAAATCAAATCTGCTGAACTCAAGGACAATGGAATTAATTATATGAAAACTCATAGAATTTGTGTAAATCTTTGGAGGTCTGGGACTAGGTTCAATGAGCAGAATGCCAGTGCAGAAACAGGTAAATCCTATGGATGCTGGTTTCATTTGCACTCTGTTCAAGATTTAAATTCCCAGGAATTAGCTTTACGTTGACCTAGCTTACATCAAGTACTGGCCCCCAGCTCCATCTGGTTATAGAATAAAAGACTCTGGTGAAAAGAGCTTCCAAAAGGCCCCTTTCTCATCCATACTGGCAGAGAAGTGACCTTAATGTACAATTTACCAGGAGTATTTCCCAAGCAGAAGAAGTAATTTCCCAAAGGAAACTGAGTGCTGTTAAGAAGGGGGAATGGATGCTGGGTAGCCAAAGCCCAAGTACCCACAAGAAAAATCTAACTGTCTCAGGGACTTTTTCACTGATATTGATTGCAGAGTAAACAAATTTTGGAATCTCAGATTTCTTTTTACACAGAAGTATTTTGTGAGCTATCATTTAGAAACCTATCTAGGATTAAAGTAAATGAATTTCCCTTTTAATTTATCATCTGAACTTTGTGGCTTTCAATGACCACTGGTAGATCAAAACTTTTGATTGAAATATTTTTCATGGTTCATTAATTTGAGCCCAACATCGGGCTCTACGCTGATGGTGCAGAACCTGCTTGGGATTCTGTCTCTCTTTCTCTCTGCCCCTCTCCTGCCTGTGCACGCACTTTCTCTCTCTCCCCCCAAAATAATCTTTAAAAAATATTTTTAAAACTTTATGAAATATTTTGCATGCATTTATCATACCATATAGGAAAACCTCATTGCTAAAAAAAAAAAAAAAAAAACAAAACTATACAATCCTATGGTAACAATTTCTAATATGTGTGACACTTTTTCTAAAAGGACTATTTCTTTAAAAGGACATTTTACTAAAAAATAGAAGAGTTTAATAGGGTTAGCAAGCCCTGCCAATAACCTTCAGTCTCTTTTATACATTTCTCCTTAAAACAAAACAAAACAAAGCAAAACAAAACAAAACAAAACAATAACACATACCTTCTTTTACGGTTACATAGTTAAAATATCAATGTATATCATCAGACAACTGTGAAGCTGGCCCTTTTCCTACTTGTAATTATGGCAATTACTTTCCAGTTGGAATGAGCAATAAAACCCAGTTTTCTCAATTGCTGGTTGAAAGCAAGTACTTGTTTGGCAGGTAAGTGGGCACTGTAAATAGGAAAGTCACTTTGAAAAGAAGCTAAAACCTGAATTTATAATTAATTTGGAATTTAAAAATAAAAGACTAAGAGGGTACTTCTATAACATGAAGAACTAGAATAAGGACTTAAAAAGCTCTGGAAACCCAGGCAGTTTCTTTCTCATTTGCTCCCTCTCTCTGGGGTTTAGTCTCTGGCTTCTACCTTTCTGTGCATCTACATCTTTTTCCATCTCTTTCTTTACGCCAGCCTTGGCTGCTTCTGTGCATAGTGCCCCTTTCTCACTTACTACATTACATATAAAGTTATTGCCTATTTATGGCCTTTGTCCCCATTAATTGTCCCCTAATATCCTTCTGCTCTTTTATCACAGGGAATCGTGTTCTGGTGATACCCACAGCTACTTCGATATGGACATTTTTTTTCAGCCTTCCTTGAAGCCCCTGGTGGATTTATGAATTTCTTTTGACTAGAAATAATAAGTGTAACTTCCAGGTCGTGCCCTTAAAAGGAGTGTGCATTTCCCTTTCCTCCTTCCTACAGGTTGTGATGTGGTGATGTGGAGAAGGTGGTGAGAACCAGAGGATCCCCACCCTGGGCCCAGAGAGGAAGCCACTGGACATTACAGTCGTCCACTAAGCCTGTTCTGTTCACCTCAGAACTCTAACATGGGAGAGAAATCTCCACCCTTTCTACTTGGAGGTTTCTTTGTCACAGAGGCTTAAATAGCGTTCTGAATGAAAGATGCCCTTCAAGAGTTGAAACTTTATGAGGGTAAAGCTGTTCCCAACCTTTTAATTAACTCCTATTAGGCACTCAAAAAAGTATTGGCTAAGTGTTCTTATGGGCTGCAGTGTCCTCCCACCCCTACCCCAAATTAGTATGTTGAAGTCCTAACCCTCCAGTAGTCCAGAATGGGACTTTATTTGGAAATAGGATATTAAAGAGATGATTAAGGCTGAGTGATGTCATTAGGATGGCCCTAATCCAATAGGGCTGGTGTCCTTATAAGAAGGGAAATATGGACACAAGCACAGAGGAAAGGCCATGCGAAGACACAGGGTAAAACACAGCCATCTACAAGCCAACGAGAGAGGCCTCTGAAGAAACCAGCCCCGCCAACACCCTGATTTAGGACTTCTGGCCTCCAGAGCTAGGCGACAATACATTTCTTATGTTTAAGCCCCCCAGTCTGTGCCACTTTGTAACGGCAGCTGTAGCAAACAGATGTTTAAGTGATAAGGAGGCTTTTATGGAAGTTTGTTTTTGTTTTCTATTTTATTTTTAAAAATTTTTTAACGTTTATTTACTTTGAGAGAGACAGACAGACAGAGCGTGAGCAGGGGAGGGGCAGAGAGAGAGGGAGACACAGAATCTGAAGGAGTCTCCAGGCTCCAAACTGTCAGCACTGAGCCTGACGTGGGGTTTGAACTCCTGAGCCGCGAGATCATGAACTGAGCCGAAGTCGGACGCTAAACCGACTGAGCCACTCAGGCACCCCTATTTTTTCTTTTAAATAAAAGAAGGTATGGGGGGGGGGTGAATCAAAGTTAGAAAAAAAGGGCAGATTGAAAATATTTATTTTCTTGTATTCAAGGACAACTTCAATGTACATGAGAATCACTGAAATAGAATGCATACAGACCATACAGACCATTAAAACCAAGAAGTAAAGTTCAATATTTTCAAGTTGCCTGATTGTTTGAGTCACTGTAGACTTTAGCAATTGACTAGAAATCTAATTATTGCTGAGAAATTCAGGGGAAAGATCTTTATTTTAAAATCCTATGAACATTGCAAATTACACCACAGCAAAAATGACTGCTTTAAATAGGACATTCTTGTACTTTCTTATTCAAGAGCAAATTCTTGTGTAAGTGACAATAATTGCAGAATTTCAGGATATACTCAGACCAAAACAAGTCACTCTTAAGAATTTCTTTAGAGTTTAATGAGCTGAAAATCCATGACTACACACAAATTAGAAGACAAACTTTTATAAATCATACGTTTGTTAAGAATTTCCATTTGAAATAGAAAAAAACTATTGGAGCTAGCCTAAAGAGGAAAAAAACCTATATTTTATTGGAGGTCTACAGGGAATTTCTCTGAGCTAATAGGCAAGAACTGGGGGTGGGGGGGGCGGGCTCAGGTGAGAGTAGAACTAGCAACTGAGAGCTGTGAAGAGTCTTGGCCATCACTCTTGCTTTGTGTGTGCAAGTCTCTGCTCTTTCGTCTTGATCTCTCATCTATGCTCCTTTGCTCATCAATTTTATTCCTTCTCCTGCTCCCTTCCTTTACATGGCCAATGGTGAATGGGGTGGTGGTAAAGCATGTGTACAAATAGAGCAGACACATCCTCCATCTATGGGAACAGGGGACATTGTCTCTTAGATAACTAGGGATTAGTTGTAGTTGTGCTAAAATCCTGAAAAGTTTATGTTATTATAATCACTTTTAAAAATCTACATTCATGACCCTATGCTCAACATTTTCTTGGTTAAAAAAAATCACACATTTCATTGGGGCATAGTTTCATAGGGAAAATAGGAATGCATCAACTGAAACTATAAAGTACTGTATTTTATTTCCTTCCTTCCTTCTTTCCTTCCATGTATTATCATGTAGTGTACCATATGACCTCAAGAAGTTCATTTCTAGGGTTTAGAGTCTCTGCTAGGGGGCCAGAATTCTGGGCTGACCATTTATTAACTGGTACTAACATCAGATAGGTCATTGGACATGGGAACTAGGAAACAAAATTGTTTGTACACAAATATACATCTTAAATTGTGAATTCAACCTGTCAATAAACAGAAGAACAAGTTTTCAGAGTAGGAGTACTTATTTCCTTTCTACCTTTCTACCCGTAGGTATGAGGCAGACTGGTACCTAGGCATGGAACCCCTGCCCCACCAGGGTATAGTGTTGGGGGTAGGGGAACTCTCTTATTTGCAGAGATTGGTTAGATCAAGGTTAATCCCACAGTCTTAGGAAGCAGAGCAACTCAGACATGAGTCATTGACACAAGACCATCAAGAAATCTATCAGACATGATTCTTTCAGTTGGCAAGTAACAGAAACCTCATCCCAAATTGGTTTCAGCAAAAACCAAATGAATCAGCTCAGAAAATGGACACTCCCAGGAAAGGGTTGGCTTTAGGTGTGGTTTATATGGAGTCTCATATGATATAACCATAACCTTGTTATCTCCATCTCTTGGTTTGGCTTGTTATTCTTTGTCATGTTGTATTTATTCTAAGACAGGTCCTACCCTCATGGTTGTAAGATGGTTTCCTGCATATAAGTGCTACCCTTAGATCCAGACAATAGGATCCCCTCCCCTGGACCTTGCACTATAGACAGCTCTTCTCTGACTCTCCTCCAGCCATGCTCCTCCCATGGTGCAAAGAGCCTCTGGAGCCAAAGGCATGTACTTCCGTAGAATCTTCTCATATCCCTCGAGGCCACAAGAATTCTCTGCCAAAAATCTCCCAGCTAATTCTCAGCCCTATGTGGGCCTCTTCCTAGAGTCTATCCACCTAAGGGTGAACTAAATGTGCCAATTTGCACACCTTTATGTCCAAGAGTTAGTTGTTTCCAGAGGATGTGTATAGGATTCAGATGAACAGGCTGAAGTGTTCATATATGGCTTCTTAGTCTCTGTGGTACAGAAATGAGGCAGGAGTGAGATGAGGAGATAAGCCAAAGTATGTGTGATCTTTTCATGTTCCAAATTAGAAATCTAGGTCTAAAAATCTGAACCTGAACTTACAGGTCATTTTGAAAATAAATTCATTCAGACAGGATAAAAGAATAATTTGTATTTAACATTGTGCTTGATTTTATAATCTTTACATTATTTAGGCACACAGTTCTATGTTTAGAACACAGATCTCTATTTGTTCTATTGTTCCGTGACCTGCAAATATTAAGATCAAACTTGCTTCACTTACAACCTTTCAGGTTTAAATTTAACCAAAGGAGAAAAAAAGCAACTATCCTACAACTTCCAGAGGAAATCCTACCAGTTTTTCTGCTTGGGTCATTTGAGGTCACATTCCTACCCCTGAACCAATCAGCTATCTTGGGTCTCAAACTCCAACCCCACAGGGCTTAGAACAGAGGCCCACCCTGTCTATTTGACTAAAATAGGTGAAGGGTG
This sequence comes from Leopardus geoffroyi, assembly GCF_018350155.1. NCBI lineage: Eukaryota > Metazoa > Chordata > Mammalia > Carnivora > Felidae > Leopardus > Leopardus geoffroyi. Next base: position 94,504,690 of record NC_059331.1, on the reverse strand, counting down.
AATCTCAAACCAAATTTAGGACTGCTTCTTAAAGGAGGAAGATGTTTAAGCCAGGAGACCAGCCATAATACTGGAAAATACTGTCTGGTGATCAGTTCTAGGATATTGAGGACTGGTTTTATAGGATGGCCTGCAAGACCTGTTTGATCCTAGGAAGAGAGGCATTACTAATAGGTTAGGAAGGTAAGAAGGCAAACAGGACAAGTGAGGCAGAAGCTGCTGTATCCATGGACAAGCCAGTCAGGGGAAAGAGGAAAGGAGAAAGAATGTTCTAGCTCAGGAAAGGCCAAGCATCCAAAGCACAGCAGAGACTCCAGGCTTGTCAAAAAGAGATGTTTGAGGGAACAGCTCAGGAGTTCAGGTCTGGTATGATGAGCTAACTCTGCAAAGCTTGCAGACAGTCTGCAGAATTTATGATTAGACAGAATTACGGGTGGAATTATGCCTGTGAATCGAAGGAATCCTTTGAAAAGACAAAGGAGAGGAAATGAGGCAGGGGGATGGAAATGGTCTGGCTTCCCCTATCATTACTTTCAATGAGAAGACTCTGGTCAGAGAAAAGCTGGTGGTTCAACAATGATATTTGCAATTTAGAACCATTATGACCAACACAGAGTTTGAACATTTTTTAAAAAGCATCATGTGAGAGTATTATCAGTTTTAAGATTCCCAAGTCATGTTTACATTTGCTCTGCAATAATTCATAACATTCTAAGCCAGGTAGCTTTTATTAATAGGCAAAAGCATTCAATGTACAGTACTATCATTATATAGATGGGGAACTAAGGTACAATTTAAGCCACAAATTGCAGGATTTACTACCAACCCCTTCCTACCACTATCTCTATCACTTGCTTCTATGGGTTTCTATGATGATGTCTACATTTCAATTGGCTTAATTGTCTGCTATAACACTTTAACTCTTGTATAAAATAAAAGCATAGTACCTTGTATATTACAGGGACTCATTAAATATTTGATTTATATGGAAGAAAGTAAACTAGCCTTTGCTAATTTCCTAATTCATATCATTATTCATAGAAATTTGAGCCTGGAAAAATATTTCAAGAGTACTCTTATCCATATTTTCCATCTTTTCTAGACAGAGGAGAATCCCATCTCAGAGGTTAACTGCCTTATGCAGGCCTTTCAAGCACAGGTGTTGGACTAATGGGAACATCCCAAGACATGAAAATCACCACTTCTTTGCCTACACATATGGCAGGCTTCCAAGGGATTAATACTTAAAAACTTTATTTTCAATCATAACTTGCAAACATTGATAGTTGTTTTTGAAAACAGAAAGAAAAATTCCATTGGGGAAAATGTTTATTTTTCAGGAATTCTCATAGTGGGTTAGGCCTTGCATTTCATTTAGCTTAAAACCCCATTTGATGCAAAATCCTTTTTTCTTTTGCCTTGAAAATAATAGTAAGTTATTGAAAGGTCAGGCAATTCTGAAATGTGAACAAACTCAGACCAAGAGAAAATGGCTTTGAAACACTAGATACAAGTTAACAGGTAGTAGCAACAACACTGCAGAAAGCAAAAGAAGTAGAATGGTCCCTGTGACCTCCTGGTGCAAAAGACAAATCCATTTCATCTCATTTATGTGGAAATTCAAAATCGTAAAGTCAGGGTAGCATGAAAATCACCAAGTTACATAAGACTAATATGAAGGTATAATGAACGGCCCAAAGAAAAGTGAGTGAGGTGAGATGGCCTGGCTTGGCCCATCTCTTTTTTTATATTGTGATCAATATAACAACAGGAAAGTTGGGAATGCCTGCCTAAGCTCTGCTATTCAGCACTTACTTGTTTCTTACCAATTATTTCTTCAATCATGTCAATACTGAGCACATACCAGCTTTTGATATTTGGAATGTTTGGAAATCTTTTAATAACTTGGCCCTAGGCAACTTCTAAAACTCATGTTTCTAGAAATACATTGAAAAAAAAAAACATGTCAGAGTTCACTGAGGTTTGCATTCTCTGGGTTATATATTTTCACCAGCAAGAAGTGTTGAGTAACTTTAGTGAAATGGTTTATAGATTGTGAGAACCATGGGATGATAATAGAGCTGAAGGTCCCAGAAGGATCAAGTCAAAAATTCATCTTCCTCATTTTATAGTTGAGAAATCTGAGGCCCGCATCCATCTTCAAGATCATTTGGCTGGTTAGTAGCAACCCCAGGCTGGATCATTTAGTGGCTCAATGACATCATCAAGGACCTAGGTTCTTTCCAATGTTCAGGTTTGCTCTTCTCTAAGTATCAACTTTTTCCAGACTTGTTTGTCTCATGATAGGAAAGTAGTGGAAGCAGCTCTGGGAATCACATCTAGATATAATATTGCCCAGCTGAAAAAGAGGAAGCTGTCTTTTTTGTGTCCTATGTAAGAGTAAGAAACCCTTTCCTAGAAACTTCCAGTAGATTTCTCATTTCTAATTGGTCAGAACTGGGTCATGTGTCCTTTCTAAAGCAATTATTGGCAATGAAGGTAAGAATGCCCTAGACCACTTAGGATTTACTCTCTGGGGCTGGGCATTGGAGCAGCCTCTCTTGAGGAAATGGCCACATAAAGGACAGCTATTTGAACAAAATCGGTTATTTTAACATATATTTATAGGGAAATAGATACTGAATAGGCAACCAGTAGAATCATCTACACTCTTCAAGTAGCTCAGAGCCTCAAGTAACAGCTGAAGATAATTGAAAATGATTTATTTTAGAAACCTACAGAGAATTTCTTTGCTATTTCTTGCTCTACTATGCCTATTTTTTTTTCTTCTTTCCTATCTGCCTTACTACTTTCTCCCTCCCTCTGCTTCTCCTGAACTGGCTATGAATCAAAATTAGTCTACACCACTTTGACGGCCTACTGTGTGTAAAGCATCATATTAATGTAACAATCTTTGAGGAGTGTTTATTAAAATGCTATAAGCCATATTACTTAAAAGCCAGTTTATTATTTTTTATTAATCAATTTCTAACTAAATTGCTACTTAATATCAAAGATTTGTTTCTTTCTTTCTTTTTATCCTGGTAATAAAAAAATCTTCCACAGAGAAAAGATTTCCACTGAGTTGCTGGCACCAAAATACATAAAAATCCCCTTCAATGCATGGATTTTTTTTCATTGTATCTCAATATATTACTATCTTCTACTGGTCATTTCATTCCATAATCAAAATTACATTCTCCACTAGAAGGTCTTTTGTTTCCTTAAAATCCACTATAGCTTCTTGTCCCAAAGACCATATTGGTACCACTGAACTAACTGAAAAGGATCAGTTGCTTTGTGTCCCAAAACTTGCTGGAATATTGAAATGAGTATTATTCTTTAGCTCTGAAGGAGTCTAATGTGAATAATCATGTATTATGACATAAATTTATGAGATGATCATAAATAAGATGATTATTTTTTAACATAATAATCCTTCATTAAAGATAGGCCAGTTCTTTCACATACATTTTTCAGGAAAGAAAAAACTAGCTAAGTCTCCATAGAAATATTTACCATTTTTATGCTTTTTGTAGATTGTTTATAAATCTTAGTTTTCTTTTTGTTAGAATTAAAAAAAATAAAAATACAAAGGATAGGGTCATCCTATAATTTACTGTCCAACTGGAGTATTTCTTGCATGTTTTTCTTCAGGGAATCTTTCAGGCTTTCTTGGGGGGAAGATTTGGGTTTTTTTTTTTAATTTTTTAAATGTTTGTTTTTAAAAGAGAGAGAGAGGGCGCCTGGGTGGCTTGGTCGGTTAAGCGTCCGACTTCAGCCAGGTCACGATCTCGCGGTCCGTGAGTTCGAGCCCCGCGTCAGGCTCTGGGCTGATGGCTCAGAGCCTGGAGCCTGTTTCCGATTCTGTGTCTCCCTCTCTCTCTGCCCCTCCCCCGTTCATGCTCTGTCTCTCTCTGTCCCAAAAATAAATAAACGTTGAAAAAAATAATATTTAAAAGAGAGAGAGAGACAGAGTGCAAGCAGGGGAGGGGCAGAGAGAGAGGGAGACACAAAATCCAAAGCAGGCTCCAGGCTCTGAGCTGTCAGCACAGAGCCCAGTGTGGGGCTCAAATTCACAAACCATGAGATCATGACCTGAGCTGAAGTCAGACGCTTAACTGACTGAGCCACCCAGGTGCCCCAAGGGGGGAGAAGATGTTTTGATTGAAGTATAACATATATGAAGAAAAGTATACATAATTGTAAGTGAATTGTCACAAACTGAATAAATCTATGAAACCAATATCCAAGTTAAAAATCTATGAAATCAGCATCCAGATTAAGAAAGAATATTACCAACATTCAAGCTGAAATACCTTTGAGAGTGAAAGGTGGCATTTTTAAAAATGTGTAATTGAGGTATAATTGATACATAATAAACTTCACCTATTTAATTGTACAGTTTGGTAAGTTTTGACATATACTTGTGAAATTATTGCCACAGTCAAGATAATAAATATCTTCAAAAGTCCTTGTGCCACTTTGTAATCTCTCCTTTCATCTCCCTTTTCTAACCCCAGGCAACCACTGATCTCATTTTGATCACAAGTTTGCTATTTTAAACTTTTATATAAACAGAATCATATACTATGTCCTTTTTTGTTTGACTTCTTCTACAAAGAGATTCTTACATGTTTTGTTAATCAATAGTTTCTTCCTATTTGTTTCTGAGTAGTGTTCCACCGTATGGCTATACTATAATTTGTCTATTCTCTTACTGATGAACATTTGGGTTTCCAGTTTGGAGTTATTACAAATAAAACTCCTATGAACATTCATGAAGAAGTATTGGTATCGGCATATGTATTCATTTTTCATATGTAAACATCTAGGCATAAAATGGCTAGGTGATATGGTAGGTGTGTTTAAGTTTTTAAGAAGCTATCAGATAATTTTCCAAAGTAGTCACACCATTTTATATTCTTTACAGCAATGTATTAAAAGTATAGTTTCTCTACATCTTCATATTCAGCAACAATTGGTATGATCAGTGTTTATAATTTGAACCATTCTAGTGAGTGTGTCATGGCATCTCATTTTGGCTTTAATTTGCATTCTCCTAATGACTAATGATGGTGAACATGTTTTCATGTGCTTATTGAGGGAGTTCTACTCTTATTTACCCCAAGACAGCAGGTATAAAGTAGAACAGTCCTGGGAAAATTGGGATATATGGTGACCTAAACAAACAGAAATTAAAGATTTATTTGCAGATATTGCAATTATCTAACATTTTTGGAATAAATACCACTTGATCCTAACGTACATGATATACCACATTAACAAAATGAAGGGTAAAAATCATATGATCATTTCAATAGATGCAGAAAAGCACTTGACAAAATTCAATATCCACTCATGATTAAAAAAAAACTCTTTCAGAAAACAAGATATAGAAGGAATGTACCTCAACATAATAAAGGCTATATATAATAAACCCACAGCTAACATCATGTTCAACAATGATAAGTCAAAAGATTTTCCTCTAAGATCAGGAACAACACAAGGATATCCCCTTTTGCCACTTAAAAAATTTTTTTTTCATGTTTATTTATTTTTGAGACAGGGAGAGACAGAGCATGAACAGGGGAGGGGCAGAGAGAGAGGGAGACACAGAATCTGAAACAGGCTCCAGGCTCTGAGCTGTCAGCATAGAGCCTGACGCGGGGCTCGAACTCACGGACCGTGAGATCATGACCTGAGCCGAAGTTGGACGCTTAACCGACTGAGCCACCCAGGCGCCCCCGCCACTTTTAATCAACATGGTACTGGAAGGCCTAGACAGAGAAATCAGGCAAAAAGGAGAAAAAAAAGTAAAAATAAAGAAAGAAAAGGCATCCAAATTGGAAAGGAATCTGTTGATGACATCATATTATATATATAGAAAACCCTAAAGACTCTACCAAAAACTGTTAGAACTAATAAATGAATTCAGTAAAATTGCAGGATACAAAAACAATACTTAAAAATCAGTTGCATTTCTACATACTAATAAACTATCAGAAAGGAAAATTAAGAACAATGCATTGACAATCGTATCATAAAGAATAAAATACTTATGATTTAACCAAGGAGGTGAAAGGCTTATAGACTAAAAACTATAAAAAACTGATGAAAGAAACTGAAAACACAAATAAATTGAAAACTACTCCAAGCTCATGTTTTGGAAGAATTAGTATGGTTAAAATGCTTGTACTACCCAGGGTTAGTTGTTAAGCATCTGACTTCAGCTCAGGTCTTGATATCACAGTTTGTGAGCTCGAGCCCCGCTTCAGGTGAGCTCAAGCCCTGCTTTGGGTAAAACATGAGCCCCACCTCATGTGATCCTGCTTCTCTCTGTCTCTCCTCTCACTCTCTCTTTATTTCTGCCCTTTCCTCACTTGCACCCTCTCTCTCTCTCTCAAAAAAAAAAAAAAATGCTTGTACCAACCAATGTACAGATTCAGTGCAATTCCTATCAAAATCCTAATGACATTTTTCACCAAATAGAACATACAATCCTAAAATTTGTATGAAACCATAAAAGACTTAATAGCCAAAGCAATCTTGAGAAAGAACAAAGCTGGAGGCATCATACTTCCTGATTTCAACATATATTACAAGCTTTAGTCATCAAAACAGTATGGTACTGCCATTAAAATAGACATATAGATCAATGGAACAGAATAGAGAGCCCAGAAAAAAAACCACACATATATGGCCAATTAATTCATGACAAAGTAGCCATGAATATAGAGTGGGGAAAGGATAGTTCCTTCAACAAATGGTGTTGGGAAAACTGGACAGCCACATGCAAAAGAACGAAAGTGGACCCTTACCTTACACCATTCACAACAATCAATTCAAAATGGCTTAAAGATGTGAATGTAAAACCTGAAACCATAAAACTCCTAGAAGAAGACATAGGTGGTAAACTCCTTGAGTTTGCTCTTGGTGATGATTTTTTTTTTAATTTGACACCAAAAGCAAAGGCAACAAAAGCAAAATTTAAAAAGTGGAACCACATTAAACTAAAAAGCTTCCACACAACAAAAGAAATCATTAACAAAAAGAAAATGCAACTTGCAGAATGGGATAAAATAATTGCAAATAATATATCCAATAAGGAGTTAATATCTAAAACACATAAAGAATTCACACAATTCAATAGCAAAAAATGAACAATCCAATAATAAATGAGCAGAAGAACTCAATATACATTTTCCCAACGAAGACAAATGGCCAACTGGTAAATGAAAAGGTGCTTGGCATTATAAATTATCAGGTATATACAAATCAAAACCACAGTGAAATATCACCTTGCACCTGTTAAAATGCCTATTATCAAAAAGACAGGAGATAATAAGGATGACCCTTTATGCACTGTTACTAGGAATGTAAATGTGCAGCCATTATGGAAAACAGTATGAAGCTTCCTCAAAAAACTAAAATACAGAACGACCATAGGATCCAGCAATTCCACTTCTGGGTATTTGAAGAAAATGAAATCACTACATCAAAAGACATCTGCACCCCCATGTTCACTGAAGCATTATTTACAATAGCCAAGACATGGGAGCAACTTAAGTGTTCACGGACAGATGAATAGATAAATAAAATGTAGTGTACATATATAGTACAACACTATCCAACCATAAGAAAGAAGGAAATCCTGCCACTTGCAACAACATGGATGGACCTTAAGGGCATTATGTTAAGTGAAGTCAGACTGAGAAAGACAAATTCTGTATGATCTTACTTACATGAGGAATCTAAAAAACTGAACTCACAAGCACAGAGGGCAGATTGGTAGTTCCCAGAATCGGGAAGTGGAAAGGGGGCAAAACAGATGGAGGTACTCAAAAGGTAGAAACTTCCAGTTATAAAACAAATAAGTTCTGGGTCTCTAATTTACAGCATGGTGACTACAGCTGACAATACTATACTCCACATTTGAAAGTTGCTAAGGAAGTAGACCTTAAAAGTTTTCATCACAAGAAAAAGAAATTGTAACTATATAAGGTGACATGTTAATTACATTTATTGTGGCAATTGTTTTACAATACATACATATATCAAGTCATTATGTTGTATATGAAATGTAATACAAGGTCATAAGTCAATTTTATCTCAATAAAACTGAAGGGAAAAAAAGAAAAGTGAAGGAGGTAATGGGAGAGGAATATGGGGAAAGAAGAAAAAAGCCTCTTGGGTTATAAGATTGTGACAATGCTTTGTTATCATAAAGTTACACAAAATTTTATCTTTGTTATTACATAAGTTAATAATAATAATTAAATTGTTTAATTTTCTCCCAAAGGAGAAGAATGGCAAAAATTATATTCTTGATTAAGGGATATGAGGGTCACTATTTTTATAAAAGTTAGCAAAATGCTATGTTTAAAATGTATATTTTAAAATCCAGGATATTAGGTAATATTTTTATACGCAGTGTTGTTATTGAAATTATTCTGAACAACCTATAATACTTTGTACATAGTAGGGTCTCAAATGTTTGTTAGGAACAAACACTAGGATTAAACATTAGCCTTCCTAATGGCTTTGGTATTTGATTTCCAGATGATTTCCAGATGACACATATTATTATATACATTTACATATAAATATATATCAACTGGCATATACAGTAACACTTCAAAAAGTACATACTAAATAGTATAATATAGTAACCCTCTCATAACATTGTACTTAATGTGGCTCAGTTTCACAGACCAGTGTAAATGGTTCTTTCTCCTAAAGCAATTCTAGCCTTTCTTTTTTCTTTAGTGCAACAAAGCAAATGTGTAAGATTATAGAATGCTGAGGCCTCTTTTGGAGAAACTTTGCCAGGCATCTTTGAGGAGACAATTGGAGAGAATGAGAGACATTTGATTAAGCATTTTGAACTATAGGTGTTTTGTTCTTCTGCACTTCTTGTAATAGAGAGAGAGAGAGCGAACAAGCCATACTGGCAATTGCAGATGTTTATAAATACTCAGATTTTTTTTTTTGGTTACAATTATCTTTTCAAGTGAAATAACCACTGTCTATAGGATAGAGCAGTAAGTTTATGCAGGAGAACATGAAAATATCCTATTAAATTAGTTAGAATCTATATCTACAGGGCATGATATTCAGGGCACTATATGATATTTTTATATGCAGTGTTGTTATTGAAATGATTCTGAATAACCCAGAATGCTTTGTACATAGTAGTATCAAATGTTGTTAGGATTAAATACTAAGATTAAAAACATTAGCCTTCCTAATGGCTTTAGTATTTGATTTCCAGATGACTAGAAGACTGCCTTTAATGTAATCATATGTGCTTTGAGATTTTCACAGTGATGAACAAAGAAAACATTTGAGCTGAAAGTCACTGGAAGTGGTTTGAACCATAAAAAACGGTAATAAAAAGTAAACCTATCCTTAACTTGACAACCAAGCATGAATTTTTCTGGTTTTCTGTTGTATAGTTGAGAAAGCATTTCCTCCAGAATTGCTCAGTTTCATTGACAGAAAGTTTTTTTCTAACACAAAAACCTCTTTCTTATATGACTTTAGACAAATTTAAATAAAACTTTTTAGCTATAATGTCAGAGAGAAGCAGTTTTCTATGAGACAAAAGTTGTGTCCTTCCAAGCTTAGCTCCACTTATTAAAATCAGATGATTTGGGGCAATTCATTCGGCTGTGGTGAGCTTGCTTTTCAAAAGCTGGTTTTTATCTATACACTTGGGGCACTAGTACCTGTTTATCTCAAAGGATTCATTTAGAAAAGGAGAAAACCACCCCTTCCTTGAAGAAATCTGTCAGAATCACAAATAATTTAGGGTCAGGGCTGAATTAAGACTAGGTCTCCAAGTCTAAAACTGGGTCTCCTCTTCCAAACATAACACTAAATCTCATGAGGTAAGACAAAGAAGTTTGGATAATTAGTATGAAATTTCAGTTCACAGCTGGTTAAATTGATCTTTCTTGATCCCTCTCCAGATTGTAGCTTCGTAAGCTGAAAACCACACAAAGTTCCAGATTGATGACTCTCTCTCTCTCTCTGAATCTAGGCACCTTTCCCTCTTTTCTAAATTCACTTCTCTCACTTTGTCCAAAGCCAATATTTCTTGGAGTCCTCTTGACTCATCATTACCTATGCAAATCAAGAGTTTTCTGAAACTCGACTAAGCTAAGAAGATGTCTCTCCAGTAAGAATCAAACAGGACGTAACAAAGGGGAGAGTAAGGTTTTTGGCCAGAATAATGCCAGATGGGGGGAAGACCCTTAGGAAGAATTAATCAGATTCAATGTCAATTTATATGCTGTTCACTTTAAACCCCACTATGGATATAGTTAGGTCAGAATTATAAATGAAAATCATTGAAAGCCTCAGTGCTTCCTGGGCCGCTGGTACTTCCAAATCATTGCATTCTTTCAAAATAATCACCATGGAAAACTCAAAGCTTTTTTCAATTGCTGACACCATTTTGGATTTTTCTTTACAAACTACTATCATAAGTTAGTTTGGGTCCCCTCTTTTTCTCCTTGGTTTTTCATTTTTCCTCTCCTGTGCACACAAGTTATTTACAGTCTAAACCTGACTTTGACCAAAAATGGGTTATCTGCAACAATGTTACCTGTTCATCACATATGGCTCTGAATGCCTTTCTGCCTTTTCAAAAACAAATTCTTGGTTCCCATTTCTCAGCTATCTTCCAAAAGTGATGGCCTGCCACTACTGAAGATATACTTTAAATGTTTTACAGACTTTTAAGGATATTTCAAAGGAAGAGGTCCAAAGACATTTTAAGTAATATCAGTAGCACTGAAATAAGTGAGTAATTTCCAAGAGTGAATACTCTCAATAGAGAAAATTAATTTCGGTACTTAACTTTAATGTTTGTTAAAAGAGGAGTCAAGGGGCACCTGGATGGCTCAGTCAGTTGAGCTTCCAACTTTAGCTCAGGTCATGATCTCACGGTCTGTGAGTTCGAGCCCCGTGTCGGGCTCTGTGCTGACAGCTCAGAGCCTGGAGTCTTCTTCAGATTCTGTGTCTCCCTCTCTCTCTGTCCCTCCCCCGTTCATGTTCTGTCTCTCTCTGTCTCAAAAATAAATAAACATTAAAAAAAATAAAATAAAAGAGGAGTCAAAAAAAATCAGTCAAATTAAATTTTTGTTATATGTTATATATGGATACACACTATGCATGCACATGTATGTATATAATCCTAGAACCTCTTGCATACATTTATTTATCAATTTATTTTTATTTTATTTTATTTTATTTTATTTTATTTCTAGAGAGAGAGATCACACAAGTGGGGTGGAGGAGCAGAGGGAGAAAGAGAGAGAGAGAGAGAGAGAGAGAGAGAAAATCTTAAGCAGGCTCCATGCTCAGTGCAGAGCTCGAACCAGGGCTTAATCCCAGGACCCTGGGATCATGACCTGAGCCAAAATCAAGAGTCTGATGCTCAACCAACTGAGTTACCCAAGCGCCCCATGACCTCTTCCATACTTTTAAAGGAAGAGTTAAAATTGAAAAACAGCAGAAGAAAAGCCAGCATGTAAAATGCCATGGGAGGGAATACCCACTGAGAAAATATAAATAGAAAAGAGATCTGACAGACTTCCTTCATAATTTTACCCAGTAAATCAGTGATGGAAATAAAAAGGTTGTAAACAGCAATAGCATTTCAATATTTTTTAACATATTTAAAGGCTCCGACTCAATAGTAAACCTGTTAGGAATCTGAAAACCTAGAAAAAACCTTTGTTTTTTCAACAATCAACTTCAATATGCATTTTATTCCATTACTTTACTTGTTGGTTTTAATTAGCAAAGTGTTAGCAGTAAGTTTTAACTTTATCAACTTTAAATTTTATATCTTATTGATATACTTGGAAAGACTGCATTTATGTTTCATCTAGGTGTTTCATTTGTTACATGCCACTGAAAATTCAGTAATCATAAATGCAAAACCTTTTACTCCTAAAGCACATACACAGGGTCTTTTTAATAATTCAGAGAGTTTTCTACAATGATGAAGTCATACTGATGAGCTCTATAGAAAAATTCTAATACTATTAAATATAACTTGAATAATTCACTGTAGAAGCCAGGCATAATGGAGCAAGAAAAATAAATTCCAAGTGTTCAAAATATTTTGCTTTTTCTCATGCCAAGGCATATTTCTTAAATCATAGTGACAATTTTTCCTGTCTTTTGTTGGAGTACATGACAGCTATTCATATACTGGAGCAGGTGCCAAAGATAAATGCTTCCCTATTAAAGTCAAGAATGTCAGCATTCTGTGTGCAATGATGGGCAGCCCTCTAGCATTTTTGCATAAGATATCTCCTGGGAAACCTACCACCAGACTTTATTACTACACTATCAACTTACTCTCAGCTCAAACTGTTATTCTTCAAAGACAGTCACCTGAGTTGCACTTTACTTTTTTAGATTCTCTGATAGATGATGAAAGAAAAAAGTCAAACAGAGCACAAGAGAACAAGGTTATTTATAATTCTATTTACCACCAAAGAAACAAAAAATCACTAGTCCTTTAAATACAGTATTTCATGATATATCAATAATCATTCAATGTGATTATATAAAGTGAGAAAAAAATGAAAAAAGTCAGTAAATAATTTTTGTAAATATAGAATTATGGTAGATTCAGAATTAATTAATTAGAGCCAGTAAGGAAGAAATTAATTGAAAATTCTATTGTGATTACAATAAATAAATAAAACATGGCTTAATATTTTTTATTTCTTTTGGTGTCTATTTATAGAAGTCTTTTTTCAGGTGGTTATAAATCAAGAGCCATACTCGGGTTGTGTAATTAAAGAATAATTTTGATTTTCACTATTGGAGGTGACATGACATTCTACAGAAAATAACAGTACACACTGAACTGTTTTGAACTAAGAAGTGAAACTGAAGTTATGGCGAAAGGAGAAAAAGATGAAACTCCCCCAAAGACATTGATTAATGAGATTTTGAAAGGTTTGTGAAAATGGCCATATGTAGAGTAACACAAAATGGATAGTTTTAACATTCTGAAAATCAGCATGCTTCGGAGATATGAATCTTTTTAATAAAAAAGATATAGTTAAACCTGGCAATTTATAAACAGTAAAACAAGTACATCTTCTGGTTATTCTTCCAAATTTTTCTATATATAAACATATCACCTTTACTTAGAATTAGAAGAATAAAGCTTCAGTCTGTAACAAGTTTAATAAAACTTGAATTTCCTGGGCCCCATTTGTCTGTTCACCTGAGTACCAGTACTGCATTTACAACTAAAGAATGAGGCTGAGGGGCGACTGGGTGGCTCAGTCGGTTGAGCGTCCGACTTTGGCTCAGGTCATGATCTCGCGGTTCATGACTTCGAGCCCCACGTGGGGCTCTGTGCTGACAGCTCAGAGCCTGGAGCCTGCTTCAGATTCTGTGTCCCCTTCTCTCTCTGCCCCACCCCTGCTTGTGTTCTGTCTCTCTCTGCCTTTCAAAAATGAATATACATAAAAAAATTAAAAACAAAAAGAATGAGCCTGAATGGGTTCACATTACATGATAAACCCTGAGAAAGCCTAAAAACATATCACTAAAAACATATCACTAAAAAAATTCATAAAGGAAAATTGAGAGTTCTATAGGAGTATATTCCTTTCACAGTGAGGTTCAACATCCACCCTAGGGTGTGTGTGTATTTGTGTGTATTATAGTAATTAATATATGTTAATATATAATATTATATATATTTGTGTGTGTGTGTGTGTATATATATGTGTGTGTGTGTATATATATATATATATATACATATATATATATATATATATACATATATAACTATATTCCTTTCACAGTGAGGTTTAATATCCACCCTAGGGTGTGTGTGTGTATTATATTAGTTAATATACATTAATATAATATATAATATTATATATATTTGTGTGTGTGTGTGTGTGTATATATATATATATATATATATATATATATATGATATGAAATCTTGCTATTGCAACAACATGGGTAAACCTGGAGGATACTATGCTAAGTGAATAAGTCTGCCAGAGAAAGACAAATACTATATTATCTCATTTATAAATGGGGTCTGAAAAAAAAAAAGCCGAATCACAGAAACAGAGTAAAACGGTGGTTACCAGGCTAGTTAGCGAGTGAGTGGGGAGAAAGAAGATGGTCATAGGGTACAAGCCTTCAATCATAATATGAATAAATTCTGGAGATGCGATGTATAGCATGGTGAATATAGTAAATAATACTGTATTTAATATTTCACACTTGAACTTTGCTATAAGAGTAGTCTTAAACATTCTCATCACACACATATACAAAAGTAACTGTGAGGTTGATGGATGTATTAAGTAACCTGATTGTGGTAATCACTTAACAGCGTATACCTATATCAAATCGTCACTTTGAGTATATTCAATTTTACTAGTCACTTGTTCCTCAATAAAGTAGAGGACAATAAAAGAAGGATAAACTCCAGGAGATGAACTGAAGCGGAAATGTACAGGACATTCTATCTACTGAGACAGACAGGAGAGAGCCTCAATTGACTAGATGGACTATTACCTCTTAGGGAAAAAACAGAGGAAGTTCTTGGATTTTGGTGGAACAAGACAGATTTCTTATTTCTGTATTGCTATTTCAGATTTTTTAAATGTTTGTTTATTTACCTTGAGAGAGAGTGCAAGTGGGGGAAGGACAGAGAAAGAGAGAGAGAGAGAGAATCCCAAGCAGGCTCCACAACGTCAGCGCAGAGCCCAATGCGGGATTGAACTCATGAAGCGTGAGATCATGACCTGAGCCAAAGTCAAAAGTCGGACACTTAACCAACTGAGCCACTCAGGTACCCCAACTATTTCAGTTCTTTAATCAAAGTCAAAATTTCTGCCTAGCATAGAAATAAATCTTTGATCCAGTGCAAGATCTACCTTGCAGGATGTTACAGCCACCTCAACTTAGACAAATTTTGACTTCCCCTAGCTCAAGTAATGCCAGACTTGATATCTTGGGAGGAAATGGCTAAATATATAATCAAGCTTTATTCACCCCCATTATGACAATAGATCATTTTCTTCATAATTTTTGGTATCAGATGATCCTCCTTCCCCTGTCAAATTTACCTTAAGTCATACTAGTTTTATATCAAAGAAATGCAAATATCAACAATATTTTAGCAACAATATCAAATATAAGTTTATGCTTTATTTTCCAAATTTTGCCTAATAGGTAGAAGTTTAAAAAAAAGTTGCTGAAGCACATTTATTAATTAATGTATGAAAAAACTACTGAATTTTAATGAAGAAACTACCTGGTATTGAAAAAAGCCTGGCATAATTTTATTTAAAAATCTTCTAGTATTTTCCTTAAATTGTTAAGAGTCTTCATCTCTTTTATTTTAAAGTATCTATAGCATTAAAAATATATTGTCATTAATCCACTCAAAATTTCATCAACACAGATTCTAACAGTACAATCATTACTTCAGATTTGCTATTATAGGGAATATTTTGAATAGTGGAACAGTTATAGTAATAAATATAAACAAAATTAGAATTAGAGTGTTTATTGTCTGGTAACACTGATTAGAAAATAGTAATGTCATACATAATCCTAGAGTATAGCCTCCAATCCTTATGCCATTTATAATTTATGCCATTTATAATTTTATGTTGTGTGCTTGAACATCCTATATTTTACCACTTTATGTTCAAAGGAAAGAACAGTAAGATTGTAAAACTAGCTAGGAAGGAGATTATTTAAAAGTTTTAAAAAAAGTTTTAAATTAACCATAAAATCTTATCTCAAGAGATTTTTCAACTCTTATGATCTCAAATTACTGAACAAGTCATAATGTAAAAGTAATGAAATACTCTACAAAAATGTTCAATAGAATTTAAAATTCTAACTTAAGGGAATTCGAAAGTTCATTTTCAAAGAGGCTGTAGGGATGATTAAAATCCTGAAGGAAGCCTGAAAGAAAAAGGACACGGTCATTATTGAAAATGTAATACAATGTTAACTCTCAAGTTTCATGTTTAGACTAGAAAGCTTAAGTTCAAGGCCTTTACATCAATTTCTATAAAACTGTAATGTTTTCCAACTCATGGTCCATCTATTGAAAAGCTGTACATGGCTAACAGTGATTATCAGCTCAAGTTAGTCACACACACAGGGCTAAATTGGAAATGAAAGGCTTCTTCAATTACCAAAACTAACATAAATGACTTATTTCCTTCTGCTGACATGAAAGGAAAAGAGTTAAATGTTTGTGAAGGATAGCATTTATGCACCCTGCACTAAGGTCAGAGAGCTCACTCAGCACAAATATTCCCTGAAAAGGTTCAGCTCGGCAGAAAAGAAACCATCTATTCCAAAAGGTCACCACGTCAGCTTGACTTTTTGTCTGCTATGAGAAAATACTGTCAAAGTTGGTTACCGTAAGGCAGCAGCTGTTCTATTGGACGACACCTTCCAAAAGAGAACAGTTTCTTATATGCAGCAGTGCAACTCCACGACTTCAGACTATTCCTGGTCTTCTCTGACACCATTCTTAGTCACAATCCCATGGCTTTGCTCTTCCATCTCAAATACCTACTCCCCTACATTAATGTAGGCTTAAACCCAACTGAAAGTTACACGCTGTCAGTCAGGTCCTTCTAACGGCCCATGATCCCAGCCTCCTTCTCCAGCTCAACCCCTTGCTCACCCCAGCCATGCTGAACTTTCTCCAACAGCCCAAGCTCCGTCTCATCCGAGGCTCCACCTGGTAACGTTGCTTCCCCTTACTTTGTTCCTACCTGACTCTCTGTCATATTTTGGTCTTTGCTTAAATTCCACTCCCATAAAGAGGCCCTTCCTATTTGTCTTAGGCCAGGTTCCTCACTTTTTCTTCCCCCAATTTCAGTCCCATCTTTTCTACTCAACAGTATCACACTGTTTAATTATATTCCTTTGCTCCTCACTTTGTTTTGTATCTAGGCTGGGATCGTTGTCTTTCTTTCCCCCACTCCCCAGCTTTCCTGAGATACAATTGGCATATAACACTGTGTAAATTTAAGGGGTTCAGTGTGTTGATTTGATACTTACATATTGCAAAATAATTACCACCATAGCCTTAGCTAACCCCTCCATCACCTCACATAATTACCATTTCTTTTTTGTGTCAGTTCTACTCTCTTAACAACTCTCAAGTATATAATACAGTATTATTAGCTACAATCACCATGCCATACATTGGATCCTCAGAACTTAATCATTTTTTAACTGAAAGTTTGTACACTTTGACCAACATCTCCCCTTTCCCTCCCAATATTGTCCATTTTATATACAACGTATCTCCAATCCCTGGCACACACCAAAATGCAATAAATGCTTATTCAATCCTACCTTGCCCTCTTTTCTAACTCTTTGGTTCTTATCAGAATCAGCTAAGCGAAATGAGCTCATCATTCACTCAATTGTATTTCTATTATTCGAGTTAACATGTATACCTACTATATGGCAGAAACTGTAAGGTGCTACTGTACAGCTATTATTTACTTAGTGTTTATTCTATGCCAGGCACTGCTATACGTACTTTATATAGATGTTATCTCATTGTATCACAATCGTATAAACAAGCAACTATTTTATCCCTATTTTAAAGATGAGGAAATTGAGACATAGAGAGGTTTTAATGTGCCCAAAACATCGTAAGCAGAAAGTGATAAAGCTGAGATTTCCACCTTTCAATATGTAACAGAAGAAAGGGAAAAGGAAAGTGAGATGGAAATTCAAGGGGAAAAGGTAACATCTGCTTAAGAGAGACCAGAAAAATTTGAATGAAGGTGGCATTAAGGTGAGATTTGAAAAAAAAAATTAGAGTTTCCATAAATAAATACCAGGAATTCATGCAAGAGGCCCTTATCAGAAAGAAAATAGTGAGAACGAAGATACAGGGAAAAGAGATATCAAGTTTGTACAAGAAATAGATACAGTGAAGTTTTTACATGCCACCCCATCTCTTGAGCCCAAATAGGGAAGAGTCCTTCCCTTATCACTGAGAATTTATCTGTGGTCAAAAAGAAATAAAAATATAATCAAGATTTTAAAATAATAATTACTTTGGACCTGTTCACTAGGTTTTTGGTAATCTTCCCCAGTTCAGTATCTATATCTGGTGGCTATTTTTTCAGCAACTGGATTTTAAGTTTTTTGATGGTAGGCGCCATGTCTTACATTTTTATCAGAGGGGTTATGAAAGCTGACTCTTGAAAATATCAGTGGGCAAGAGGAAAAGTCAGAGAAGACTAGAGAGAGGATAGGCACTCCACATAAGTGATATCAATGGTATAGTGATAAAACATCATCCTTGCGTTCAAGGGGTTTATATTCTGACACAGAGATGAAATGATTGGTGTAAAGTCTACAAAGGGCTAGAGTACTAGAATTCTGCAAAGCAAAATCATTTTAAAATTAATTCTAGTAGGTATTTAAATCATAACGGTATTTTCCAAGAGTGATAATATACACAGCATTTTCAAGACTGAGAACAGCACATTTCAGGAATAAAAGGTACAGCATAATAGAGTCAATGGTACTGTAACAGCATTGTATGATGATAGATGGAGGCTATACTTGCGTTGAGCATAGCACAATGTACAGAGTTGTCAAATCACTACATTGTACACCTGAAACCATTGCAACATTGTATGTCAACTATACTTCAATAAAAACGTTTTAATTAAGAAAGAAATAAAATAATCTATTATGAATTTGGGTTATTAAAAAATAAAGTTAACCTAATGAGTCATAAAAAAAACAGTAAATTTCTTTGATAAGGAGTACTTATAAATGTTTCTCTGCATCAGTTAGTCACATGAGCAGTGGAGAGTCTCATCTAAAACTTTATTAATGTGGTTACCATAAATTCCCCTCAGTGAATAATTCAACTCAGCATTTGCTTTTTATGTTCCCTGCCTGTGGCCTTCTATAATCAAAGTTCTTGACTGGAGAAATTTAAATAACTTTTGTCCTCTTACAGTAAAAAGCAATTACTTTCAATTCCCTTTACATTTTCCCACCATATTCCCATTAGAACATTTACCTAAAGTCCCAAACAACCAAATACACACAGACACACACAGGCACACACCCATACTTAACACTTGTATTAGGGAGGAAAGGGCTGAGTTGAAGATGTGTGATCATTCTCCCTTATATATCCTGTTGAATGCACAAAAATGTTTTTGCATTTCATTCTTTCACTCTAGTGAGCCCAACATCCAACTTCATTTTACAAGTCCTGACACTGGAAAACTGTGCTACAAAACCATGTGGAGTCATTTGCCTTTTTTTTTTTTTTTTAAGTTACGATAAATAGGGTTCTGATAACCATGGAAATCTAGAGTTTTCACAATACCTTAGAAAGCATCTGATCAAGGGAAGACCAACTTAGACACAGTATTCCCTATCCCTTCCCAAGTGTAGATATTGCTACTAGATCCCAGTGTTCTTTCCCACTGGGTCTGGGCATTGCTCAGATTCCTCCTCCACACGATGCTCCAGACAACCTCTATCCTGTAAGATAAACCATTTATTGTGCATGACCGTTCTCATAGGATAGAAAATGTGTCCTGCAATTAAGGCATTTTAGAAAGCTATAATCTATTTTTAGCTACCATAGTGCCTAATATTTAGCCAAGTGCTCCTTAGTATCCCAAAACATCTTAATAGTATAAACGCATCACTGCAGTTTACAAAACAGACTATGTGTATGGGCAACTTTTGCCTGTGCCATGCATATGGCACACTCCTGAGGGCCCTGATCCTACACCTCAGCATTACTGTATCCTGGCTCACTCACTCTGTGGGTTGCTCCTCCATCTTCTTGCCACACCCTAGATCAAGGCCATCCTGGAGGATCCATCCTTTCCCTTCTTTTCTCACACTCCACAGTGACTCTCACCCACACCCATGGCTTCATCCTCATTTAGTTCTCTAGCTCAAATTTCCCACACTCAGACCCATGCTCCAAACTCTTTTTTTTTTTTTTAGTTTTATTTACTTAAGTAATCTCTACATCCAATGTGGAGCTTGAACTCATGACCCTGAGAACAAGAGTCTCATGGTCCTCTGACTGAGCCAGCCACGCATGCTCCACCCACCCCCCTCGCCCCATGCTCCCAACCCTTGATTGGAGTTCCTACATGAATGTCTTGCGACTATCACAAATTCCACATGAAAACTTCATCCTTCTCACCAAAACTTGCTTGTCCTTCCTCCTGTTTCCCCTCTTTATATTAATAGCATCATTATCTTCCAATCATCCAAGCTGGAAACCTTGGAGTCTCCTTCAAGTCCTCTTTCTCACTCTCTACTTCTAAATAATGACTAGGACTTGTGAATTCTAATCTGAAATGCCATTCAAATCTATCCCCTCCTCCAAATTTCCACCATCCTTGTTTAAGCTTTCATCTGTGCCCGCTTTAATGCCTGGCACTTTTCTGGTATCTGGTAGTCTTGCCTGAATCTCTTCTCTCTAAGCCATCCATCCATCCCATCTCCCCGTTCCTCTACTAATACCATCAAGGTATGTTTCCTTACAAATTTGATTGTTATTCCCCACCTCCACTACAAAGTGCCTCTACATTCTTTCAAAGTAAAGTGAATGTCTCCTACTACCTTTAAAATACAGCGCAAATTCCTACGTGTGGATTTCAGATAAAGATGAGGTGCCTTTCTCAACGAAGTGTTGTGATTTAAAGTTCAGACTCTGGAGCCAGATTGCCCAGCTTTGTGATATTATGCAGGACTACTGCACACACCAGTGCAGGCTGAAGAGTCCCAGGGGAGGCATCTGGCTGAGGGATGAAGGGTGAACAGGAATAGAATACACTGCTCACCAAGCTGTCTCTCAGCCCAGGACCACTACAGTTTCAGAGGAAGTGGTATCATTCTCTATTTCCCATAAAGGCAACATAGGGTTCCATTTCCTTATCTTTTATAGATAAGGTGGTGCTAATACTAAGATCTCTTATGGGCTTGCTGTGAAGATTCAATGAATTAACACATGTAAATCTCTTAGAACAATGCCAGGTACACGGTAAGTGCCCAATAAGGGTCAGCTATTAATCCTACACCTTCCCTGTTCCTTATACTTTAAATAAATTGCAGGATTTACTATTTTACTCACATATAATCTGTGCTTTTTCACCTTCATGGGTTTCATTGCTCATTCTGCTTTCTCCTCCAAAAATTCTCTCCCCTAACAACTCCGATCTCTGCCTGTAGATATGCTGTCCATCCCCAAACTCAGCTGAGCTGCCACAATGGCCACCGTTTAGTACTACTTGATCCTGCAAACACAGGTTCTCTAGACTTTAACTCAACTCTCAGGCACCTATGGGATGGAGCCTAATATATTCTATACTATGGAAATTTATACTCATCTCAAGGTCTTATATTCCTTAAAAATTTTTAAAGTGTTTTAAGTTACCTGTAAGGTTCCTTTATATATTTCCAAGTGCCTACGGAACTATACCGACATAATAGGTCCATTACATGCAATAATAGAACCATTTATTGAGTACCTACTATGTGCCAGGTACTATAAAAAGTGCTTTACATACAGTATTTAAGTTACTTCTCATACAACTTTTAAAGTGTTATCATTTCCCTTTTATATAGGAAGACTTAGTATTTAAATAATTTGCTAAGTATTAAATAGCTAACAAGTGATGGGCAGAGAGTAGAACCCAGGAACTTGCTGGTTTAGGGACTGTACTCTTTCTACTTCATGGTGGTATTTTGTTTGGCTCCTTCTCTTGATCGGGAGCTACCATTTATTGATTATATATTATATTTCAGGAGCTTTTCCTATGTTATGGTTATTATGTACCTTCATACATGGTTATTATTATTCCTATATGCATAAGGAAATCAAAGCTCAGAGATGTTAAGCTATTTACCTTAGATCTCACAGTTAACGAATTCCAGATACAACTATTTTTTTTTATTTATTTTTAATGTTTATTTATTTTTGGGAGAGAGAGAGACAGAGAACAAGCAGGGGAGGGGCAGAGAGAGAGAGAGAGAGGGAGACATATAATCCCAAGCAGGCTCCAGGCTCTGAGCTGTCAGCACAGAACCCGACATAAGACTGGAACCCATGAACCGTGAGATCATGACCTGAGCCAAAGTCAGATGCTTGACCAACTGAGCCACCCAGGTACCCCCAGATGCAACTTTTAAAAATGGTTCCATGACTCCCCTGTCCACCTCCTCAAAAAAAAAAGGCGCTTGTCATATTTTAGGAGGAGTCCCTTGAGAAAAAAATACTATTGCCTTTATTATTATTGTTATTACTATCATATTTTACTTGTCACAAGGTTTAATTTATATGGTTCTACTTCATTGAGACATCCTTTTGATAGAACCATCACTGTATACACTTATAGACAAAAAACATTCCTGACTTATATTTTGTCAATTTTTGTCTTTATATATTGACTACAAAATCCTACTTATTATAAATAACTTGGCAAAAAAAATGCTGTACCTCCAAGGATTTGATGGAGTTTTACATTGAAATGATTGCGATATAAGATAAAAGTTATTGATATAAAATGACTGTTCATATAAATAACACGAGGTCAGGAATATATTGAAGGATCTATATTTAGTATGTGTCATTATTAGTTTCACCAGATCATTATGTTTTGCCTGGTACTTTTGTTGCTTTCCAGCTACTTCAAAGGTCAAGATAAAATACTACATCTAAAGAAACAAGTAGCTACTGATATAAATACCAAAATTAATCTGAACTAAATGCACAGAGAGAAGAGAGAGCAAAGGAAAAGTACAGGATTAGAATTAGCCATTAGATGGGCGCCTGGGTGGCTCAGTAGGTTAAGTGTCCAACTTTCAGTTTCAGCTCAGGTCATGATCTCACAGTTTCATGGGTTCAAGCCCCGCATCAGACTCTGCTGACAGTGCAGAGCTTGGTTGGGATTCTCTCTGTCCCTGTCTCTCTGCCCCTCCCCCACTCATGCTGTCTCTGTCTCCTTCAAAATAAATAAATAAACTTAAAAAAAAAGAATTAGCCATTAGATTTTAAAGGAATACAGAAATATAATTTTGAAAAAACAAATTAAGGGATGGAGATTTTACTAGCATTTGCCTGACTTATTTTTGAGAAAATAATAATACCAAATTAATGTGTATGCAGTAACTACTAACATAATTAAAAGATACTTAAAATATAGATATTATTTAATGTTACATGACTTGAATATCATTATTCAATTTTGCCAGTGCTCACTATTTGATTGGGAAAGTCCTATCAGTTTTGAGGAGAAAAAAAGTGCAAGTGAACGTTGAAAAGTAATAAAAACAGTCTTCCTTAGCAAAGAAATAACTCCAAAAGAATATCCCTCCATTATAAAAGTACTAGTTTCTAGAGCTCCTGGAGGATTCTGAGTAAAACTAGACACACTTGAAATGCATTGTAAATGTGTAATTACCATTTAAATGGAGGGAGAAAAACTGGTGAGTGAAAGGAGAAAAAGGCATTTTCTTACAGCCAACCAGACGCTGGCATTTCAGGCAATGATCATCTGATCTACAGAGTCAGGTTAACAAAGCTATTGTCATTC
Organism: Leopardus geoffroyi; assembly: GCF_018350155.1. Lineage (NCBI taxonomy): Eukaryota > Metazoa > Chordata > Mammalia > Carnivora > Felidae > Leopardus > Leopardus geoffroyi. Next base: position 94,481,039 of record NC_059331.1, on the reverse strand, counting down.
TGCCACTCACCCTCAGCCTTTTAACTGTCCCTCTCCCCCACCAGAAGGAAACACAGGTTACATCTTTCTCCTTGATTATCAGTCACAATTTGCTCACTAGGCCCTGGTATGCCTAAAAGACAGCTAAGAGACATGAAGACTTCTCTTGATTCTCCCTTTGTAATTACTTGGGCACCCAAATTACAAGAGTGAATGAAATTCTGAAGCAAATCCCTACTGGCCGTACAATCATAACAATTGTTAGGATCCTCTCCTCTCACCTACAGTCCAACAAAGGCTTTTCTTACTAACGTCCTTGTTTGCGGACTTGGCCAGGCAGCAACTTAGATGTGAAAAAACACTGCCTTATTCCAGAAAGGGATTGAACATGTAGATATCAAAACTCTGGAAAACTATCAAATGTGTTTTTACTGGATAGCTGCAAAATAAAGTATAAGAGGGTAAAAGATTTGTCAAAAGTCACACAAATTAAGTGGAAAGACCCCATTCCCTGTCACATGAATATTCCAGAAGTTGAATCCCTTCCTTTGGGTTGCTGCCACATTTCTTACCACGAGATTAGCTACTTCTTATGATGTGTTTGTCAAAACCCATTCAGATTTATCAGGGTGGCACATGTTGGTTGGATTAATCATTGCTTCTATTTAAAAAAACTGATTATTTCTGAAGTAAGCATATAAATGTGAAGCATGAAAAACCTAGTGAATCATGAAGTGAAAGGCTGTGCATACATGATCAACCATGTGACAAAAGTGATAGGATTAATGTTACATACAGCTACTTTATTCTAGCTTTCTCTTTGTATATTCTTTTGCCTATTTGGTATCTTTAAAAAAATTATCACAAAGCAGTGTAACAACTTAGGCAAACACTGGTTAGCCCTTCAGTGGTCTTTTTTGCCATCTAAATCAGAGTTCCACAAACTATGGCTCAGACCAAATCTGGCCCTCTGCATGTTTTTGTAAATAAGATATTATTGAAACACAGTTATGTACATTCACTTATGTATTGTCTATGGCTGATTTTTCACAATGACCACAAAGCTGAGTAGACGATAAGGCCTCGAAAGCCTAAAGCATTTACTATCTGGCCCTTTATAGAAAATGTTTGCCATTCTGTGATCTGAACTGTTCCTTCTCTTAGTCTTCTAGAAGAAAATTTTACTCTCTGGCCACAGTCTAGTCCATCACTCTCTGTCCCTTTAGATATGCTTATTTCTACTTCCCCAAGATATCCCGTTTTTCAATTACCTTCTTATTCTAATAAACCTACTATTATCAATTTATATATCTTTCCATTTCACTGTCACAACATAATTTCATTCCAAAATTTATTTAACCTGAAAATACAGTTGGTCACATTGACTCAGTCTGTGCACTGGGTCAAATCATCATCATCATCATCATCATCACCATCACCATCAATTCAATAACAATGGAAAGATAGAATTTAAAGAAATTTAAGTACTTACTTAAATTATAAAGAAAGTACTAAAGTGATGAAGGAGGATTTTAAGGAGCAGCTGAACATTTCACAGTTCTATCTTCCCAGCATCACTATTCTTAGTACTCTCCCGAATCAATGACAGCTGCTGTGGTAGATGGTAGGGTGCACTGCCTGACTTCCCTTTCAGGATCAAGGCACTCATTCTTCCAGCTGCCAGGCACGTTCGTTCTCTCTTTCTCTCTCTCAAAATTAATAAATAAACTTTTTTAAAAAGCCTGTTTTTGGAGAGCATCCCACATCTAATGATGGTTGATATAGGGGTTTGGGCTCCTTTGCCTCAATTAGGGAGGCCATCCAGGTTCCAGAGCTCAACTATTCCCCCTGCCCAAGTCGGCTTCTCTCTATCTTACAAGTGTTGTTCCTACAAGCATTCCCCCAATAAATCTCTGCAGGCCAATCTTTGCCTCAAAGCCTATTCAACAGGGAACCCATTTAAGACAGTTGCTTTCTTCAAAGGCTTTCTCACCCACTTCTCATCACCCAGACGAAAGCTCCCCCAGTCCCAGTCTTTCTTGCTCTTTATGTCTCTCTCCTCATAGTTCTGTGTCCTACCAAGGCTGGTCAATTCCTTTTCCCTCAATAGAGCTCACCATCTTTTCTTTAAATTTGCTAACAAGATATGAAAAAGAATCTGTAAATAGTTCTATAATTTGTGCTAGTCTGTTTTAATGTCTAACATACTGTCTAATGCTGCCATATAGAAGGCAGTTTTGGACTGGAATATCAGGCCTAAGTGTTTAAATGTTTCACTGTTTTATTTTTAACAGAATATCTAACCAAAAAGCATTAAAAATTGTGTCTTTTACATTATGCATTTAAAAGTCTTTATATAATCATTAAAGCGACAACTGTATAATGAAAGCTCTTCTGCAATAATTTTGCCCCTGCACTGGCATTTTGATTCAAAATGAAATGCTCTGGTACAAAAGTTGGACAACAGGGCAGCATAAGAAGACACAAAATATTTTTATTTAAAAAAATTTTTTTAACGTTTATTTTTGAGACAGAGAGAGACAGAGCATGAACGGGGGAGGGTCAGAGAGAGGGAGACACAGAATCCGAAACAGGCTCCAGGCTCTGAGCTGTCAGCACAGAGCCCGACGCAGGGCTCGAACTCACGGACCGTGAGATCATGACCTGAGCTGAAGTTGGCCGCCTAACCGACTGAGCCACCCAGGCGCCCCAACACAAACTATTTTTAAACAATCTTAATATCATCAAGTTCCTCTTTGGTGAGTCTGCTTCTGGAAGGAAGGAAAGAAGGAAGGAAGGAAGGAAGGAAGGAAGGAAGGAAGGAAGGAAGGAAGGAGGGAAGGAAGGAAAGAAGGAAGAAAAAGAGAAAGAAAGAAGGAAGAAAGACTGGGGAGGGGAAGTGAGAGGAAGGGAAAACCAAACTGAAAGAAAATCAAGAGGAAATTGTTTGTAAATTCATGAATTACTTTGCAAGCAGTACACACACACACACAAAGCCAAATTAGTAACTCCTTTCATCTAAGTGACAGTCCCTAGCTGTTCATCATCCAGCAAGATAGAGATGTTGATAAGAGGGTCCTAGCACTGGAGGAGGGTTTGGGCATAATGACCTTCGTATGCTGAGATGTAAGGGCTATGATTCTGTGACTATGCTAGTAACATTGGTAGTAACAGCATTGAGGAAAATTCTAAAAATTTTATGTGTAAAATCTCATTTTGTCCTCAGAGCTACCCAATGATTTGTCACTATGATTAAATAATATTAGCAAATGAGTAAACTAAGGCACAGACAGATTAAGTTAGTTGTCCAATATGACATACTTAGTAAACAAAACCCAGATTTCAACTAAGTCAGCCTGAATGAGGAGCTATCATATCTCCTTTATCTGCTGCCTTATATTACATGTTTTCAGGCACTGGAAATCATTTACATTTTACAGATTTGGTTTCCACCTACTTCTTAATAACTCTGGTTACATTTCTTAGAAGTTACTTAATAGGAGGAAGGAAAGGCCATGCAGACAATGCATACAATATAATTTGGAACCTTACCATTGAAGAAACTCCCCCTTTCTCTCTCTGGAAGATCTGTCTTTTTCAGTTATCTATTCACCATATTCTATGAAAAAAGAAAATCAATTTACCTTTTCAAAGTCTTTCTAAAAAGTCAGGGATGACTTACCTAACTTATAAAATGCTAAACACAGGGGCGCCTGGGTGGCGCAGTCGGTTAAGCGTCCGACTTCAGCCAGGTCACGATCTCGCGGTCCGTGAGTTCGAGCCCCGCGTCGGGCTCTGGGCTGATGGCTCAGAGCCTGGAGCCTGCTTCCGATTCTGTGTCTCCCTCTCTCTCTGACCCTCCCCCGTTCATGCTCTGTCTCTCTCTGTCTCAAAAATAAATAAAAACATTTAAAAAAATGCTAAACACAAAATATTTATAGATAATAATATGATTCCTACTATAAGATCTTAATATTACTGTGATTTTAACATTTAGGGCTCACAGAGTCTTAAGGCATTTACCAACTTCGGTATGAATTTAACAGAGGAAAAGGTCAAATATTAGGTGATGACCACAAGACTAGTTGTCTCCAGTGACAGAAAACCTGTGGATGTTTAATGAATCCATAACCTCAGCAAATCATCTTCTGAATTCACTTTCTAGAGAAGTATAGAAACAAGGACCAAGAGGGGTGATATTACCACCACTCCTGGAATATAACTGTGGTTGAGGAGCATCATGGTCAAATAACAGAGAGTGTATATATATATTTTTTTACAGATTCCTTACTTTCCTACTCCATAAATCAGAAGTCTGTTTATTCTATGTCTCATAAATGCTCCTAAGACTACCACATGCAAATAGATTGGTTACCAGTAACCTCCCAATTTGTAAATCCAAAAGACAACCATGAATTTCTCTCCCTCCATATTCAGACCCTCCTTTTTTGATCTCTATAACACCACTGTCTCCCATTTTTCCATCTTCAATTCCTTTTGATGAATCCTGTCTCCTTTACTCAATCCCTTTAATGCAGGCATTCCCCCTGGGTTTGCAGATTATTCACTTGGGTGAAAAATAATCCTGTCTTGTGAATTTGATTACATTGTATTTCCTACAATGAATCTAGTGTAACTAATTGTTCTCAATCTGTGAACAGATAACTGTTTCTACCAAAACAAATAAATTCCCAACCTTGTGCTCTTTTCAGAGCATTTCTCCTAGCCCAGTTTGCTGTGAAGTTTTAAATGGAGGGAGAGAAAAAAATGAAACACAGAACTATTCTCTGCAGTCCTCTGGTTTGATTTCAATCCCAGGAAGCAGCAATCACCCTGCACTCCAGCTCCCCAACTCAAATGGCTTTTTGGAACAGCTTACAATCCTGTTACCACCAACACAATTTCAACATAAGAAGCTCCAAAAATTGGCAATGGAGTATGAATGTGCTTGACATTTCCTCCTTACCCTTACAAGGTTTACCTTGCTTCTGGTTCAGATTTAGTATTAAGTCGTGGAGGGCCAAAACAGCACACTAACCTGGATGGCTCTTACCCAAGTTATTTGTAATGGTAATTATAAAGCACTTTGTAGGACTGTTTCTTTAGTCATATTCTGATCTAAAAATTTTTATAGTCCTACTACCCAGGTGAAAAGGGGTGCGAAGTGTACAGTTCTGATTTCAGTTGGGGTTCTAGGACCCAGGCCTGGGTAGCAGGAGAGTAGGAGGACCTGCCAAGGAGCTATGCATGATGAGTTGATGGCGGTCAAGACAGGAGTTCTGTTAAGTAAGGGAAAGTTTAAAGAATCAAGCTGAGAAGAGTGGATAGAGGGTCAGTCAACTAGGTGAGATGAAGTAAATTAATGTAGGGAGTGCTTCCAAGGATTCCTCAAGGCAAAAGTCATCTGCTGTTGAGCTGCTTTTGTGGAGTGGGAGACGGGGTAATTGAGAAAGCTATAAATACCCAATATGGGTTGGAAATTTTGACCTCTCTCTAGCAACATTGTGGTTTTAGCCATCTTAGATGAACTGTTGAGGTTATAAAAATGTGTCTTAGAAATTAGAACAAAGAAATCTGCTGCCATGTTTTGCACTCATACTTTAATTTTGATGCCTGGAATAAGTAAGGGCAAGACTCCTAACTTTGGGTTACCGTGAGAGTGTGGGACATCCCATCAGATAAATGAAAACACTTGCCAGCAGCTATAGTCCCATGGTGAATATAAACTTCCAGCAATGCAGACCGGAGCTCTGTTCAAAACGATTAACTTAGAATTAATTAGGTTTATGCTCAGAATAGTTAAGGTTATAATTGAAATTACAGTGGACCTTTGAACAACGTGCAGGTTTGGGGTGCTAACTGCATGATTGAAAATTCATGTATAACTTTTGACTCCCCCAAAACTTAACTACTAATAGATGACTATTGATAAGAAGCCATACCGACAACATAAACAGTGGATTAACACAAATTTTTTATGTTATATGTATTATACACTGGATTCTAACAATAAAGTCAGCTAAAAAAATGTAATTGAGAAAATCATAAGGAAGAGAAGATACACTTATAGTACTACACTGTACTGATTGAAAAAAATCTTCACATAAGTGGACTCACATAGTTCAAACCTGTGTTGTTTAAGGGTCGACTGTATTTCATTTCATTAGACTGCACTCAACACAATTTTTTATTACCATTGCTTTATTAACTTAAATGCTCTCTTTATTTATCCACCAGGAGAATTTTAGTGTTTGATTAAGAACAACACAATTAAAATACGTGAAATATCAATGAAAATATCAATAAGTTAGCAGCAGAATTAACAATTGCTTGCTTACTTGTCTGTGTCCCCTTAGTAGGATATAAGCTCCACGAAAGTGAGGGTTTAATCTTTCCTAGTAAGTGACAACAACACTGCCTAGAGCATAATAGATACTCAATAAATATTTGCTGAAATAAATGAGAGTCAAGGAGGCACTGAGTACATTAGTAGTTAAACGTTTATATTCTCCAACATTTGGAACTTTTAAAAGTGCTTTAACTTTTAAATCATATCTGCTGAATAACAAGAATATTAGATCAAATAGAGTAATCAATATTTTAACGCTCCATTAGTCATTCAAAGGTATTTTTTAAATGAAAGATGGATGTTTCTGGAATGCAACCAGGATCTTTGGATTATGAAGTGCAATAAGTCCTTAATAAGACAAATTCCTCTAACAGAATACAGTGTTCATTGAATTAACAAGGTCTAGGAGATCTCTAAAAGAAACTGAAAAAGAAGCAATGGTGAGTGAATAGCAGAGCTAACCAGAACTGACTATAATTGTTGAACCATATTTGCAGAGAGGCTTCTAAGTTTTCTTTTTAAACTGTATACAAAAGAAGCCTCAGTGATATATATTGGCTCAGGTCCCTACTCTCTGGTGGGAATAATTTGCCACTTTACTCAGCGCTATACAAAAAAAGTGATAACACTTTTAAGACCCCAGGATCCTGGGAGAAAATATAAAAAGGAAAAGAACAATATATTTGCCACAGACTCTTAAGCACACATGTAATATACCCTATTGGTTATTCCTTCTGGATATGTTTTTGCCCCAGGGGTAAAAAAATAAGAAATCATCTTCCATCTTTTGTTAAGTTTATTTAATTTTTTGAGAGAGAGAGGAGAGAGAGGGATACAGCACTGGGGGTGGGGGGGGGCACACAGACACACAGAAGGAGAGAGAGAATCCCAAGCAGGCTCCACACTGCCAGCGCAGAGCCCAACGTGGGGCTCAAACTCATGAACCGTGAGATTATGACCTCAGTGGAAACCAAGAGTTGGATGCTTAACCACTGAGCCACCCACGCGCCCCATCTTCCATCTTATCTTTTATTCCTGTTTCTTAATAAGGAAAAGACATAAAGCCTCAAAGTCAAAATATATGAAGCCCTAGACAAAGTAGAGGCCTCAGGTAAGCAAACAAAACATTTGGCTAACCCTTATCTTTTTATGAGCATGTTTTCCTTACAGATGAACCTATTACTCTGCACCTACCTTGTTTATGGGCCTTTCTATCTTGTCTATGGGTCCTTCTTGGAAAAGGTGTACACTACAAGGAAAGAAAATAATAGCATGCCAGGCTAATGGAGAATGAGGAAAAAATTTTTGGCATGTATAGACTATGGAAACACTTTCTATACCTTCTGTTTACCTTTCTATACCTCCTTTTGAAAAAGTTGCTTGAGGATATACTCCGGTAAAAGGGAAAAAAAGAATCTTAAAAAGAGGAAGATACAGGATCTAAAAAATTCTTTCAACTCAGTAGAGCAGTAAAAAGAAACTAATGTTTATAATTAGAACAAGAACTCAGAAGACTTTTAGAAGAGTGTCTATAAATTAAAAAGGAGGGGCACCTGAGTAGCGCAGTCAGTAGAGCATCTGACTTCAGCTTAGGTCATGAAATGGTGGTTCATGAGTTCGAGCTCTGCGTCAGTCTCTGTGCTGACAGCTCAGAGCCTGAAGCCTGCTTTGGATTCTGTGTCTCCCTCTCCCTCTGTTCCTCCCTCTGCTCACACTTGGTCTCTGTGTCTCTCAAAAATAAATAAAGACTACAAAAAAATTTTAAGATAAAAAAGGAGAATAATTTTCCAAATACTAAGATGAATGATCACAATGATGGGAATAAATATGCATGTCTGTCCTTGACAGGAAATAATGAAGGTAATTAAAAATCCTAGAAAATGCAGAAGCTATATAAGAAAGTCACATTGTAAACATGAAACAATATGAAATATAGCATGATTTTTTAGAAATGGAGAGTAAGGAAGATAATCTATTTGATCTAGACACTAGATAATTCTCTTTCAAGTAATACAGGTTAGTGACATAGAATCACATTTCCTATTTCCACTTTGGTCTTTACTAAACTATATTCATACAATCCTGATATGTTTTATTATTTGTATTATTCTTAAATTTTTATATTCAAACTATAGAATATACATTTCAAAATATAAAGATAAATTACAGAAGTAAATATTATATACTTGATAAGGTCAAATGAGTGAGAAAGCTTATAGAGTTTAGGAGATGGAGGAGAAGATACATAGAAGTACAGGGTTCCACATTTTCTTATTTAAATACCAGGGGAAGAATTGATGGATATAGAAATAGAGCACTAACTAGAACTCAAAGTAATGAAGTCAATCAAGTTGAAATGATAACCAACAGAAGAAATGCTAGCAATCTTCAGAGGTAATAATGAAAAACCGTAGTTAAAATTCAAAAATAACAAAATGATAATACCCTCTAAGAACAAAATAACATCAGAAAAATAGGATAGTGCAAGATAAATTTTCAGCTTTCATGCTGGGGAGTCCATAGATTAACAGCTGAAGTTAATAAAAGGAGCCATAACCACATTGTTCAAATACAGGAAGTAATCAAAAGAACTACATTAGAATCATACTAGAAGGATTGCTTCTGTGCGGGAGGTGTCAGAGGCAGACAAGGGGTGGGAAAGTTGAACTTTCCTTTTCATTTTATAATTTTCTGTTACCTTCTGAGTGTTTTTTCTTATCATATATATGTTATTTTTTATTACATAAAAAAGGTAAAACATTTCCTGATAACTAGCTTAGCATTCTCTTCAGTGATATTATCCCCAAGTGCATTCTTACTAAAAATAAAATGAACATATTCCTGAAGGTAATAGTGATAGGTGCAATAATACCAAATGAGCCCTGTAATTAATATTATGACGAGTAGAAGCATCAGGAATCCAAACATGTCAACTGAAATGTATGAAAAGAAATATATTTTAAGTTAACAGAAGAGCAATAATTTCTTATATTTTTATCTTTTCTAGTATCATACAGTTTGATTCTTAGATACAAATTAACAAGTTATTGAAAATGATATATATCACATACTCCAATAAAACTACTTTAACACCACAATCACCAACATTAGAAAATTATCTGAGCTGCTAAAGGAGCTAGCACTCAAAGTCTTTCATCTCCAAATTTGTGAACTATTAGGACACTGACATTTTTTTCTGTATTTTGTCTCTAAACTCATTTCAGGCAGCATCTCAACAGAAAATAGCAGATGCCTTAGGCTGCTGTTTTGGTAAAGATGCATGTAGATAGCAGGGGAAGTTTTGTTGTTTGAGTTCAGGAGTTCCTTATCAAAGAGACAACAAATGTTTGCTGAGAAAGCAGACTTCTAGCATTTATAAATTCCACCTCTCCCCGCCCCCCCCCCACATGATCATAGTGTATACTTGTAAAATGCAACTACAAGGGCAGAACATGAAATAGAAACTAGACTTCCCATTGATACTAAATATATGAACTATAACTTGTTTATAAGCTCTTTGCTACAATCAGTTATGATTTAAATATACCTGATAGCACCTGAAGAAAAAAAAAATAGGGACTTGAGGGCAAAATTCATGTTTTTTTCACTTCAGTTAAGAAACAAACGTAAATTCTATTTTGGGTTTTCTCACATAGTTAGGGTTTACCTGGAAAGCTTTTCATTTGGCCTTTTTTGAAAAGTCCTTAAAAGGTTCTAGTGCATTTCCCTGCTTTGATAAGTACCATATAACAAACCCAAAACACAACATTACAGATACAAAGATGATTAAAATTTGTTAAGTCCTAGGGAGTCACTGTTCTGAATGGCAATTCACAGTATAGAATATATTAGTTGAAGAAATGTAAGTTATAGTAATGGTACTGGGCCCAATATGTCCTCACCCCAAGACCATATAAGAAACTCCTGGAGTTTCTAAAACAACATAAGAATACAAACTTCCCTTCACTGGGTAATGATTATCATACATTAAAGTATGTTAGAAATGAAATTTAAAGTTTTTAATAATTGGTATGGCAAGGTACCCACCAATCAGAATGAATGTTGACCTAGCTTGAACCAACACTGGCTGGAAACAACCAGTATCAGCCTGTATCCAGGGAAACACCAATAAAAAGATTTGCTATATTTTTAATAAGGCAAATATAATAATTTATAATCCTCTAAATGTAGTTAAATACAGTATTTGCAAGTTAACTGAAAAAAAAGTACATAAAAATTCAAACATGGATAACTCACTTCTATAGTTTAACCAATACACAGAAATGAATCGACACCCAAAATATGGAAAACACATTTTTTTGCAAGCCCTTTCTTCACTGCACCAAAAACACTGTATTTGGAAAGAAAACAAAATAAAAGCAATATCCAAGTGTAATAACTACAATTCCAATAAGTTTTCAGTACTAGTTCCATTAGTATTCCATAAATAACAGCTATCATAATTACCATCACCATCATTATTCTTTTAATTATTATTATTATCATTATTGGAAATAGACGCTGTTGATGATCTCCCCTTTACCAGGCCCATCCGTTCACACCGACGATGCAATGAATTTTGGATGCTAATGGCTCAAAATGCTCTTCTCCTTGAATTGTACTTGGTGGATGGGGACCTTGTTGCCTGTGAGGTTACATCCGCCTCTGCCAATAACTGACAGATACATGGGGTTCCAATCAGTGGGCGTCCTTGTCTCAAGGCAGAGACAACTCTGTTACGTGATTTTTTGCCTCAGGGTTGTCCATGATTCAGGCCAAGTGTAGACTTTAGCAGAGACCACATCTTCTCTTGGCTCTTGTTCCTTACTTGCCCTGAGTCCCTTACTCCATAGAATTTTGCTAAAGAGGAGCCATTCAAGAAATCACATGTATCTGAATCCCTTTCTCAGGCTCTATATTTAGAGAACTAAACCTGAGACATTATTTCACAAAGTAGTAACAACGACTTCAGTAGATAGGGTTTGTTTGGTTCCTCTCTTCCCTCTCTCTCTCTCTCTCTCCTCCCTCCAATACTTGCTCCCATTCCCCTAAGTGTCTATAGCACTTACTCTGGGGATTACATGTGGGCTTGGTGGGGCTGTCAACCAGCCATGCCTCATGACCGTCTCCCTTCTGCTCATTATCCCTTCTGCTCATTATCTGCTTATGTTCAGATAATCACGTGAAAATAGGAAAAGTGAATTCTAAGTCCCTTGTTGAAGTAAGCAAAAGGAAGGTACAAAGGTGGAAACCATTGTGGGAGATAAGACTAGATAGACTCTTGAAGAGGAAAAAAGTGAAGACAGGGCGGTAAAAATGGCTGTCATGTAAATAGGGCCTACTATGTGACAGGAACCAATCTAAGCTCTTTATATATATTAACTCATTTCGTCCTTATGATAACCCTGTAAGTTAGGAAAAATTATGCCCACTTTATAAATGAGGACAGTAAGGCACAGAACAGTCAAACGACTTACATAAGGTCACACACCTAGTAAACAGGGGGAGCTTGGATTATAGCCTAATCAGTCTGGTTCTGTGCTGGTAACCAATCCTGCAAGACTGATCCCAGGCCCCTCCCAATCACTTCTTGTTGAACATCCTGAAAACAGCAGCCACAATGACTCACTCCAACATAACGAACCACCCCTCAGATACTACCTGAGAACAGGAGGTATATATCAAAGGCCAGCTATTCTTTCATGTTAACCAACACCAAAGGTCAAATGGAGCCACTTAGGTTGAATGGGTTCTGTCCTCTTGGACTGTTGCTTAAAGACTAGAACTGCAAAGTTAAAGCCTAGATTCAAGGGTTGTAGCCCACAGACTTCAAAGTCAAAGCCTAGATTCACGGGTTGTAGCCCACAGACTTCTAACCTTGGTTAACAGTTCTAAGAGTCTCTAGTAATCAAATCCATGCCATTTTACAGTAGGTCTTTATGGGAGATAAATTGCCAGAAAAACCTGACCCTATCAGACAGGACCTTGTGGTTACTCAGTACTAAGCTGATTACCAGGCCCCAGGAACTAAGTCCACATCAGGTGAACTCCTAAAGCAGTACAGTCTCCAGAAGAGTCACTCTTTCCTGTGCCTCTCTCTGATGGAGGCTCAGAGAACAATGGAAAAGGGAACTCGTCCACAGGTCAAGCCTAGGGCAGCCAGATTGGTGACCAATAACTCACTGCTTGGCCAGGGAAACTCAGTAGAACATTTGCACATCATGTACACAGCTCTGAGATTCCAGAAGATCTGGAGGGTAATAACTGACAATGACTTTCGGTAAGTACAATTTTAGTTGAGGGTTATTTGCATTATTTTGCCAGGAGCATTTTTTAAAATGTGGATATGGGTCTTAAAAAGTCAAAGGGTGAAGTACAGTAGACTAAAGTAGTTTTTGGGGGGTTTGGTGTTTTTTTGTTGTTGTTTTTGTTTTTGTTTTTGTTTTACTGTTTTGATCAGCTCGTGTCACCATCCTTGTCCTCCTGGCAACTAGATCTTCTCTCTTTTGTAGCCATTTTCCCTCAGGTCTATGTGGTTCTGCAGATGTCAATCAGCATCTATACTACCACTTCTATACTACTGGAGTCATCTGACCCAGGCAGTGGTATTCAGGGTAGCTTATCTCACTGGCCCAGTAACTAGTGCTGGAGTGGACATTAGATCCAAATAAAGCCAATTAGAATCTCCTGTGAAGTTGTATACAGACATTGGAAGGGATCTGCTAGGAACCAGGCTCTTTCCGAGCTATATGGAAAATGTCCACTTTTGCCATAGGACAAAATGAAGCCAAAACTTTGAGGGAAGCAGAGCTAAAAGATGAGAAGAGAGGAAACGGGAATAAAATCCCTGGAGATTTAGCTGTGCGTGATGCCAAGGCTACTCCTGGACTTCTCAATTTTATGAGTCAATAAAGTCAGTTTGAATTGGGTTTCTGTTTATTAAATTAGTTAGAGTTGGGCTTCTATAACTTACCACAAAAAGATTTAACAAATACCTTAACTAAAACTAAAAAATCTTCAAAGAGTCTTCACACGATCCAGAGGAAGAACATAATATATTCAACATCCTTAAATTGGTAATGCATAAGTTAGGATAAATTACATGGATTTTTTTTATAGCTATGAAAATGACCCACATAAATACAAAGCCATGCCAACCAGACTCTCAAGAGAGTGACAACTGAGAAGTCAGCTAAAAGACTTTAAAATGATGGTGAACAGTGCTCCATTGGAAAACTAGAGTATTCTTTTTAGAGTAGAATTCTATTCTAATAAGCTTATATGGACATGAAAATTGACATTTTTATAAGAAAATATCATTAAAATGCAAACAAATGCAGAAAGGGGAGGATACATAGTGTTTAGTGGTTTGTTAACATTGTGTAAACCAAACAATTTAATATTATACTTACAAAAATTATTAAATGACCTTAATGTGCAAAGGGAGATTTTAAAGTAGTGGACATTGGGGGTGCCTAGGTGGCTCTGTCGGTTAAGTGTCTGACCTCGGCTCAAGCCATGATCTCATGGTTTGTGGGTTCGAGCCCTGCGTCGGGATCTGTGGTGACAGCTCAGAGCCTGGAGCTTGCTTTGGATTCTATGTCTCGCTCTCTCTCTCTGCCTCTCCCCTGCTTGCACTCTGTCTGTCTCTCTCTCAAAAATAAAGAAAAAAAAAAAAAAAGAATAGGGGGTGGGAGAATTAAAAAAAAGTTATAAAGAAAGAAAGAGAGAGAAAGAAAGAAAGAAAGAAAGAAAAAAAGAAAGAAAGAAAGAAAGAAGTGGACATTGGGAGGATCAAAAGAGCATTTACTCATTATTTATGGGCAAATACCAAATTCAGGAGAGGTTACGTGGATATATAAAGCACTGAATTTGCTTTCTAGAGAGTGACAATTTAATTAGCAGGTATAATATGTACACTTTACAAAAAACAAAATCTCTAAGTGGAAGAATAATATAATTTCAAAAGGAATGGAACAGATATAAAATGTAATAGAAGTTCAGAAGAGAAAGTATTGATGTCTAGTTGCAATAACTAGATAAGATTTCTTCCAGGGAGGAGGCAGAATTTGGTCTGAGCCTTGAGGAGAAGGTAAAATCTGCACCGGAAAGAACAGGGTCTTTGGCTCAAGTCATGATCCCAGGGTTGTGGGATTGAGTGCTGCATCTAGCTCCATGCTGAGCCTAGAGCCTGCTTAAGATTCTCTCTCTCTCTCTCTCTCTCTCTCTCTCTCTCTCTCTCATTCTCTCTCTCTCTTGCTTTCAAAACAAAACAAAACAAAACAAAAATGCTTAGGTGTATGAGGACAGACCAGGAAGATGAGTTGAAATAGAGAGGTAAGAAACACAAAAGAAGGTTTGGTTTTGTTTTTTCCATTGTGTCTGTACTCAGAAAGAAAGGAACAAATGCAAAGAAATAGACTGAATTTGTCATAGAGGGAGCAAGAAAATGAGAAAGGTTCTCAGTTTGTGAATGTGCATGTATTTTCAAGTATGATGCATGAATGGAGGTAAAGACTAAGAAATTATCCTTGGTACTGAGAACCGACTTCTTAAGGGGGAAAAGAGCATAAGAGAAAAGATTTTGTTTGTTCAGAAAATGAGAGAACTTGACCCTGACAGATGGCCTTAAATTTCTCAAAAAAAAAAAAAAAAAAAAAAAATCGACCTCTAGATGGATGGTCATGCCAAGAGCAGATAAGGGAAATGGTTGCCTTGGAAAATAATCCATGAAACTGGTTCTCCACATTTTGTTTTTCAGCTGACTCTTGACAGGTGATATCCATGTGTTCATTGGCATATCCAGGTTTGGATCCATGACCCTATCTACCTCTCCTACTCTAAGCCCTAATACACTCACACATGTAGGCACCACACACAATTTTTCAGAAAAATAATATCAAAGTAGGCATTTTTGAGGGATGTGAGCTATGGCATTTATAAGTGCATTTCACAAGCAAGTAAGTTAATGGTCATTTCTTATGAACTGTGCAGTAGATAAGGTAGTATATGAAAGATTAAAAAAAGCCCATTGGGTTTGCTGTAGCTTTATTTATTTCTGTCCCAAGCAATAATCCATATCAAGATGCAATGAAAGAGAAAGATGTGATTATGGAGAAAACCTAGAACCTACTCAATTGCAAAAACTCAGTTTTCTAAACTGTCATTAGCAAAAAAAAAAAAAAAAAATACTTATGACAAGTTTTGTCATTGTGACACCATGATTGAAAAGTATCATTCTAAGGATTCAACAGTGACATATGATTCTCAAGAGCAATGACAGCCAGGTGAGAGTTAGCACTAAGTTTCTTAGCATGGTTTTTGAAATTTTATTTCTAATGAAGAAAAGATATCAACACAAATATAATGTTTTTCATATGCTGTGTTTATGAGCTATGTGTTGGGAGTAGTACCGAAAATGAGTTACTTTTTATGGACTTGTTTTTGGTAAGAATGTTTTCTAACTCTAAAAAGGCTAGTCATATACTACTGAATCACAAGGAAATGTTTCAGATAGAATCTGAGGAAGATTCCCTTACAGTTAAGAAAAATAAGCATATCATTTATCATTAAAACTGGAATCTTTTGGGGAATGTAAAGGAGTTGGTATAATAATTTCACCAAATTAAAAGTGATGAGCACCACCATAAAATAGGACAGTCCTAGGCACAGGACATCTGTTCCAGTTCCTCACAGTTCAAGAACTAAAATGTTCTTGGTTGCTTCATGAATTGCCATTTATAAATTCTGGCACTCCCTCTCAGAGCATGGGAGGTGGCAGACACTATCCCTGAAAGTCTGGGAGAGGGGAGGGGATCTTTTTCCAAAAGATGACACCCCAAGTCTTTGTTGATCTTACAAAATTATCCCTTAGCTCACTTCTATGAGGTAGTGGGAATATATTAAAAATTACACTCAAACAATCATATCCCCAGGATTGTCATAATGGCTTCTGTCTGTAAATATTTCAAGATAAAATTCTGTACCTTGCTACATTACAGAGTATATTAAATATGATTTAAATACCTTCTAATGGTTCGAGTGTTAACTCAAATCAATAGTTATCAAAAACTGTCATGTTCTGGGAAATGTGTGAGGTTACAGACACAAAGATGAATAAAACATGCACTCTATCCTCGGGGAACTGAGAATGGGAGAAAGGTAAATATGCAAACAGTTTATATGATATGAGTTACAATTCAAAAATGTACATGTTCAAGTTCCCAAAATACAGAAATATAGGAGAATTTAAGAGGAAGGGGAAAATGGATAAGAATGAGTAACAATGACAGAAATTTTATCAGTTTGGGGAGTAAAGTTTGCACCCAGAGGCTCTATTTTTGTCTATAAAATTAAGAGAAAAACTCATCTGTTGATAATGAGTGAATGTGAGATAACATTGGAACGCTAAGAATGGTAACAAAGTTTTGGAATTGCTGCTGTGGGAAATTTTAGGAAATGTTGCTAACCAAAGGAAAGAAATGGGTAGCAATGAAGCTCAGGTGAGACCAGAAGCTGTGAATGTGTAGCTGCACTAATGCAGACTTTGATGCAATATGCTCCAGCAACAATAGGCTAATAATGCAGAGCAAATGAAAAGCCAGACCATAGGACTAATCAGGGAATGTAGATTCAACACAGTTACAGATGAGAAGGCAAGGGCATTAATGTAGTAGTGGTTTTTTCAACCTCCAGTGGAATAAAACAACGGGTACAGGCAAGGATCATCAAGGCTGGTAACATCACAAAATGTTCAACAAACTTATTTGCTTTCTAATGAAAATCTTCAGCATGAGATATTCCTGCCAAAAAATTAAACTGAAGCTGATCAAGCCTCGATATCTAATTACTAGTTTACAATAACAAAAAATAAGGTAAAGGAGAACATGATAAAGCACATTTTGGGGATGTGACCAGCAAAATCCGGATTGTGGGAAATGTAATAGAACAAACAATTGAGTTTCTACAACAAATAAGTTGCTATAAGAAAAAAGAGGGAGAAGGGACATATAGATAAAAAGAGATTTAAGGACTATATCAGCCAACTGCAATGTATAGACTTCATTCAAATGAACTTTAAAATTGAACTTTAAAAAATTATGAAATAAGAGAAATTTGATTATTTTCCTGGATGCTTGATGATATTAAGAAGTTATTCATTTTTAGGTATAATAATAGATTTGTGATACTTTAAAGCAAAGCATCTATTCTATATATACATGAACACACACACACACACACACACACACACACACACACACACACACAAAGAGCAAGAGCCAGAGAAGGAGAGAGAGGGAAAAGGGCAGTGAGAAATACTTGCAAGTAAAATGATATGGTATCCAGATCCTTATTTGTTTCAAAATAATCCATTTTGGCAGGGAGAGGACGTACATGAAATAAGATTGGCCAAGATGGATCTTGTGGATCAGTTTTATCATACCATTTTCTTTGCTTTCATATGTCTGAAAATTTCCATTGTAACATGCAAAAAAATGTAGAAGAGTATTTCATTCAAGTAAACAGCCATGAGAATTCACAGGAAGGAAGAGAGTCCATAGGAGACGGCCAATAAGCTGAGGGAAAAATGAGAGATTAAAGGACTAGAGGGCAGTGCTGCTGAGGCCAAAATGTACAGTGTCAGGGGAATGAGAATGTAAGAGGCATTGTATGTTGTGCAGGGCTCAGGGTATGGCCATGGAAGTGACTTCTCAATGCACAGAGCTGAGGAAGTCAGGAGCTGGAGAAACCAAGTGTGTCTGGACCTTCACCAAGTTTGGAAAGCACGTAAGGTGATGTCAGGAATTGGGTGGAGAAGTCCATGAGCCAGGAGCCCAGGGCCCCGTTAGATGAAGGAGTGACCTTGATGAAGAAGGGGAACAGGATGGTGCATCCAGATCACCATTACAGATACCAGTTACTACAGTATGCCCTTTTCTAATTAGTGATTTCACGTCTCTCTGTCTTTGGTGTTAACTGCCGGTTCTCCAATACAGGTTATGGTAGAATAGTGTTGTGAGAGTTGCTGCAAAGCTCTCTGCAACACCATTTCCCTAATTTCTTATGGCATTTCTGCTTTTTTCCAAATCTGAAGTGAAGAATAATGATGTCAGCTGCCTAATCATCAGAGAAAGGACTTTACATTGTGGTTAAGGAACAGTGTCTCATCCTTTCTAGTTTTGGGGAAATAGAGTAGCAAGGAGATTTTCACTGCATATCAAAGGGCTTATCTTTTCCCTGACTTACAAAAATTTCTTCTCAAAGTCAGTATAATCTTTTCAAACAAAAAACTGTTTTGTTTTTAAGCATAATTTTCTAGAAGGAAGTACATGTTTGTACTAAATTATGTCCATTATTTATTTCCAGATCCTCAAAGAATGGCTTGAAATGCTAAAATACATCTTAACAACTGCTATTAGTCATTCCTATTATAAAAATATTGTATAAAATAAAGTTTAACATATCTTTTAGATTACAACTATATATAGTATGACTTTATAATATTCCCAAGACAATTTCCCCATATATAACTTAACTTACTTTTTTATCTTCTGTGCACAATTGACAATTTTTCTTTACAGCACATTCTATAAAAAATTAAGGGCAAAAATGTAAATGCAAAGACTATTTATTGCTTAGTTTTATATAAAAATGCATTTCATTTAGTCATTTCTCTTTCATGGCATACTCATCCACACTCCAGTGTTTTATTTCATGATTTTCATATATCTAGACACTTTCCCCATTGGTACTGTTTAAATCCTAATTCTTTCTTACTTTCTATCATTGCTTGGAAAAACATGAAATGGCATCATCCAACTTTGATTAGCCAAGTAAGTTCTAAAAAATGACTTCCAAAAAACAGTAAGAACTTAAATTGGCAATATCACTGCATATTTACAACATCACACTTTAAATACCTCTTTTAGTAATTCCTTTGTTAATAAGCATGGTTTTACCAAGATATTCCTGGCTAACTAGTCCATTCAATACTAAAAACTTAATTCTCCATCTTGTGCCACAAAGTTTTAAAAACTTCCCCCAGATGAAGATTTTCATTCTTCTTGTTTCATGACAAAATAATATAACTTATATTTGAAAGTTCTAGAATAAAAACTAGAAGTCTGAAAAAAATTTTTGATGTCTCTTTTTCTTACTCCAACATCTCTGTAAAGTAAGTAGAGTCTGGAATTAATACCCCACGTTTCATGTGATACGATAATAATAAAGTCACTCTATTACTTTGGGGGCAGGGTTCATAAGCTCAATTTCAAACTGTTTGACTGGATACAGATCTAATTTGGCTGGGAAAAGAATTACAATAGATTTTCAAATTAAGTATTACTTTCCCCTACCCAAAAGTATCCCTGGGGTCCCAGGGGAAGTTGAGTAAAAGGCAAGGTAGATGAGAGATTCTACTGCTCCAGCTATCTTGGGGACAGGTGCTTTCAGGCTTACTTCAGGAGGCAGGAGCAGGGAAACAAAAGGCATATGTCTTAGCCACCATTCTCCAAATTCTACTCACTTCCCACACTTTTTGTTTCTGCAGCTAAAGTTTTTTAGAAGAATTTTAGATTTACAGAAAAATTTCAAAGAATATACAGAAAGTTCCTGTATACCTCTTACTGTTTCCCCCATGGCTAACATCTTACATTGTCATGGTACGTTTATCAAAACTAAGAAACCAACACCAATACATTACTTTTAACTAAACTCCAAATTTTACTAGGATTTCATTGGTTTTTAAAGTTTTTTTAATGTTTATTTATTTTTGAGAGAGAGGGAGAGTGTGTGAACAAGGGGGGTTGTAGAGTGAGATGGAGACACAGAATCCGAAGAAGGCTCTGGCCCCTGAGCTGTCAGCACAGAGCGTGATGTTGGGCTGGAACTCACAGACCGCGAGATCATGACCTGATCTGAAGTCGGACACTTAATCAACTGAGCCACCCAGGTGCACCACATTGGTTTTTATACTAATGTTCTTTTTCTGTTCCAAGATCTAGGATCCCACATTGCATTTGATCATCATGTCTCCTCTAGTCTGTGACAGCTTCTCAGCCTTTCCTTGTTTTTCATGACCCTGACAGTTTTGAACCTTGTTGGCCAAATATTTTGTAGGATGTCCCTCAATTTGGATTTGTCTGATTTTTTTTAATCATAATTAGACTGAAAATATGGGTTTGGGGGAAGAATGGTGCAGAGGTGAAGTTGCCTTATCACATTACATCAGCATGTACATGATATCAAAATGGTTTTTATGTAGCTTTTTTATATTTATATACATTAGAGAAAGTTGAAGACATAGGACTGCTGCTAGCACTAGTTGAAGGCAGGGCATCCTTGTGTAAACTAGGAAAAGGTGCATCTCTGAAAGAAAAGGCTAGAAAAATGCAAAACCTTTCTGAGCAGCCACAGCCAGGAATCAATCCAGCTAAATGGGAAACATAAATTGGCTTTCACTCTAAGATCATACGGAATCCTTATTAAGCAATTTATAAACATAAATGCTTACTTGTAAGCATTTATAACCAGTCTTCACAATCCTGAAAGATTTGAAATCCTGGAATCCTGAAAGCCACTTTATTGATGAAGAAACTGACTTCAGAAAAGTCAAATAACATATTCAAGTTCACCTGCTAATAATGACAGAGTGTGGATTTGAGCTCTTTGACTGCCAGCACCTCTCCTTTCTCCTGGGAAATATAACCCATCTTTCCTTTGCAGGACTGCTCCTTCTTAGCATTAGACACATGGTATAATTGGTGACTGCCCTCTCCTACCCAAACTCCATGGTCCCAGCCAGGCATCTAAGGCTGTACACCTGAAACAAACTGAGCTAATCCCAGACCACACTCACTGGTCCAGGGAGAGGAAATATGACCAAGTCAGGCCAATGAGAATCTTCCACTGATGATTTATAAATTAAAACTTGAGGGTTAAGAAGTGGCAGGGAGCCGCTTTCTCTTTGTTTGGTAAGCTGAGAAGATGGAGCTGCCAGTGACCATGAAAGATGTTCTGAGGAAGAAGCTAATAGGACAAAATAAAATTGATAAGCAGAGGAAAGGAGAGAAAACAGAAGGAGAAATAAGGAGCTGATGGTGATTCATTTCTCAGGTCCCATGCATTCCTACTCCTGATTCACTTACGTTTCTCTTATAGGTAAAATCTTGGTTTCTTACACTGCACCCAGAAACATTCCAGTTAATATAAAGTCCACATATTTGTTTCTTTCCACTAAGTCCTGATGTTTCCCTTCTTTTCATCCCTTCTACCTATCTTTTTTCCAAAATTAAAACAATTATCTTTATGTAGTTATAAAAGTGATACATGTTCAATATAAGAAATACGTACACATTAAGAACACACTGAAATTCCACCATTAAGAAAAACTCTGATTCTTCATCTTAAGCAAATTATTTTCATGATCCCCAACTTAAATTTTGCCATCATTCTGAATGACTCCGCCATGAAATCTTAAACTCCCATATTTTATTCTCTGCTTAGAATCTTCTTTTCCTCTCTTACTTTCATTTTGACCTTACTCAGAACTTCACTTTCCCTGACCTTTCCATTGTTTTCCAAATCTGTTTGTCTTTCATGGACTCATTTCATTTTCTTTAGCCTGACCCTCACGTCAGTGAATGACCTGATGTGGTCCTTCTCAGAAATTTAGATTAAACATTTGCATAACTAACCTTATCTATAGTCTTTGTAGCCCTTATTGGAGAACCAATGAGGACCAGCTAACCTACATGACCATGTTTTACATGAAGCAATAGGTTCTTTCTTTCACTCTATTCCTGAAGAAAGAGGTACTTGCTCTTTACACAGCCAGATACCAGATTCTTCCCTTACCCTAAAGGCTTAATTCTTGTATATCTATATTCTATCTAGTCAATTCCATCCTCTTGATTACATTTTTTTTCACAACTTCTGCAGCATCGTTGTCTTCTAGTTCTCCCGGAACATCTCTGACCATTCTTTTTGAATTTCCTTGACTGGTTCAACTTCCTCTCATCAATGTCTAAAATGTTGCTATTCCACAAAGTTCCATCTTTGGTCCTCTTCTCCCATGAGTGATCTCAATTTGAAACACCTAGGGATGCCAGACATCAACATATATTATGCCATATATCAAAACAGGATCTTTCTGGTTTGACTGATATTGCAATGAGTTAATAAATTAATAATTTAAAAAATAAAACAATTAATCAGACAAGTTGATTCTAATGTTTATCTGGAAGGGGAATTGTTTTAAGAACAGCTAAGAGGGAAAAAAAACCAATGGGGGCAGATCACAAGGTTTTATATATTATAATTCTCTATACTATATCCTTATATTTTATATACTTGATCTGTTGATTTCTGATATAGGCATGTAAAGTGATCCCATGTGGTTTGTAATTTGTCAAATGCTCTTTTTATTTCTATCAACTTTTGCTGTATATACTTCAAAACTTGATAATAAAGCTTCGTATGTCATCTTCATGTACTGTGCTATAATATGAGCACAAAATATTACTTCTACTTAAAAGATTTACTTATATTCTATTTTATCTAATATTAATATTGCTATACTTGCTTTCTTTTTCAGTAGCATTTTTGAAAGGTTTATTTTATTTTATAAATTTATTCTTTGTGCCTTTATTTCCCCTAATGGTTTTGAAGTCACACTTCTTGTTTCTACTTATATGTAAACTATTATTTTAAAAATTTTGAGAGATATATTTTATATGCCTCTTTTTAATCTGCCTAGTCAGGATCTACATTCTCTACATCTACAAGAGCCTAATATGCTTTTGATTTTTTCCTTTTCCTCCCCACACCACTTCCCAGGTAGATGTCAACTGGAATGCTAATTACTATTAAATGCTTATCACTTATTATTAAATTATTTTTATATTTAAATTGCTGTTGACTTTCTATCAATCATTTAGAATTGACTCAAAGTTATTGGTTTCTTTATTTACTACTCTTTCTTGAATTCTAGATTTCCCTTTGGCTCATTTGCATTTTGCTAAATAATATCTTTTTGAGTGTGTATTTCAGAGAGGGTCTGTGAGTGATAGTAATCACTCTGAGTACATGACATAGAAAACTTAGTACTGGGAATTGGATGTACAGGTGATGGAAGAAACCGAGGAGTCTGCCAGGGGAAAGACAGTGAAACCTCACTTCCTCCCAGATACCAGCACCCCCTAGGCTAGAGGAAGAGGAAGAAGACAGTTAACAGAGCCCAAAAGAATATTATACTTTAGAGTATAAATGATAAATATTCCTGGTATGTTCACCATTACCAGAAATATATGGGTACTTACAGAAATAAGGAGAAAGCCTGGAAACCTTGCCTCATATTCAAATTATTTAGCCTTCAATGTATTCCCTCAGAGAAATCTGCCTTTTTATCTCATTCTCAGATATTTACTTTGAGACCAGTTTCACGGAATCTATTTCTTATTTGGTGGTTCCCCAGCTCAGAGCACTTGTAGGGAAGTTTTCATTTGTTCCTTATGTTTTATTCTAGGGGAAATTATTCTTATTCTGCATGCTATCATACTCCTTAATTTCATTATTTGTTTTGTTAGCTAAGCAGTGTTTCCATAGTTGCTCGGTTGTCTGTTTTCATCTTACTAATGTTTGGATAGCTGTGTTCAGATATTCTATGTGTGCTGATATGGTGTAGGTGATACCTTGACCACCTTCCAACTATCCTTGAGATATTTTTCTGAGAAACTACAGTTTTATGGTATTTTTATGTTCTATTCATTCTGTTGTTCTCAGTACCTGACAAAGGGAAAGAACTCAGGTGAGGCTGTGCCAGACTTTGTTAGAATATCTGGGTTCTACACTTTCTTCTGAGGTTTTGTCATTTTCCTTTGCCAGGATTCTAGCTAATTGGAGGTATTTCCCATTTCCATAAAGGGGACTGTAGATCTGCCCTGAAATTGAGCTTGCTGCCCAGGGACAGATGTTTCCATCAGACACAGATGCATTGTTCAGTTTTTATTTTTCCCTTATTTCTCCTCTGCAACCATTTCCTTTGTTATTCTTCAGAACAGAGTGAAGTACAGGAAACACACTCAGTTTGCATCTCTCTAGTTCCAGGAGTATTCATGGAAATTCTTGGAACTTAGTCACCAGTTCTTCTAAAGGGTGATAGTGGTATTTGGAGTATTGTCATGCTATACTATTCTATTCTCTCTTTTTTTATGTTTTTATTTTTTTAATTTTTGTTATTTTTTAAATGTTTATTTATTTATTTTGAGAGACAGAGAGAGAGAGAGAGAGAGAGAGAGAGGGAGAGAGACAGCAGTGGAGGGGCAGAGAGAGAAAAAGGGGGAGAGAGAGAATTCCAAGTAGGCTCCGTACCATCAGCACAGAGCCTGACGTGGGGCTCTAACCCAGAAACCATGAGATCATGACCTGAGCTGAAATCAAGAGTTGGACGCTTAACCAACTCAACCACCCAGGCGCTCTATTTTTAAGAGAGAGAGTCCCTGAACACACAATCAGAGGAGGTACAGAGAGACAGGGAGAAAGAGAATCCCAGGCAGGTTCCACACTGTCAGCACAGAGACCGATGCAGGGCTCAGGAATGATGAGATCATGACCTGAGCTGAAATCAAGAGTCTGACACTTAATCAACTAAGCCACCCAGTTGCCCCTATGCTATTCTATTCTGTTGTAGAATCTTTGATTTTTTTTCCTTGGTTGCCACATGTTTTTAGACTATGTTCCTTAGTTGTTTGGTTGCTTCTGGTGAAAGAATTTGTCTATATTTCGGTGTGATTTTTTATTCATTCATTAGATATTGGGGGAAAAGATTCCTAACCCAAAATTCCAAGTACAACTGTAACTTCTTAGCAAATTGCTAATTGAGCTGTCAAATCTAAGTGAACATTAGGGTTAAAAGCTCTGGGGATCAAAGCAACATGCTTTGGAGTAGGTCTCAGTTGTGGGTTCATTCACAAAGTCCTGTGGGAAAGGCCTATTCACTCAGAGTACTAGGAAGGATGGAGGTGGAGATCTCAGTGAGGGGTTAGAATCAATTTCTGTTTTGGAGCTGAAGGAATCAAGATGTCTAAGAAACCATATCCTTGTTAGATGGGAAGGTTGAATACAAGCACAAAAGGGAAATGCCTCAGGCTAGGAAGCAAACATTCAGGGGAGGCCCAGGACAGATTGAACCAAGCTTTCCTTCACAAAGGAAAGCCTTTTCTTCAGAAACCTTGAACAGGGTTGTTCAGCCCTAGAAGTGAACTAACTAGAATCAGAAACTTCAGTCTTTGGAGACCAGACTATGTTATCTGTAATTCTTGATTTGTTTTTGTTCACTTTCTTTTTGTTCTTCATCAGCATTTAAATAAAGTCTTTTGAAAAAGTCCAGTATGACTCCAGTTTGCTAGGGAACTAAAGGAAGGGTTTGTTTCCATGCTTGGCCTATGTTTTCAGGCACTGTTTGTGGGGAGAACATGGTGGGAATAGAACACTGTTCCTCTTGGAATATGTATGGAGATGACCAAGAAGTCAAAAGAGAAAAATCTATGGGAAAGATGAAATCAAAAGAAACAAACCAGGCCTTTTGATTCAGCCTCTCCCTACTCCCCATCATCTCAAAGGGGGAGTCTCATTTCAGAGACTCAAAGCTGAGAGCTTTGGGTTTGGTTTTAGTAAGGAAGACTGATTCCCTTACAGATATTAACATTCTTTTAGACTCCAGTAACCAGACAGCAGTAATCCTTACAGTTTTTATACAAAATCTTGGCTTTACAGGACATTTTCCAAATAATTCAAATCCTAATTCACCCCTTATTCTCTCTATACAATTTCAATTTAGGATACTAAAAACCTTATTTCCAGGTTCATGAATTCAACTCAGCATGAATTTTAACATCAAAATTTCTTCAGTTGGGAAATCCCAGGGAAATCTTCAAGGGAAATCTTCAGACCAAAGTAAGTCTTTCTTGAGACACAAATTAAGCAGGGGCACCTGGATGGCTCAAGCAGTTAAGCATGCAACTTCAGCTCAGGTCATGATCTCGTGGTTCGTGGGTTTGAGCCCTACATCGGACTCTGTGCTGACAGCTCAGAGCCTGGAGCCTGCTTCAGATTCTGTGTCTCCCTCTCTGTCTTCCCCTCCCCTGCTCATGCTCTGTCTCTTTCTCTCAAAAATAAATAAACATTTAAAAAAAGACACAAATTAAGCAATTTATTAATTAAAACCTTAAAAAAAAAACAAGAAAGACTAGCTATGGCTATTCAGCAGAGTCTGATTAGAGCAAAACCTAACAGCTTATTCACAGCATAAACATGTGCTATAGGTCACACAAAAAGGGAGGGTGGAGGGGCCCCATGCTTTCCCAATATTTTAAACTGTTTTAATCCAGTCTTCACATTTCTGATACGGCAAATCAATGAGTCCAATTAAACTGGATTTCACCAAAAATATCAAGGGCTTTTAAAAATATCTTCCTGCCAACACTAAATGAAACTTTAAAGATGAAAATTTCAGCCTGCCATGGTGGCACAACCAAAAGGAAATATGGTGGCAGGGGTGTGTGTAGGGATCAACCCCTCAGCTCGGGATGGCTCACCATCATCCAGAGATTTTGGTCTCTGCTTGCCCCACTGTCTGGAGATTTGGGAAAAGTGATTCTCTGAGAAGCTGATAAGCAGCTGAATGAGAAAGAGGGAGAGGAAAACTGGCAAGAGGATTTGGCCCCATGCCCGCAGCCAGCACATCACTCCTCCAGCCTGGGTTCAGCCAGTTCTAGGCCAGTCAGACCTTGGTGGGCTTGAACAGGCACCCGCATCAGGGACTATGACCCAACAAAATCATAGTACCTTGAGAGGCAGCCCCTTCTGATCCCTTGACCCTAGCATAATTCGCAGAACCTTAGAACTTGCAGTGTTCTGGCCAGAATGCAGAATGTTGGTAATATAATCCTGGTTTGTCCTGGGCTCAGGCTTCCTAGGGCCCTGACCACTAGGTAAAGTTCTCCCACTGGACTTGATAGACACCTGCTACCCCAGTGCTTTTGGAGCAAGGCCTGGATTCTAATGCCTACCTATAGCATGGAAAGCAATTATACCTTTCTGTGCTCTTTTCCTCAGGTATAAATGAATGTATCATGCACCCCATCCATTTGGGGTCACTGTGCTATAGATAAGGGGTGAAGCTCATAGCTCTGTACATCCTTGATTTTCTGCTTGACTAGTCCCTGAACCTATGGCATGCTCTAATGTAGTTTCCCAAAGCATGGTGTATTTTAAGTGGTATGCAGATGATGAATATCTTTTACTTTCAGAGTTGTGAATTTATTTTTAATGTGTATAGGAAAATTGTAACTAGTAAGTATAGTGATATCATGGCAATAACATAAACTTTTCTTTTAAAATATATCTATGTTAGGGGCACCTGGGTGACTCAGTCGGTTAAGTGTCAGACTTCAACTCAGGTCAATCTCGCGGTTTGTGGGTTCGAGCCCCACATGGGGCTCTGTGTTGACAGCTCAGAGACTAGAGCCTGCTTCAGATTCTGTGTCTCTCCATCTCTCGGCCCCTCCCCTGCTCATGCTCTGTGCCTCTCTGTCTCTCAATAACGAGTAAACGTCAAAAAAAAATTTTTTTTAATATAGATATGTTAAAATGTCAAGTTTCAGGAGTACCTGGGTGGCTCAGTCAGTTAAGCATCTGACTCTTGATTTTGACTCAGGTCATAATCACACAGTCATGAGATCAAGCCCAGCATCAGGCTCCACATGGAGCGTGGGGCCTGCTTAAGATTCTCTCTTTCTCGGGGCGCCTGGGTGGCGCAGTTGGTTAAGCGTCCGACTTCAGCCAGGTCACGATCTCGCGGTCCGGGAGTTCGAGCCCCGCGTCAGGCTCTGGGCTGATGGCTCAGAGCCTGGAGCCTGTTTCCGATTCTGTGTCTCCCTCTCTCTCTGCCCCTCCCCTGTTCATGCTCTGTCTCTCTCTGTCCCAAAAATAAATAAACGTTGAAAAAAAAAATTAAAAAAAAAAAAAGATTCTCTCTTTCTCCCTCTGCCTGTCTGCCCTGCTCTCTCTCTCTCAAAAATAAATAAATAAACATTTTTTTAATGTCAAGTTCCAGAAATAGAAATCATGCAAAATTTAAAGGATATGACAAAATTGTTTATGTGGTTCCAGAATGACTGACTGAAATTTGAGGAATATTGCCCCAGTGAGGGGGATCGAGGAGCGGACGGGGCATGGAAATTGTCCTTCATTGGGGCCTACCTTGTTTTGTTTTTCAAAAATGGAGTTGTCCCAGCGCTGCACATTCCTGGCATATTGATCTAAACTGCACCCTGAGGACTATGATCTCATACTGATTATAAAGATGGAGATGGGCAAGAGTGTGCAGAGTTGAGGCTTTTTCCTTGCCTATCTGCAATGCAGAGGACAGACCGAGGATTATTAGCTATAATACGAAAAGTGTTCTTATAGACTGACAAGGATGAAAAAGAAGAAAAACAATAGGAAAATGGACCAAAGATGTAAAGATTCTCTCTATAGAAAAGCAAATCCAAGCGCCCCGTGAATGTGTGAAAAAATATGCTAGAACTAGTAAATTGTAAATTGAAGTAATAATTAGCTAGCACTTTGTATCCATCAGGTTGGCAAAAATATTAAAACAAAGCTAACCAACATTGCTGGTGATGATGTGGGAGAAAAGTACCATTTTATACTTTTGGTGGAACTGTGAGTTGTTATAATGTCTTTGGATAGCAACCTGGCAACAACAGTTAAAATTAAAAATACATACATTTTTTATGTGCATGTTTTTTTTGGGAATCTACCCTCCACCGCTGCTCAGTTCTCATGGTATGAGTGGGGCCCCAATATCTATCTTGTATTTGGGTGAAACCTAGACCCGAAAAAAAATCATAACATGGTATTTCCCTGGCTATAATGAGGTGGGTGGGCATACGGCCCAAGCTAACCCAATCCAAGTTAATCTTAGGGCTTTTGCTAGAAATGTTAGGACAAAGATGCTTATCTTCGTCTGGATTCAAACTTGAAAGGATTTAATCCCTATAGCTGCTAAAAGTCATCTTGAGACCATGTAGCATATGGCTGTGAAAACAGTCCAGTTTAGAGCATAAGTGACTTGATGGCCTCTGCTATTATCCCTCAGATTCCTCCATCATATACATACCTAAGTCATGCTTCCTACAGGCTGCTCTTAGTCAAAACTAAACATGCTAAGAATGCTAATGCAGAATGCCTTTAGTGGAAGATTTTGGCTTGAGGACTCCCCATCAATCTGACTGAAACTTCTTTAGAGCTAGGCTGTACTCTGAAACTCTTCCAAACAAATCTTCACTCTTTTCCCTCTCCTTTACAGGATACATCCTTGTATCACCATTTAAGATTCTCTACACCTTCACTAGCTCCCTCTCCTTTATCTTTCCCAAATGTTTCCCCAATAAACCTCCTGCACTTCTAATCCCATCTTGGCAGCTGATCCTTGAAGAATACAAACTAATACAAATACTACTAGAAGTGTTCTAAGAAAACAAATAGTAAGATAAAGCTTTGAAACTGGTTCACTAACTATCCAATAGATAAAAAAGATGCCATCTTGAGTAGTATGTGGAGTATGAATAGTTTCTGAAAAGAGATGTCAGCCTAATTGTTAAAAAAAAAAATTCACGGGTGGTAAAATATTTTCCATTTAGGAAAATGAACTGATGGAGAGGAATATCCTGGCAGGTGTAATGATTCAATCATTTGAAATATATGGGGGAGTGGACCCCTACAAGGACGGCAGAATGGATTGGTTATAGAGTTGTATTGATGCCCTGCAGAGGGGGATAATGAGAAACCAGGGGCCACTGACTAGCAGTTAAAGACTAAGTGGGAAAGGCAGAGGACCTCTTTGGTAGCCTTTATTCCCTATCCTGGGAATTGACACAACTAAGCAGCAGACTGAGGACCAGATAGTGACAGAGTTCCAGAGATATTTATGTGTCCAGCCGGGCAGGTCTCATGCTAAGGCCAGAATTCTTGCTGGGAAAACTTGGTTAAAACATGGCTTCTGTGTTTAAGTACCACCACCTGGCTTCTACTACTTTGGAAACCTCATTAATCCCACGGATATTAATGAGCCCAATTCTGTGACTGACTCTACTGTCAGTTTTGGTTTATAGAAGAGAGACACTGAACTTCTTAGTGATGCAGTTCCCTTTTTACCACCACATTCCTGATGGCATTCATAAATGGATGGATGCTCCAGAGGATGTGATGTTGACTCTGCAGGTGCCCCTGAAATCTCAGAGCTTGTGGAAGTGGACTCGCCATATGCTAGAAAATAAGATGTTTCAAGAAGTGTCCTCATAGGAGCTCCCCATGCCCCTTCTCCTGGCTGATATGCCAAAAACTAGAGTTAAATCTCAGTACAATCTAGATGAGGACATGCTGGGCAAGATAACAAAGAGAAAAAATTATATTCCATAGTATAATTAGTTTGTATTGGCAGGAGTCAATGACTACCACTGATAATGAATTTTGAAGATGCTTGATCAAGGGGCTGGAATGTTAAACTGGGCTTTCATAGGACATGGGATTTAATACCCTGGCAAGACCCCAGAAGAAGGAGCAAACTCATTATTAGGGTGACTTTTAGAAGCCTGAAGAAAGTGATGGCCAATCTTGAGGAAAAGGGGTAATGCTTGAGTTGCCTACACAGGAGGTAGAGGAAGGAATAAAACCACTGAGAGAATTGGGCTTACTGAAGTAGATATATTTATTATGTGAGGTCATAAAAACCACTAGATGATTATGTTCCAGGAGAGGGTCCAGAGAAAACATCAAGGCCACCAGGAACATGCTGCTAAAAAGGGCACCAGTGTCACTAAGCAGTTCAGTGATGGTGACCATCAATTTAATATGATTTTTTCAGCCATAAAAAAGAATGAAATCTTTCCATTTTCAGTGACATGGATAGAGCTAGAGAGTATAATGATAAGTAAAATAAGTCAGTCAGAGAAAGACAAGTACTATATGATTTCACTCATATATGGAATTTAAGAAACAAAACAAATGAACAAAGAAAATAGAGAAAGACAAACCAAGAAATAGACTCTTAACTACAAAGAACAAACTGAAGTTACCAGAGGATAAGTGGGTGGGAGGATGGGTAAAACTGGTGAAGGGAATTAAGAGTACACTTATGGTGATGAGCACTGAGTAATGCACAGAATTGTTGAATCACTATATTGTACACCTGAAACTAACATAACATTGTATGTTAAGTATACTGGAGTTAAAATAAAAAATTTTAAATAAGAAAGAAAGAAAGAAAGAAGGAAAGAAAGAAAGAAAGAAAGAGAAAGAAAAGAAAGAGAAAGAAAAAGAAAGAAAGAAAGAAAGAAAGAAAGAAAGAAAGAAAGAAAGAAATGAAGAGGAAGGAAGGAAGGAAGGAAGGAAGGAAGGAAGGAAGGAAGGAAGGAAGGGAAAGAAAGAAAGAAAGAAAGAAAGAAAGAAAGAAAGAAAGAAAGAAAGAAAGACAGGTAACACTTCTATTTAGAACCTTCCATCTTACTCAGAGTAATACCCAAGCTTTTTACAAACAGCTGACATCTATGTGATCTGACACTTCCCCACCTTGCTTGCCTCTCTGCCTCATCTACTATTACTGTCCTCTTGTGTGATTAGGCTACAGCCATGATGGCATCTTTTCTGTTTCTCAGATATACCAGGCACACTGTAAGCTCAGAGCCTTTATGGCGGCTGGAACACACTTCCTTCAGATAGCCCCTCAGTTAACTCCCTCAGGTCTTCCAAGTCTTTGTTTAAATGGCATCTTCTCAGTGAGGCTTAACTTGAACCATCTCAGAGAATACTGGAACCCACACCTCTTCATATCAGCAATCCCAATCCCTTTACTAAACTCTATTGCTTCCAGGCATTGTATTATCTAAAATACTGTATAATTTACTTCATATGTTATCACTTTCTTCCTTTCTCCCGTCCACTAAAATATATGATCCATGGAGTAAGGGTTTTTTTTTCTCCTTTGTTTACTGATATAACCCAAACATTAGAATAGTACTCAGCACATAGTAGCTGTTCAATAAATAGTTTTTAAAATTAAGTCTATATCCCAAATCATTTATCACCATAGTTCTGGTTTTATATTGCAAGTTCCTTTTATTTTTTTAATTTTTAAAAATGTTGATTTGTTTATTTAGAGAGAGAAAGAGTGTGAGTGGGAGAGGAGCAGAGAGAGAAGAGAGAATCCTAAGCAAGCTCTGCACTGTCAGCACACAGCCTGACGCAGGGCTTGATCTCACAAACCACGAGATCATGACTTGAGCCAAAATCAAGAGTTGACGCTTAACCAACTAAGCTAGCTACCTAGGCACCCCATCACAAGTTCCTTTTAGAAATCTCTACCTGAATGTCCTTCAGATACTTTAAATTCATTACATCCAAAGTCAGAGTCATCTTCCTATAGGGGCCAAGGGCAGGCCACCCCAAGGTGGAATACTTTGGCATGATGATTATTCTGAAGGCAATCGAGACCCTACAGTCTCGAGGGATACTTCTGCCCCTCCCTTAACTACAGAGATGAATCTAAATTGGGGAGTCTCTCCCAGAATAAGGGTTAATAGCAGAGATAAATTTTATCTGAGTGACCCATCTGTATGGCAGAGCAAACATCTAATTAACAAACATCTGCTTTTCTTATCACCCTATGAAGTGCATTCCTTTCCTCTGAAATCCCAGACCCTTACCCCCTTTCTCCCTAGCTCAGGATGACATATACACCTCATTTTGCGCAACTGTCTTTGGAATTTCCATATGTGTGCGGATTCCCTGTACAAACACTATTAAATTTGATTTTCTGTTAATCTTTCTTGTATCATTTTGATTTCTAGTCCAGCTAGAAGGACCCTTGAAGGGGACAGGAATTCTTGCTCTCTGACATTCTCTATCAAATTTGTTCTTCCTCCTGTTTTCTGAATTTGATTCATAACATTAATATCTATCCAGTCACCTAGGAGAGAAGCCTCAAAGTCATTCCTCATTTCAAGTTGTAGAACAAATTCCTAGCCATTTCCTAATGCTAACAGGCATTTATTGTATTAATTAAGATCCTTTAGCCTTAGTCTCTTGCATTAGTCTTCCGGGGATCATTGTCCAATCGTTGGTGCATAAGACTGCTCAGGCTGCCATAAAAAAATACCACAGACTAGGTGGCTTAAACAACATATGTTTATTTCTCACAGTTCTGGAGGCTAGAAATCCAAACTCAAGGGCTGGTTTCTCCTGAGGCCCCTCTCCTTGGCTTGCAGATGGTCACTTTCATGCTGTGTCCTCACATGGCCTTTCCTCTGTGCACGCATACTCCTGGGGTGTCTTCCTCATCCCATAAGGACACCAGTCCTGTTTGATTAATGCCTCTCCCTTATGACCTCATTTAACCTAAATTACTCCCTCAAAGTCCCTGTCTCCAAATACAGTCACAGTGAGGGGCTAGGACTTCAAGAGATGAATTTTAGGAGACACAATTCAGTCCCCAGTAGTCAAGGCATCATGTTTTTCCCCCATCACGTGATTCTTTCTTTGTCCTTTAGAATTACTTTTACCATTCCTTGCACACAGGAAAAATTTGTTTTTTTTTTCTACTTTGCATTTTTCCCAAATCACCTTTACTCTTGCCTTTATCAAAAGCAAATGTGGGCCTATTAAAATAGTTTTTCTTCAACTCTTTAACAGCTTTTGCATTTATCCAGGTAGATAGAATTCATGTTGGTATAACATTTTAAAAATAGAGAAAAATAGCTCTTTTAGGTGTTGGTCACCAATTTCAATGTGTATGTGTTGTGGGGAAGGGATCCTCAACACCAACAAACAATGCTCTGGACACCAGCTAGGTTTCTATAATTCAACTCAATTCTGACATTAGCTACCCAGAGATCGCATCCAGATTCCACAAGTTAAGGGTTCAGTCTTACAAGATGTCCCCACAAACTTCAGATACCAGTCACAAACCCAGGTTATCACCTATGATTCTGACCAACCAACTATACATTAGAGGTTTCCACAGCTTCCTCCTTGAGTTTGATTAATTTGCTAGAGCAGCTCACAGAACTCAGAGAAACACTTTACTTACTAGATCACTCAAGATATAAATCAGGAACAGCCAGACGGAAGAGATGCACAGGGCAAGGTATGGGGAAAGAACACAGAGCTTCTATGCCCTCTCTAGGCTTGCCTCTCTCCCCAAATCTCCAAAGGTTCACGAACCTGGGAGCTTTTGAATCTAGATCTTTTGAATTTTTACAAAGGCTTCATGATATGATATAGGTATGATTGATTAAACTTTGGCCACTGGCAGTTGATTCAACCTTCAGCCCATCTCCCTTTCCTAGAGGTGAGGGGATGTGGTGGGGTGTGGGGTGGAGGAGTAGAACTGAAAGTTCCAACCCTCCAATCACAGGGCTGGCTGGTTCTCCTGGCTAGCCAGCCCCCATCTCTAGGTGCATTCTCAAAGTCACCTCATTGACATAACAAAAGAAAACTTTATGGCTCTCCTCACTTAGGAAATTCCAAGGGTTTTAGGTAGCTCTGAGCCAGAAATATGGATGAAGACCAAATCTATATTTCTTATTATAAATCACTGTACCACAATTGTTAACTGACTCAAAAAAAGAACAATGCACAGCCCTGAATGACTGACATGATTGCTAATGCCATCTGTTGGTGGCAACAGAAACATGTTTTCAGCTGGGATAATAACTTTGCTTAAATCTACCAAAGTATATGTGTAGAACATTTAAAGGTATAGAAACCTCCATATTATCTTTCTTGACCTTCTGTATTCCTTCTTTCTGTGTCAGTCAAGACTCCAGCAAGAGGGTTAAATGAAGAAAAGTCGATTAGGGGACTGAACAATGAGGTGTCGGCAGGAATAACAAGAACAAGGGATAGTGAAGCACCTGGGAACTGCCAACAAAGGGAAGCTATTACCAGTCCTGAAACGGAGGGCAAAGTGGGACCAGAGAGGCTAAAATCTGGAGAGAACTGGAGAGGAACTGGCTGGTAGGAGCTGTGGTCATAAAGTATAGGAAACACAGTTGGGCTGAGGGAGTAGAAGGAATAAATATCCCTACGTCTCTCTTCTACTATCTATCCTCCTAAAGCCAGAGGGGCAAAAAAACTCATCTTGTATTATGGATACTTATTTTATGTGTTTGGTTCTCTATATTGATCCCAGATTGAATTCTTACATGTCTCATTTATGATGGTAAGTATTCCAGTACCCATACATATATAAGAAGAACTCTAAAAAAAATTTTTTTTTAACGTTTATTTATTTTTGAGACAGAGAGAGACAGAGCATGAATGGGGCAGGGTCAGAGAGAGGGAGACACAGAATCCGAAACAGGCTCCAGGCTCTGAACCATCAGCCCAGAGTCCGACACGGGGCTCGAACTCACGGACCGCGAGTTCGTGACCTGAGCCGAAGTCGGCCGCTTAACCGACTGAGCCACCCAGGCGCCCCAAGAAGAACTCTTTTAAAAAAATTGTTTTTAATGTTTATTTTTGAGAGACAGAGAGTGCTAACGAGTGGAGGAAGGGCAGAAAGAAAGGGAGACACAGAATCCAAAGCAGAGCCCAACGTGGGGCTTGAACTCACTAACTGTCATATCATGATCTGAGCCAAAGTCAGACACTTAACCGACTGAACCACCCATGTGCCCCAATAAACATTTTTCTAAATAAATAAATGAATGAATGCTTATTGTCTGTTCCCTGGTTTAAAAATCTTGCTGGGGTAAAAAGGGCAAAGTACCCTATTTTATCTTATGTCTTAATGCCCAGTGAATTTCATCTGGTTCCTGAATACAATAAGGCAAACATGATAGTTTTTCTTGATCCCCAGCTATAAGTTTATATGAGAAATAAATTTAAATACCAGACTCTCAGAGAGTTTGTCTCATGGTTTGGCTTTTAAAAATAAAATTTTCAGCATATTTTAAAGTAAGACTAGCTCACTTATCTTTGCTTCTAGCTTTAAAAATCCACACTTTTAAATGGAAGTGATGAATTTATCTCCAAAAGAAGCACTGAAGTCAATACTTAAAACATTCAAATGTAGTTTCAAAGTCAAACTTTAATAACTAAACAGCCTGTTGAAAGCCAGCAGACAAAAAGTCTCTGGGATACTACAGATTAATTAATGAGCACTATTAAAGTCAAGGTCTAGGCCCCTTCCCGCAACACACAGAAATTATGTTTATGGTGACCAATATTCCTTTGTTCTAAACATTATACCTGTCAATCTCTGAGCCATGGAAGTCCTCTGAAATGACATCTGAGACAAATAAGCAAGTGTACTCATCACTTGCTATCCAATTACTATAGTTGGCTTCATAACAGGACTGCATCAATGTTTTCAGTAGTACTGCGATAGTCGAGCAGATAGTTCTCCAAATGTCCTGTTCCTTTTTACATGCCCGACCAGGGGAAGAGAGCATGGTGGAGACTGTTTTCTTGGTATTTTGTTGTTCTAGAAAAAGGTTTATTGTCTATTAGACATTTTGGAGTGCACATATACCATGAAAAGGACATTTTGATGGAAAACGTACATTCTGGTTGGTTATTGTTGTTAAGTGCATTGTTCAGCAAATGTTCTGCTATATTGAGTTTCAGGCATCAGTTGAATTATATCATGGTGAAATTTGTGATTAAGGTAAGCTAACTCAAAATGACAAGCCAAGGGCTTTTAAAACCCACATTTCAATGAAACCTGGCAGCACAAAAACAGCTGCTCTAAGTCTGCTCCTCTAATATTTCAAAGGAAGAATAGCAATGGATTTCTGATACCATATGTGCCAACTGCAGAAATTCTAGAACAGCCTGAGAGACCTGGGTGAAAGGTCACACTCTACCTTATACAGATGGCACATTTAATTATTAAAGAGCAATTTTAATCATTTAATCATTCCAGACCCTGAAATGAAAGGTCTTCTCAGATATCTTGAAGATTGTTGCAACCTAAACTCTGCTGTCAAACTTCTATAGAGCCAGTAAATAGCATATGTGATTTCATATCCTAATTTGATTTACATTTTCATGTGAGTTAATTTTGTTTTGCAGGCTTTAAAAGACATTTCACGGGGAAAAAAAATTGAAGGTCATGTCTTTGGCAGAGAATTTGTCTACCCCTGCAGGAAAATTAAATCTAAATCCTTGCTTCAGACTTAAATCAGACTCCAATTCCTCAGGAGGATGGCTAAGTGGTCCCTTTTTTCAGCAGAGCTGCAAACAGCTCTGCTGGAAAATTGTGCAACTAGCCTCAAAAAGGTTTTCAAGAAAATTCCCTTAGTTTTTGTTCATTACAAAAAATTAACAACCCCAGCAAAGCGTCTGATATGTAGTGTTCAGTAATTGTTAGGCCATCCTCTCATCCTCTCAGCAAATGCATGCATGCACACATTCACACCCATACACTGGAATTCAAATTTAGTAATTTGGTAAGAATCATGGAATAAAATTGAGGATAATTCCAGCAATCAAAGGACAAAATCAGATGCAAATCAAAGGACAAAATCAAGTGCAAATCTTGGAATTAGTATGTCTAAATAAGAAATTTACTGTTAAAATAAGAAAATTACTCTTTCTGAGTCAACAATAATAGCAAATATTTTTTGATAACTTATATGTCAGGCACTGTGCTAAGCTCTTAACATGTTAATGCTCATAACAGCTCAGATGGAAAAGTGCTATAATTATCTCCATTTTATAAATGAGGAAACTGAGGTACAGAGAGGTTAAGAGACCTGTTAAGTTCACATTACTGGTAAATGGAGCCAGGATGCCAAACCAGGTCACTGAAATTTTAAAACCCACAATTGTATCAATACCCTCCAGCTAAAGACCACCAGGAATATACCTGAATTTGAATGAACTGGGTATATTTCTTATTACAGAGAAGGAAGATGTACAACAGGGTGTTTGAAAGCAGTTATTAAAGGATTTGGCCTTCTGTTGGGGAAGGGCTTAAGTGAGACTTTTCTCTGGATTGGATGCTCTCAGGAAATGGGGGTAATGCTATGAATGGGTACCTTAATCAATCTTATGAAGGAGGGAAGACGGGAGGGCTGTAAGTGGTAAAGCAGCAGTGGTCACTCAGATTAGCCAGGATAGGGACATAGAGGGTCATAGTAAAGTAGCAAGAAGAATCAGGATTTGAACCCAGGTGGTTCACTCTGGAGTCAGTACATTACCTGCCTTACAGGCAAAAACAACAGAAAGAGCAAAAGATGCAAAAAATGATGGGAGAGATGTTTTGGAGAGAAACTTCCTTGGCTATGTAGTCGAGCAGAGGCGTCAAAGTGGGAGACATACCATAGAACTCCCTCGTGGGAGCTAAATGCTCTAACAATAGTCTGAAGTTTAAAAAAAAAAAAGTCACTTTACAGGACCTATTTGCTTTCCTGGAAGCCATCTAGGTCAATCTACCCACAAGTACCCACCAAACAGATTCTTCTCAGTTTTAAAAGGCTTAGCCCCATTATTTATGTGTGTGATAAGGCTACTTTCTTCAAGAGGACTCAGGTCCCTGCTGGCAGCCTGATGTCCCCAGTGAACTTGATGGATGCTCCCCTCCACACATTCTCAGGGCCACTTTCAGAGGAGTTATCTCCTTTTGGGGTCTGAGATCCCTTTGGTACCACTGCCAGGAGGCTCTGCCAGGAGACTGCTGCACTGAGCTCTGATAAAAGCATGTGGGGGAGAAGTGAAATGTGTCATCCTGCAGAGCAGTTCTGCCCTTTGCTTGGGTAAAAAAACCATGATTTCCTTTGGGAAGTTCGCTTCCCTAGCACATATAGTTCCAGAAGGACATGGAAATGAAGGTGCCCTCCCTGCCGCCCTCCTTCAATTCACCAGCAACACGTACCAAGGAGTGGCCACACAAAACATGAGTCAGGCAAGTGAGTCTCTCTTTCCAGGAGTCTGAATCTTGGATGGAGTAACACAGACAGGAATTATGTGTAGATTCGACATGCGTAAGTTCTCTGCAGAGGCATTCATTCATTTCTAGTTGCCTAGATTCCCAAAACTGCCTTCATCCCTTTCCCTTCATCAACATCTCCTTTGACTCTCTGAGCTGTCTAGAATATTTCCAATATTTTTTTGCTTAAGTTAGTCAGTTCCTATTTGCATCCTAAGAAGCCGAATTGAAATGTAGATTTTATTTGATGGTGTCTTCTATTGAGCAGAGTTTTGGAAAAACGTCCTTTAAAGATGTCGGTTCAAAATAATGAGAAAAGACATACAGTTAAAGCTCTGACTCCCAGTTCACATGGAAACCAGAGTAGACGTGCCCAGGAGACTTGTTTTATTAAGACTACTGGTCTTTGCTCCGTACTTACAGGTGATCAGAATAAATGGCCACAAAGATAATGTGTCTTTGACCTTGATTTTCATTATGCAGCTCTATGAAAAGAAACTTTTCTCTTCAATGGGAGCAGATGATGTTAAGTTCATAGCTCATCTCCAACTTATTTTATTGAAAAACAAAAAGAGAACACCTTTATTTCAACTTAACAGAGAAATCTGATTATGAGCTTCCTAAATCTAAAGACTATTTCTCCAAAAAGTCCACTGTTGTATAAAATCACAGATATTCTTAAGTGGGACAATATGCTCTTCTTGAAATAACAGTGACCCATTTACTTCCAAGGCTTGAAGCTTATGGTGCTGCATTTGAAGTCACACCAAGCAATCCTCTGAGACTCTGAAGTCTTAGTGTAACTGAGTAAGAAAAGAACATAGTCATAACTATACCTTTTGAAAAACATTCTGGATGGGAAATAGGAGGCATTTCCTGAACATCTGCATTGGAATATATGCTTGTAGATACTGGAGAGTGATTTTATTGTAGAAATCAGATATCCTTGGAGATTTTTATTCTGTAAAGTAGCAGGTCACACTACTTTACATATGACCATTTAAAAATATGACCATTTAAAAATGCTTGTCTGTGCTTATTTTCAGATGACTGCCCACATGGAAAATCCAAGAGAATCTACAAGCTATTAAAACTAATAAATGAGCTCAGAAAGTTTCCTTAATCCCAAACCAATAGAGTTCTCATATACCAGTCATGACCAATTAGAAAATGTAATTGAAATGAAAATCCTATCCACAATATCACAAAAACTAAAGGCATAAATCTATTAACTTTCAATATCAAAATAAATCCCAAAACAACACTGAGTTTAAAAAAAAAAAACAAATTGCAGAATGGCAGATACAAGATATTTATATAAATGATAAAATTTAACTTTTTATATAAATACAAAAAATATTGTATTTAAAGCAATTTAAATGCAAAAGTACTATATAAATATTTATGGATTAATATACAAAATGTAGTTTTCTGGTTCTACCTCTGGGTAATGCAAGAAAAGAATGGGACTGGGGAAACACAGGGATTTTACTGCTTAAGAAAATATCTGAAGCAAACATGGCAAAATGGTAAGGTATGTTGTAGGTGGATTATTATTATCCTCTCTAAAAGATCATCATTGGCCGCTACCGCCACTAGTGTGCGTGCTGGTCAGCGGAAGGGCTGGGCCTGTGCTTTCTCCTCCTTCCTCCCCTCCTCTCACTCCGTCTACCCTGCCGCTGGGACCCCGTGTCATCGCCCGCCCCGAGCACGATGCGCCCCAAAAAGGGAGGTGATGGAATTAAACCACCCCTAATCATTGGAAGATTTGGAAACTCCTTGAAAATTGGTATTGTTGGATTGCCAAATGCTGGGAAATCTACCTTCTTCAATGTATTAACCAATAGTCAGGCTTCAGCAGAAAACTTCCCATTCTGCACTATTGATCCTAATGAGAGCAGAGTACCTGTGCCAGATGAAAGGTTTGACTTTCTTTGCCAGTACCACAAACCAGCAAGCAAAATTCCTGCCTTTCTAAATGTAGTGGATATTGCTGGGCTTGTGAAAGGAGCTCACAATGGGCAAGGCCTGGGAAATGCCTTTTTATCTCATATCAGTGCCTGTGATGGAATCTTTCATCTAACATGTGCTTTTGAAGATGATGATATCAGGCATGTTGAAGGAAGTGTAGATCCTATTCGAGATATAGAAATAATACACGAAGAGCTTCAGCTTAAAGATGAGGAAATGATTGGGCCCATTATAGATAAAGTAGGAAAAGTGGCTGTGAGAGGAGGAGATAAAAAATTAAAACCTGAATATGATATAATGGGCAAAGTTAAATCCTGGGTTATAGATCAAAAGAAACCTGTTCTCTTGTATCATGATTGGAATGACAAAGAGATTGAAGTGTTGAATAAACCCTTATTTCTGACTGCAAAACCAATGGTCTACTTGGTTAATCTTTCTGAAAAAGACTACATTAGAAAGAAAAACAAATGGTTGATAAAAATTAAAGAGTGGGTGAACAAGTATGACCCAGGTGCCTTGGTCATTCCTTTTAGTGGGGCCTTGAAACTCAAGTTGCAAGAATTGAGTGCTGAGGAGAGACAGAAGTATCTGGAAGAGAACATGATACCAAGCGCTTTGCCAAAGATCATTAAGGCTGGGTTTGCAGCACTCCAACTAGAATACTTTTTCACTGCGGGTCCAGATGAAGTACGTGCATGGACCATCAGGAAAGGGATGAAGGCTCCTCAAGCTGCAGGAAAGATTCACACAGATTTTGAAAAAGGATTCATTATGGCTGCAGTAATGAAATACGAAGATTTTAAAGAGGAAGGTTCTGAAAATGTGGTCAAGGCTGCTGGAAAGTACAGACAACAAGGCAGAA
The DNA here is from genome assembly GCF_018350155.1 of Leopardus geoffroyi. Lineage (NCBI taxonomy): Eukaryota > Metazoa > Chordata > Mammalia > Carnivora > Felidae > Leopardus > Leopardus geoffroyi. The sequence continues at coordinate 94,438,883 of NC_059331.1, read as the reverse complement.
ATTACATTGTCAAAGATGGAGATATTATCTTCTTCAAACTTAATATACCTCAGCAACCTAAGAAGAAATAAATTTTATTGTTCAGATAAATGTACAACTTCCAAAAAGGGATAGGATTTCTTTTAATTAAAATTTCTGAAAACTGAGGGACAAATACAGTTGGGGGATGGGAATCTTCTAAAAACAGAATTATTTTTGTTTTAAAATTAAACACTGTGTACCGCCAATGAAATGCAAGTTCACTAAATGTGAACAGCTTTGCTTTTCACGTGAATAAGACCCTAGTCCAAATTGTAGAGGCTTTTCAGGAACCATATTACTCTCATGATACTTCATTAATCCCCATCACGGATGCCAAGCCGGACACATTTGACAGTGAGGACAATGTGGCTTGCTCCTTTTTGAATCTACGGATAATGCATGTTTTACAGTACTACAGATGTCTACACTCAATAAAACATTTGACAAAACCAAAAAAAAAATCATAATTATTCTCTATAACTTTATCTTTCATAACAAAATGTTTTAAAATATTATTGTAACTGTGAGGAACAGAACAAAAATTTTCCTTATTGTTCCCTTATGCCAAGTGGAGAATCTGAGAATGAAATAAGAATCAGTCTAAATGTGTGTGTGTACATATATACATATATATATATTACTGCTTACTGCTATAAAATGTTGGAGGATTCTGTGTACACAGTTTTCACTGATTTCCAGACCGAATTTCACAGAAAGCCAAATATAGTTAAGTTGTTGGGAAGTGCAAATACAATCGCTTTTTGGAGAAAAAGGGTAGAAGCTTCCTAATACTAAAGGTTCACTATCAAGAAACTGATAATTTGTAAACAGGATTTAATCCTGAGGATTATCTTTGGAAGAAAATGTACGGAAGTGTTTGTTATTTTAGTGCCTTTTCTTAACTTACCAAAGAACTTTATTTGAAGAATTTCATTCTTCTCTTATCAGACTAAGATGTTTGATAGAAATTAAGATGCCTTCAGTTATTTTTGTTGGGATAAAGGCTAACCTCTGAAATTTACTTTAATTGGAAAAAGAATGTCAACTATTTTCATATTTTTATCTGCAGATGTAGAAAGGCAATGGTTAAAAGCAATAACTCAGTAGTTCCGCTGGGTTTGAAACCAGACTTTGCCACTTACAATTGGATGCCAAATAATTTAACCTCTCTGCTTCAGTCTCTTCCTCAGTAAAATGGGGATGATGATGGTACCTACCTTTAGGCTATTGGGGTTTTAGGGAAGACAATCCTAACTCTCTCCTCAGGTGGATCTAGGTTTTGTGAGGCCTGAAGTTTATATTTTTGAAGAGACTCTTTAAGAGCAAGAATTTAACATTATTTTTAAAAAATTTTTTAATGTTTATTTATTTTTGAGATGGAGAGAGACAGAGTGAGAGCAGGGGAGGGGCAGAGAGAGAGGGAGACACAGAATCCGAAGCAGGCTCCAGACCCTGAGCTGTCAGCCCAGAGCCAGACATGTGGCTCAAACCCACAAACCTCAAGATCATGACCTGAGCCAAAGTCGGATGCTCAACTGAATGAGCCACCCAGGTACCCTAAGAATTTAACATTATATATACGAAATAAGTTATAAGGTCATAAAAGGAGTCCTGAAGCTTAAGCTTTATTAGCTTCTCGGTATACCTACCTCTGCTTTCCTCCACTCTCCAGGCCAAGAAACAACAGAGAAAGTAGACACAAAAGTCACAGTTGGAGATCAAAACACAGTCAAGCAATCTATTATTTACAATTCAAAATCCAAAAAGTCCTAAAATCCAAAAGTATTTTTGTAACTCATTTAGCAGAAAAATCCAATATCATCTGAACTCATTTGACAATAAAATCTGATGTGATGTGATATGGTCTTAATTTATCCCACTCAGTGTGACTATTCATACCTTTTAGTGCAGAAATAATAGTGTTTAATACTGGACAACTGTCCCAGAAACTATCATTGAATCATATAATCTTTCTAAAATCTGAAAATTTCTAAAGTTTGAAACCCACCCACCTGCTCCCAGGAACTTCAGATAAGAGATTGTGGACAGTGTCAGGTTTATTACTGACAAAGCTGAACTGAGGAATACATCAGAACCCCAGAAGTACAAGGGCTCTCCATAGCAAGCTTAGTGTGCAGAGGGGCAGAGAACGCCACCTTCCTGGCCTGGAGAACAAGCCTTCCTGAGGAAGCAGCTGCAGCTGCCTTCCCTTCTCTCAAACTCACCAACTCTCCCAGACTTGTCCAGAGGAGAAAGAAGTTACTGAGGGGGCAGATTTGAGAAGCCCAAAGAATTACTCCCAAATGTTTCCCTCCCAGGGAGTCACGTGGAAACATGGGAGGCAGGAATACATGTTCCACACTAGCAGTGGGGTTATGGTGAAGATGAAATAAAACCATGACTTAAAAAGCTTAGCTTTGTTCCTGACCCCACAGGAAGTCTCAGTATCTGCTACCGTCACAGATAAATCTCCTGCACCTGAGTAATTTCCCTCTGGACTCAATCTCAGGACAATGTGGCCCTTTCCAACTCTGGTTTCTTTCTTGTGGTGTGAGGAAGCTGCTTGCAACAGTTAGTATCACCCTCAAGAACAGTGCTGGTCCTTAAGGGATAGATTTCATTTTATCACTCTTTATCTCTTATTTTCTTTGTTCTGATTTCTTTGCTTGTTTATTTTACATTCTATGTTATCTGGCTATTTTATTTATCTTTAAACCTGAGTTTTTACTAACCACTTTAAATCCTTTTGGGAACAGGATGAGTATAAAGATACAAACAATTTTTAAGTAATTCAAAGAACAACAGAAGTATTTGCTACTTATTCCACATAAAACATAGATGAAATCAGTCAAATATGGAGGAGAAATCCAAGGATTAAGAGGTTTTGCATGACTGAAATTTGGTGAGAGAAATAACCTTCATGTCAGATATTTTTGTATCCAATTATCTTCTGGCTCCATGAACCAGAAATTTCTCCTTTTAAAGGTGTTAATGAAGTATATCATCTTATTTTATAAGAAATGTCTGATGAATCAAACTTCTTAAGAACGAAATCGGTCAATGGAGTAGAGAATAGACAGAAAGGCAGTGCTAGATCTTTAGGTGAATAAAACATAAGCTATATGAAATCATACTTAAGGTAACTTACAGAGATCTATATAGAAGAGGTAATCAATGATGACATATTTTTTTTTTACTTTTTATAATCATAAATATATGTGCACTGTACAGTGATTAAAAATAGAAATTAATACAAAAGAAAACAATAAAAGTTACCTAAATTCCTCAACTCCAAGATCATTAATATTTAGGTGCATATCCAGTCATTTTTATTTGCATATTTTTCTTTCATTTTCTAAACAGGGATCACATTTTACTTATTATTTTACAACTTGTTTTTTCAGCTAACTATAGATCCTAAATATCTTCCCAGGGTATTAAATATTCCTTTAAAATAATTATTATAATACCTGTTCATAGTAGTATATTAAAATAGTAGAGAACTGTATTGAGAAAAAAGTAAAATTCTGCTTATCTTACCAATATCCCATTTCAAATATGACATAAAACTAAAATTATAAAGGGAAAATTCCTTACTCCATAAAAATTTAAAACTTTGCAAAGTAAAAAACAATCACAAGGGGCCTAGGTGGCTCAGTCGGTTATGTGTTGGACTCAGGCTCAGCTCACGTCATGATCTGGTGGTTTGTGGGATTGAGCCCCACGTCGGGTTGTACAATGACAACATGGAGCCTACTTGGGATTCTCTCTCTCACCCTCTCTCTCTGCACCTCTCCCTCTTGTGTTCACACACACTCTCTCTCTCTCTCTCTCAAAATAAATAAATAAATAAATAAGACAATCACAAAGTATAAACAATAAATGACACACTGGGAAAAATGTTTTCCATGCAAATGACAAATAAGTGACTAATTTCCTCAATATGCAGAACCTTTTATACACACACACACACACACACACACACACACACACACACCATGGTCAAAGATCAGTAAATTTCTAAAAATGGGATAAAGATGTGGGTTGGCATGTCATTGATAAAGAAATACAAGTGGCTTGGGGCGCCTGGGTGGCGCAGTCGGTTAAGCGCCCGACTTCAGCCAGGTCACGATCTCGCGGTCCGTGAGTTCGAGCCCCGCGTCGGCTCTGGGCTGATGGCTCAGAGCCTGGAGCCTGTTTCCGATTCTGTGTCTCCCTCTCTCTCTGCCCCTCCCCCGTTCATGCTCTGTCTCTCTCTGTCTCAAAAATAAATAAAACGTTTAAAAAAAAAAAATTAAAAAAAAAAAAAAAAGAAATACAAGTGGCCAAACAAAATAAAAAAGAAAAGAAAAGAAAAACAAGCCTTAAGAGGATGAACTGAACCTTTTATACAGAAGGTTAAAACAAAAATGAACACATTTAATAATACTCATTGTTGGGATGATGTGAAGAACTATTCTCAGAGTGGAAGTGTAAATTGGTGCAACCTTCTTTGAATGGTCAATTGGCAATATCAACATTCTAAATACAGACATCTTTTCAATCAGTAATTTCACTACTTGGTCTCTGTCCCTTGTAATTAAATACATGAAGATATTTGTTACAGTATTGTATGAATGTCAAGTTCCCATATTAAATGAATTTAAGGAAAATAACGTATGAAACCATTCACTGGAATTACTTAGTTTAACCACTAGATGTCACAATTGTTACACAAAAATTTAGCTATAGCTAGGTAAATAGAATTTGAAGGTTGGAATAAACTTTCCATATATGTTCTTTCACTTTAAAAGAATTGGTGCTTGAAAAATATGGGAAAATATGGAATAAACTTTCCATATATGCTCCTTCACCTTAAAATAATTGGCACCTGGGTGGCCTAGTTGGTTAAGCGACTGACCCTTGATTTAGGCTCAGGGTAGGATCTCAACGGTTTGTGAGATCAGGCCCCATGTCAGGCTGCATGCTGACAGTGCAAAGCCTGCTTGGGATTCTCTCTCTCCCCCTCTCTCTCTGTCCCACCCCTGCTCATGTGCTCTCTCTCTTTCAAAATAAATAAACTTTAAAAAATTAAATTAAATTAAAAATAATTGCAACTCTAAAACAAGAACTATTTTGTTTATCACTAGGTACTTTGCAAAATAGAGTATTTCACAAAGTGATCTTCAAGTTATCTTTTAAAAATATTCTTCTCATAAAGTCTCAAGTATTCATATGCTTTGACAAGGCTTTAGCTTAAAATGCATTATAACTGGGTAGGCTCACATGGTCTGATTTGGGAGTTTCCAGGAGAAATTCAGGCTTCAAATAATCTTACCTCTTACATGAATAATACCTAAAACTCCACTGTTGTTGATTAATTTTGAGGAATTTAAGAGTTTCCAATATTTAGCAGTGGCATATTAACTGTAAAATACCTCTGGATGGAGTGACCCCTCGAGGACTTACTGCTGATTAAAAATCTACTGGGTTGGCCCAGGAAGAGATGAGGTGGGATGACAACACACTAGGAAGGGGTGGCTCTCAGTCTGGGCTTTGTGTGTCTCCTGTATTGTCCTTTAACTCACTATGACACAATTCAGTGCGATCTTACTACTGAGAAGTATGAATAGCCCAGGAAACCTAAGACCTTAAACAACATTCAGCTTATCAAAACCCATACTGTCACAGGGATTTCCTACTGTTCTTCTATGAAGTTGCATATTTTATGTTGATCTAAAATAAATAAGCACAAATATATTAGGAAACAGATGTCACTGATTTGTTTATGTACTCATAAACTAATTGTTAAGGCAAATATTAAAACCAAACCTATATTTAGTTTCTGATTAAGGAGTTCCACATATAAAAATTGCATGGAGACACAGGGCTAAATAAATGTTTGGTCTTAAAATAAAAATTTCTTCACCAAAGAAAGCAACAGGAGAGCCAAGTTGAACAGGAAAACAATCAACAGTGTCAGGTGATAACTTTTAGAAATAGCTGCTCATTAATTTAGGTTTATATCAAGTATAAAATAAAATCATAATAATGAAAAGGGCTGAGAAGGTCTTACCTTGGCAGACCAAAATGTGGCATACCAAACCTGAATATGCAGCTTTTTAATCATCTTTCATTTGAAAGGCGTTATGTTAACAAAATGATATTTGTAAGCATATTTAGCTACAGATACCAGCAAATTCCTAATACCTTCTGTTCGTGGTACATTCCACAATTTTCAAAGCAGGTTTATATACCTTATTTTATTTTCTCCTGAAGAATTACATTTTTGCATTCATGTAAAAAATATTAACAGCCTATTTATCAACTTTCTCTAGCCTATCTATAAGTTCAACTAAATCAAATATCTTTAACCTTAGGCACTTCAGAAAGAAGAAACCAAATTTACCTACTGAGTTTGTGGACAAATTTTTTGAAGCTAGAAATGACATCAGTGCCCTGTCCCCCATCCCCCTTCCCCTGGCGTCAGGGTAGAACCCACTCACAGCTCTGGCACACATCTCCTTCAGATGGATGGGGCTTACAGCTGATGAAATAGGAATGCCTCTTCATGAACCATGGCATGCTCCGTATGTCCTGCCTCATTAGGACTGCATCTTTTCCCTAATGTTACTGGAAAACAGTGCAATAGTTCTAAACTGGCTAAGGGCTGGGTCCTTTTCTTTTTAAAATTTTTCTTCTATGTCACATTATTGGAGAGCTGTGCAAATACAGACCCTTCTCTCTTATAGACCAGGAGTCTTCTAAGTAGAACGCACCCATGATGATCCACTAGGGCAGGGGTCAGCAAATTCCAGCTCAGCCAAGTCTAGCCCACCACTGGTTTTTCTTTTTTTCTTTTTTCTATTGTTTAATTAACATATATATATTATAAATATATTATAAATATAAATATATAATAGAAGTATTTATATAAATATATTATATTTATATATTAAATATAATATATATTTATTTATATAAATATTATATAAATTTAAAATATATTAAAAATATTTGTATATTTATATTTATATGAATATATTATATTATATATTTATATTTATTTTATATATAATATAAAATTTACCACCTTCACCATTTTTTTTAATTTTTTTTTTTTTAACGTTTATTTATTTTTGAGACAGAGAGAGACAGAGCATGAACGGGGGAGGGTCAGAGAGAAAGGGAGACACAGAATCTGAAACAGGCTCCAGGCTCTGAGCTGTCAGCACAGAGCCCGACGCGGGGCTCGAACTCACAGACCGCAAGATCATGACCTGAGCCGAAGTCGGACACCCAACCGACTGAGCCACCCAGGCGCCCCTCACCTTCACCATTTTTAAGTGGTTCAGTGGCACTGCATCTGGTTCAGTGGTACTGAATATATTCCTAATGTGCAACCATCACCAAGGGTTGGGTCTTTGGAGAGTCTCCATCACCCACCCCAACTCCTGCACATTAGAGCAGAGTCAACTTTTCACTGCCCCCATCCCAACACTGCTACATTACAAGTATTCTCATTCCCATATTTGCCTCTAAAATCCTAGAAGTAGGGGTAGGTCTCAAAACCATTGGCTCAATTACTTTATCTTACCTAGGAAGGATAGATTAACAACAACACACTTACGGTTATATTGTGTTTCCTTGGATTCATAATGCATTTTTTGAATGAAAACATACTTATTATCCAAATCCAAACATTAGCATAGACTTAGCTCTTGTTTTCTTTGGGAAGACAGCCATCTACATCTTCCATCTACAAAGGAAGATTCTGATACACAATATGATACTTTATGGCTTATGGTAACAGTAAGCCAGAACTTAAAAGAAATATCCACTGGACCCTCTCAACTACCCTTGAAATAAGTAAGACAAATGTTATTGGTCTCAACACACAGATTTGGAAACTGAGAAATAAGAATATGGAGTTCCAGATGCCTACCCAAAGTTGTGCATCTGGTAAGAAAAAGATGTAGAATTGTAGAGATCTCAGTTCTTCTGACTTCTGCTGCATCTTACTGGAAAAGGAAAAGAGAGAGATGGCTGGATCTCATATCTATGTATATCTCTTAACCAACTTACTGGATTTTTTTTTTTCTCTCAAGTCCACCGAGGTATTGAAATCACTCCCTCTCAATTTCCATATACAATTGATTCTCATCATTGGTCAATTCCATATTTGTAAATTTGCCTACTCGCTAAAATTTATTTGTAACCCCCAAATCAATAATCATGGGCTTTCATGGTCATTCCTGGAAAACAAATAGAGAGTAAAAAATTCAAATGGCCCAACTTGCATGTTCCCAGCTGAGGTCAAAAAGGGCAACACTGCCTTCCTGTTACAGCTCTCATATTATAAAGAAGTGTCTTTTTTGCAATCTTTTTAGTGCCATGTTTGTCACATTTTTGTTTTTGTTTTTTATTAGGGATTTTACCATTTAAAAGTCCCCTCAAGCATAGTGATAAAGTGCTTTCTAGTTTTCCTAAGTGCAAGAGAACTGTTATGTGCTTTATGGAGAAAACATGTGTTAGATAAGCTTTGCTCAAGTGTGAGTTACAGTGCTGTTGGCCATGAGTTCAATATTAATGAATCAGTGATATATTAAGTAAGGTGTTTTTAAACAGGAATACACATAAAACAAAGTTATAGAGACATTGACTGATGAAAATATTATGGCCAGAGCTTTCCAGGAACCTAAGTCTGTATTTTTCCCAGGAGTAATGGGTCATTATTCACTAATTCATTGTTCACAGTGACTTGAAAGAAAATAACTACCATTGAATTCCTGGGTAGCTCAGTCAGTTAAGTGTCTAATTTTGGCTCAGGTCATGATCTCACAGTTAGTGGGTTTGAGCCCTGCATCAGGCTCTGGATTTTCTCTCCCTCTCTCCCTTTGTCTCTCCCCTGCTCGTATTCTCTCTCTCAAAACAAGTGAACTTTAAAAAATATATTAAAAAACATTTCAACCTGCTCCTTCTCCACCCCCAAGACTTTATAATTCCCTTTAAAAAAAAAGAATTCAACTACCATGAATAATGAGAATTTACTGTAGACACAATCTCTTATGTGCTGGTTTGAGGTATATTATCTCAATCTTGTGTAATGTCAGAACCTGTCTTGGTTCCCAGTCCTCTCCCCACAGTAAGGACAACTTGAGCTGGTCAAGGTAGAACTTAAGGTTTGATTTGGGTTCGGTAAATTGGTGCTCCAGTATCACTCTTTCTTCAAAAGTAAAGAAGAAGTAAATGCACTTCCCTGATTGCAGCTATTTGGGGGCTGGCTTAAAAGATGAGGCAATTTGTTTAGTCACCTCATATGGTGACTAAATTCAAATTTATATTCCCTCCAACCAGAGAACAGGCCTGCTGCTTGCTGCTTTGATAGTGGAGACAGTAGCAAAATCCTTTGTCCCAGGCTACCAGAAAGGACACCATAATATATATATATATATATATATCTCCAAATATATCCTATATATGTATATATCCATATATATATCCATATATATTCTATATATATGTATATATATGTACATATATATACACACACACACATTTAAAAAAAAATTGTTTTCCAGAAAGGACACCATAATATATATATATGTATGTATATATATATATATATATATATATATATATATATATATGTGTGTGTGTGTGTGTGTGTGTGTATTTATTGCTTTTTTCTTAAATTTTTAAAAAATTTTTAATGCTTATTTATTTTTGAGAGAGAGAGAGAGCACAAGTTGGAGAGAGGCAGAGAGAGAGGGAAACACAGAATATGAAGCAGGCTCCAGGCTCTGAACTGTCAGCACAGAGCCCAACACAGGGCTTGAACTCATGAACTGTGAGATCATGACCTGAGCTGAAGTCCAATGCTTAACCGACTGAGCCACCCAGGCGCCCCTATTTCTTGATCGTATATCTAGTCACTTTCATATCTTCTGGGGGAATTGGGGACACTCACTGAATTCCTTGTTTCTGTAGTGGAATCATGAAAAACATAACTACTCTACGTGAAGTAGCTAATACTTAAGAAGACTGTTAATTTCTCTACTAAAGGCTCCAACTAAAGAAATAAGAAGGCATGAGGATCCTAGCAAAAGTGACAGCAGTGCCAATGTAAATCCATAACCATCAGTAAAATGTAAAGAAAAATAGAATTCTGTTTTTATAAAGATACGTACTTTTATGACCAGCACTGACATCAATTAGGATCTGATCTACACTTGGCTTTTATGAATAATAATCATTGTAAGGCCAGGCATACTGTACTTGGTGCTTTATCTGCATTCTTTCGCAATGATGTCTAAGCCTCATAATAATAACCCTAGGGGGTAGATGGCTTTGTCTTTGTTGTAGATGGAAATCTGAGGTTCTGAGGGTAGTTTTCCCACTGCATACAAGTAAGAGACAGTTTGGATAGAATCCCGAATCTGCCTGCCTTCAAACTGGTGTATTGCTTTTCCCAGAGTGACTTCATGGAGGATTGGCTAGATAATCTGTGGGGCCCAGCACAAAATAAAGCAGGGCGCCTTGTTCAAAAATTAAGAATTTCAAGGCAGTAACCACAGAATATTCCACCAAAGAGAGGGCCCTTCTAAACAAATGGCCTTGTTGCTGCACAGGTCTCATACCTATGAAGCCCATCCTGCCCCTATGTCACAATGCATTCCAAAAGCACAGATCTAGTGAAAATTTGGGAAGGGGGTGCTCCTATTTGTCCTTGTTGGTATGATTCATGTCTATGCTACCATGCAAGCATTACTAATTTCTCTTGGCAGCCTTAGTGACTTTGCTCCTAACAAAAATTTCAGAGGCATCTGCAGAAACAAAAACAAATACGTAAACACAGAAAGGCTGCCAGTTGCTTGCTATGCTACTGACAACAGCAGGGGTTTTAAGTAAAACAGAAGAGTGAGATGATTTTTTTTATTTGCCAGTGGTTTTCTCTTTGGAGAATCTTAAAAGTTTGATTCCTTTGCTTCCTTAACACTCATACACTTTTGTTCTCTGAACAAAGTGAATTTTTGTTCATCATTATTTCACAGTATCATTTCTAAGGACACAGCATTTCACTTGACTTGAGCTGAACTACATACAGATAATTCTGCCACAAGGTCTTAGGACTCCCTTAATTCTTGCTCTGTTCTCTGTCAAAGCTAGCTGAATTCATGGGCATTGTGGTTCTACCTGGGAAAATTTATCAGTTTCCTCCATTCCACTTTTACATTTATGGCTAGGCAAACAAGGTATACAAGCTGGGTGGGAACAGAAGCAACCTAAAAGGAGTAAGAAAAGTTAGCTTTTGATGTTTTCCATTGCTGAGCCATCCCTCCACTCAGGTTACATTTTCTCCTATGAATCTCTTTTATTCCCCAACCAAGGAGCTCAGTGTCCTTAGGCTGATAGCATAACGTCCCAAGCCTCCATGTCTGGCCCCTTTTCAGGGCAAGTGTTAAGAGAGCAATCAAGTTAAATTCACTGTCATGAAATGTCTTTATAATTCAGTTTCCCTCTCTGCACCCTTATCTCACAACTGCTGCCACAGGCTTTTTCTCTTGCTATTTGTTTTTACTAGAGGGATGGATTACTTGTCAACTCAACTGCCTAATGAGTCTTAGAATCAGCTATTTCCTCTTCTACATGGGAAACTATCCCTTTTATTTTCTTCCTGTAGGGCTGGATGTAATCGGATAGTTAGATAAAAACAAATTATGTATTTTTTATAAGTATGGTTTATTCATTCCTGGTAACCATAAAAGAACATAACCACTATATACATATTAATTTGGCAGTACGTGTATTTAATTTCTATTTCAAACTCTGTGTATGACTGTTCTTCAGCACCCCCCCCCCCAACCCCGGTAACAAATGTAGCCACTTACAATCTAACCAAAATTAAAACTCTGCTCCCACTCTAAACTCAAATCTTTCTCACCACCCACTCCCAATATACACACTTCAGATTAGGCTGTTTTACCACACTTGAGCAATATTCAACACTTTTCAAGGGAATCTGGGGTCATGAGAGATTTTTTTCTGACATGGAGCAAGGGAAACTCACAATATCTTTCAGAGCAAAAAAAAACCCCAGATACTCTTCAAGACTGGTCCCCTGAATTTGTTCTATGCTTTTTGTATTCGTCATCTATTGCTGTATAACAAACCTGAAACTTAGCATCTTACAACAAGAGGCATTATTTCAGTTTGTGTGGGTCAGGAAGCTGGAGGCAGCTTAGCTGGATAATTCTGGCTTGGTGTCTCTCAATCAGGTTACAATCAAGATGTTGATTGATCAGGAATGCAGTCATCTAAAGGCTTGACTGCAGTTGAGGAAATTTGCTTCCAACACGACTGGCAAGTTGCTACTGACTATTGGTAGGGGGCCTCAATTCTTCCTGTATTAACCATAGGGTTGTCCATGTCACAACGTGGCAGCTATCTTCCTCCAGAAAAAGTGATCTAAGAGGGACAGCCAGAAGCTACAGTGTCCTTTATGACCTTAACCTCAGAAGTCACACACTGTCATTTTTGCAAAATGTTATTGAAAACACAGATCAACCCTGCTCAGTGTGGCATGGGACCACAAAAAGGTATGCATGCTGGGAAAGAAGGATCATTGGGGGCCCATCATAAAGGCCAGCTATCCTCATGGCACTCTATCACATAGGAAATATAAACTCCTTGAATAAAGCATGTGACCAAAAAGCATGTGACTGAAGAGGTATTCCCTATTATTTATTATTGAATTTGTATTCTTTGTTACACATTACACTTGTGAGATATTTTTAGTATCAATAATCACTAAAAGTCTGAAAGCAATGGGTCCAGGGGGAAAAAATCCCCTTCTAAGTAACTCCTCTGTCACTGTGCTATGCCAGTGAGTTTGCTTTGGCTGGCTCTATATTCTTTGATGTACTCCTATATTACTGACAAGATCTTCCATTCAGATTTAAGGCAAGAGCTTAGATTCTGTTCTGAAGGGTAGTGGCTGAATTATTTTTTTAAGTTTATTTATTCTGAGAGAAAGAGGGAGAGAGAAAGAGAGAGCGAGCAAGTGAGGGAGGGGCACAGAGAGGAAGGAAGGGAGAGAGAGAGAGAGAGAGAGAGAGAGAGAGAGAGAGAGAATGAATCCCAAGCAGGCTCTGCACTGTCAGCGCAGAGTTGGATGCAGGGCTGGAACTCATGAACTGTGAGATCATGACCTGAGCAAAGTCAGACTAAGCCACCCAGGTGCCCCCTGAATTATTTTAAGTAGGGAAAAGGCTAAGTCATATTTGCATTCTATCAGGTTTATTCTGTTACCTGTGCATAGGATGGATTGGTGGTGCAAAGGGAGACAGAGCAATACTGGAGACAGACCTGTTAAGAGTCTATTTCAGAGTCTTTTTTATCACAGGTGAAATTTTACAGTTTTCAGCACTATCATTCCTAAATTTCCTCATCAACTACACTGAAGCTCAACAAGTTGAAAGAAAAAAAGAAAAAGTCCTAACTTCTAGCATTTGCCAATTTCTGGAGCATACATACTTCCAACATGGCCAATTTCAAACCACCAACATGATGTCATGGGACAGGGAGTTGGGAATATATATGCACAATTGGCCAGTACCTCCTGGCTCCAGCATCCACTGTTACTTTTGAGGGTTTGTTTTTTTTTTTAATGTTTATTTATTTTTAAAGAGATAGAGGGTGAGCGGGTAAAGGGCAGAGAGACAGAGAGGGAGACACAGAGAAGTGTAACACAGTTGAAGTATCAATAATGCCTTTTCCCTTAATGAGCAGCAGCTATTATCTTTTTCTATAAAGTAAAACTCTGGAGACCTGCATTTATATTCTTTCTATAGAGGATTTTAATGAACAAGGACCACTCAAAATTCTGACTACTAGATTCCTGCTAACGCTACCCAGTCACACTGGGTTTTTCATGCAAAATAAGGAAAATTTTCTCTTTTTCTCATCACCATCTCATGTTCTTCCTCAAAATTTGCTTAAGAATTTGTTTTATACAACAGTCTGGAAAGTTGGTATATTTCCAAACAAAACACAATAAACAAACCCAAATTCCTCATTAATAGTGGATTTGGATATGAATACCAGGCTGGCAACAGTTGTGCTTTTTCTACTTGAATTCTACAATCCTGCAGAGGTTTAGAAGGACCTTTCTGAAGTAGAGGGTGGGGAGACACCCAGCAGGTACAGGGAGAGTGACCTTCTCCTAGAAAGCTTCTTCCAAATGTCAGAGGTGGAGAGCAACGGGAGAGAGCCCTATAAACTAACAGGTCAGTATGTTTTGGACTGAAGATATTTTCCTAATGAATGGAAATGGGACAGCTAATTAAGAACCAGGTCCTGTGGTTTTGTGACTTTGATTTACATCTCTTCTGGAAGGGATCTTCCCTTTTTAGTTTTTCAGTATGGAAGACCTGATACAAGCTCTTCAAAATCCCTCCTAAAAGAGTTACAGCACACAATATTTTGGAGACAACTTAGAATGTAAGTCTTTATTGCCTTTTAAAATTTTTATTTATATCTTTAAAGTGTTTTTTTTTTTAACATTTATTTTTGAGAGACAGAGACAGAGCGTGAAGGGAGGAGGGGCAGAGAGAGGGAGACACAGAATCCAAAGCAGGCTCCAGGCTCCGAGCTGTCAGTAGAAAGCCTGATGCAGGGCTCAAACTCACAAACTGTGAGATCATGACCTGAGCTGAAGTCAGACACTTAACTGACTGAGCCACCCAGGTGCCCCAATATATTTTTAAATGTTTATTTTATTCATTTATTTAGAGAGAGAGTGAGAGAACTGAGGAAGGGCAGAGAGGAGGGAGAGAATCCCAAGCAGGCTCCGAGCTGCAGCACAGAGCCAGACGGAGGGCTCAAACTCACAAACCATGAGATCTTGACCTGAGCCAAAATTAAGAGCCAAACGCTTAACCAACTGGGCCACCCAGGTGCCCCATATGCCTTTTTTATAAAATGGAAGAAGTGGGAGATCAGGAACAGGAGAAGAAAACAAAAAGCAAAAACAGAACTGACAAGCTGCAAATTTCCTCAAGATTAGTCACAAGCTATGTATTTTTTATGGCAACACCAAAAAGCAATGGTGTGGCCTTACTGCAGCATATCAGGAGGCGTTGGCCTTATTATTGATAATATATATGATCACTCAGTTAAAGCTGTGTCTGGCAATTTTATCCACTATAAAGTTAGTATTCTCCCCTTTGAAAATAATAAGTCATTTGTAGACTTATTGAGTATTTTGAGACTAAGTAAATATGTTGGTTTTCATCAAACTCTCACAAACTAACTTTAGTTCTATTACTATTTTCCTAACTCCATCTTCTTCTCTATATTTACTTCTTGGTATTTTACTATAATAAATAGCTTTTCTTTCTTTCTATTTATATCAGCACAGACACACAAAATTTGGATTTATTCAATGGATCAGAACCCATTACTATTCATTTTGATGCTCAGATTGTCAGGTTTGGCCAGGGGAAACCTCTTCAAGCTGGCTCCTATATAATTTGTCAAGTCTCCATCATTCTTTGAGCATTTTCTACTTTCTGGAAGAGAAAGATATGCTGGGCTTGTCTTGTACTTTGCCTATCCCAGGGCTGGAATCTGTCTTTTCTCATAGGAGATCTGTTTAGGGTGTATTTATAAAACAGGTCTTGGATAGTGGTTGCCAGTAAGCTGTATTTCTCATTTATGGTTGGTAAATCAGTCTCTTGTGAATTTGGTTTGCATTAAGGAATTCTCCAGCACTCAGTCTTCCTCACTGAACCTGTCCAACTGAGGGGCAGACTCTGAATTGTAGTGTTAGCGTATTCAGCTGGGGATGCCCAATCTGTAGCAGCTTCCGATTTCCAGTGCAATGTATGGCTCTTCCGTCTAAGGTACTACCACAGAGTGGGGATTCAGTGAAGAGTGCATATGAGAAGCATCCCAGAAGGCTATAATCCAAAAACTAAAAGCCCATCCCAGGCTTCAGAAATTTTAAGGTGACTTACCTATCAGGACCACTTCTGGAAACCTCATGTTCTGAAGAATAAGGAAAGACCCTCCTATTTAACCATTTGAGAACTCTCAATCTTCAGGAACACAGACCATGAGAAAACTCCATTGATGAGGCAAATCTGGCACACTAACTTCATTCAGTGCTTTCTTGTGGAATGTTGAAATAGTCCAGTGAACTCCTAGGACCACTCTTAAAATGGGTGAAGGGTCTTGATGCTTCTGGAATAATAAATCCATGTTTTCCAATTCCTTTCCAATTGCTATTCTATAGGGCTTTAAATGGGCTGTATCTTTTCCAATTTATATATATTTGAGAAACATTTCTCAAAACATTTTCCCTTAAATCATTGAGGAAAAGGAAACAAAACTTGTAAAAATACATCTTTTAATAAACATCAAGAAATACAGTGCAGTTTCACTGAGGTTTTACATTGCAGTTTACAACAAACATTATCTATTATAGTGTATAATTACAAGTAAAGTAAACTCAAGAGTGGTTCTTTTTTTTTTTCCTCCCATGGCTGGATAAACCAAATCTGGTGCATCATATCATATTTAAGGTTGTTTTCCAAGCTGGATTCTGTAAAAGGCCCTTAACATTAATAACTTGTAACAACAACAAAAAAACATATCCCCCATCACAATGATAGCTTGATGAGTACTCAAAAACTACTAAAAGGAAATGTAAATACTTGCTTTCCTTTGATGGCTTTGAAGAATAGGTATTGATAGCAAATCTGAAATATTAAAGACAATAAGGGAAACAGCTGTTTCTTTTGCCTAGTATATCCATAATAAATACTAATTTGAGTCTACAGATTATGAAAAGACTTCAAAAAATGCTTACAGGAAAAGCTGCACATTTATATTTATGATCGCACAGACTAAAACATGTCTAGTGTATTAATGGTTGAATCTGCTTTTCTTTAACTTGTTTATACAAAGAACAGGAAGATGGTAGAATTCTTGACACTTCTGGACAAATTTAGTGAGAGAGGGGACTGATATTAATTAGCACAGGAGTAAATTAATATTAATCTCAAAATTCTACTTGCCATTGTTTTGGAGTGATCAAGATTCAGCTACATCTGGGAAGAGTAAAAAGGAATGGAACTGAAGGTAATCAGAAGCTATAACTAAAAAAACCATAGTTTTGCATGCTTTATACTGATGGCATTTAACAAGTTTACAACTGGATTTATTTGCTATATACATAAACTAGTGCTGTAATTGCGGGGGGTGGGGGAGGGTGGTGGGGAAGAACCACTTACATTCACAGAAGTACCAGAATCATATCCAGATTTGCAAAGAGGCATAATAACCACCTGTTTGCCATGCAACTAGCTGTTTGTGAAATATGTAATGGTTAATAAAACAAAATCCTTATGAACATAGTACTAATGTGTAGCAAATTATACCAATTAAGTCAGCAGCTCAAATTCATAAGGGTAAAGACCCAATTTCCCTGAATTTCTAAGCATTCATCTTGGTGTTAACATGGTTGTACCTAAATATTACCCCTTTAGAGGAAAGATTTTAAATACTCCTCCCTCTTCAATACAGCATCATACTCTCAGAGGTGAGAAGGAAACAATTTAATTTCTCTACCACTTTTGTCCATTCTCATGAATCCAACAGTGTCATTACAGTGTCTAGGCTAAGGTAGGTGCTCTAAAAGATCCAATGAACTGAATTTCTAAGTTCCAGAATATTGCTGGTATTGTACAATAAGCCTGTCTGCTAGAAAGCCATGTTGCTGGTTGAAATATATTCCTGGATCAATGACTGAGAAATTAACACCAGCTGCCAATAAAGTCAGACTGTTCCCTGTTGTTTAACAGTTTGATTTTCTTTATTATATTAAAATTTCTTAGTGGATGGGACCTGATCTCATACTTTTCATGTATTCTCTATAGCACCCACTAAAGTGTTGAGCAAAGATATACGCTCAAGGAAATAATCAGTGACAAGGGCAGGAACTGAATCAAGAGTGAATGTGGTCATGGTGAAGCCATAACTTACTTCACTCATCATTCAAAAGGCAGTCACCAGAGTGAATCTCTGATATTGTCACCGAAGAACAGATGCTTGTCCCCTACCACTGTCTAAAAGAGAACCAACCACTTGGGCCTCTTTCTTTCTCTTTGTCACTAAGAGATTATACAGGTGCATGAGTATTACTTGGTGGATGCTATCTGAAAAAAAATAAGGCTTTTCTGCCTCAGAGAGGAAGCACCAATCCATCGCATGGCCCCATTTTAACTCTAATAATACAATTTACAGAATCATTAACTTTTAAAATTATGTTAAATGTTATCCATACTAGTAGTTATTTAAAATGTTAGGCTTATTCTCTCTGCCATCACTTAAAATGCATTTTACTTTTAAACACTGCCATGAGGTAGAAGATAAGGAACTCACAAAAGAAAGTAATCTTCAAAATACCAAACTCTATTCAATACAATTAGCCCCGAGAGAAAGGTAAGAAAAGTTACAGCCTTAAGCTGGTAGACTGACTACTGTTAAAACATTACCCTTACCTGAAAGAAATTTCTTATATTTGAAATTGCCCTTCTTCCCAGTTTAAGGTATTATGGAAAAAGGACAATACACATTCTGAAATACTCATAAAGATCATGTACAACAGCCTCTCTTAGCCATCATTTTTTTACTTTACCATGTTGTTCTAAATCACCTCAACTGAGACACAGGTCCTTTCCACTTGAATAACTGATTAGATATCAACATAGAGGTTAAAAATCCTTCTAGCATAAGAAGCAAGATAAAAGGAATGATTCACATTTGAAATAATGTACTTTTCATAAAACTAGCAGCACTTCATTCTACCGGGACATACAAATTTGGCTTCATTGGTCAGAAACAAAGAAAAATGTATATAGGTCTAAAACAGCTCCTTGTACAAGGGAAATGTGAGGCTACAAGTTTTCTCTGAGAACTAACTACTTCCCCATTAGGTGGTATGTGAAACTACTGGAATGTCAATTTCGATGGCAGAGAGGCGAGAGCGTGCTGAATAGGGCTGTGAGTAAGTATGCATACTGGGAGGATGGGAATACAGCGGTTGCCAGAAAGGAGAAGGCAAAGATTTGCATGCACAGTACCAAATAAACAGTAGAAGGGAAGTCATAAACAGGCCCCCAGCACTAGCCATAGTGACATACACTGCATAGTCAAATGCAAAGACTGGCTCAAATTTCTTGTTCAGATGAATGTTATAAAAGATGACCCAGATGGATGGGGAGAGGCTCACAGTACCTGCCAGGAAGAACAGCAGCCCAGCCACCAGATGGCAGCCTGCACTATTGACCAGACACTTGGCCAGTTTGATGTTGGGCACTGAGGACCTGAAGGCCGTGTTACACATTCCAATCAGGCAGAGCAGCAGGGCACCCATTGCAATCAGGATGCTGAGAGGCAGGGCAAACTGGAGGACCCGCAAGTCCAGCTGGTCAACTGATGAGTACCAAGTAGTGTCATACATCAGGCAGTCACTGCTCCCATCATATCGGGCACACTTCACCCACAGGCCAGTGTAAACAGTCAGATTCTTCTCATTTCTGTTGAATGTGATCAGTCGTAATTTCCTCCAGTTGGGAAGCAGAGTCCCCGCAAAGAGGCCTGCTACCGAGGCGATTCCACACAGGAAGGAGAGGACTGTGGCTGCATGGACATCCCGACAGCCCATGGCAGGCAGGCTTGTGCAGTACTGTCAGTCAGACTAGGGGTGACACACAAGAGGACAAATCATGAGGGGACAATAGGAGAGCAGAGCAGGAAGGGTGGTGCTGATTGGCAGCACAACTAGTGATGTCAATGCAAAGAGGGAAATTCTGTCCCTGTTTCCTATGTATAATATGAATGTATATAAACACATATGCATGTGACCTCAGAGCACAGGTACACTCACATATGCTTAGTTACCACTGCCTGGGTCATGTAGCAGCTGAAGTTGTTGAACATGAGTACTTTTCTTCAAATATGAGTATTTTCAAGAAATATTGGGGTTTCAAGAAATATTGAACATGAGTATTTTTCTGCAAATCAGAAGAACCATCAAAATAATTTCAAATTCTCTTAACATCACATCTTAAAGTCTCTCAGTTGTCATTAATCACTCATTCAATGTACATATATCAAGTACTTTAATGTGTCCGGCCTTTAAATATACTGGGTTGGAGGACTCATAACTGTCAACTACAAAAAAACACAAACTCAGCCTCCAATGCTCATGAAATGTAAAATGAAACTAGCATGCGGCTGAGGTGAAGGCAGCTCATAAAAGACAAAGATGTAGGGAAAGAAGCATTACAAGACAGCAGATTGGCTGAGGAGGGACTCTGAGCCAGACTGCTAGCATTCTAATCCCCACTTCCTCATTTACTAACCAAGTGACCTTGGGTCAGCTACAGAACTTCTCTGTAATTCATTTTCCTCATCTATAAAATGGAAAAATAATAGTACCTACCTCGCAGAGTTCTTTTAAGTATTCAGTGAGTTAATATAATGTCCAGTACTTAAAACATGTCTGGCATGTTGGTAAGAGCAATTCAAGTGTTAACTACTTCTTAGCACTCAGTGACCAGCTCAGTGCCTGGCACATGGAGCAGTTTAAAGAATGTTTGCTGAATAAACGCTAAATAAGAAAAAGCAACAGCTAACATCTCATTCCTATATACTAGCCACACTGATAATTACAAAATCTAAACGAACTCCTCTCCAATGAGTTAGTCAAATGAAAAGAAGAGAACAAAGATCCCTGAAATTAGTCTGCTCAACTACTTCCTGGCCAACTCAAGCTGACTTGCATGCTTTTCAGGTTATTACAGTAGTGGTTATTGGTTATTATACAATTAGTGCTCATATAAGATGAATGCAAAAATTCTTGAAGTAATGAGAACCTATCTATCTCTACCAATGCTATTGTAAGAAAAGGAAAAAAAAAAAAAAAGTAGCCAGGCCTTTCTCTCATTGCAAATTAAAAGGCTGTGTGTGTTCTTGGGGTGCCTGGGTGGCTCAGTCAGTTGAGCGTCCGACTTCAGCTCAGGTCATGATCTCACGGTTCGTGGGTTCAAGCCCTGCATCAGGCTCTGTACTGACAGCTTGGAGCCTGTGGCCTGTTTCTGATTCTCTCTCTGCCCCTCCCCTGCTCATTCTCTGTTTCTCTCTCTCAAAAATAAATAAATGTAAAAACAAAAAAATTTAAATAAATAAATAAATAAAAGGCTGTGTTCTTTCTCTGTATATGACAAAGTACAAGAACCAGTATCTTATTCAGCTTTAAGAGTCTGAAACTCACTTTCCAAACCACTCAAATGTATTTTCTCTGACTTCTATCATACCCCCAATGAGGCAACACAACAGACTGATAAGGCAGCACATTTACTTCTTTTAGTCAGATAATGATGAAGGGGCATCTTCATCATACATACTGTATGTATGTGTTCAGAGTCCCCATCATCCTTTGCAGAGTCAAATATCTGCTGCGATGGTGGAGTAGCATTCCCAGGAGTTCAGGGGCCAGAAAGAAGACCAAAATGCTAAACTGGGTTAGGACTTGATCAAATGTGTTTGAATGGGAAGGCATAATGTTCTTTAGGAAACAACATATTTGCATATTAATATAATCACATAAACTAGGAATAACTTTACTAGCAGAAAACATATAGGTATGTATACATACCTATATAACTGTACAATATAAAATCAAAGTGTAAGCACAAGTGAATCATTTTTCAAAGTCTTCAAGCTAAACATAATTAGTTCTGAATTTCTCCATTAATATTAGTTTACTACTTGTTTATTATGTTGCCTTCTGTCAAGATTACCAGAAGTAGAAATTGTTTATGAATATGTTACAGATGAAAAAAAACAAGGGAATTATAGTCTGAATTTATATTTTTCATTCAAATTGGGGGGAAAAACTGTCTTGCTTAATTTTAGCAAACAACCACCTTGTTCCAGCAATGGAAACTGTGGTGCAGGTTTGAGGATGTTTATACTGGAAAAGGCTACTAATGATGTCACGCTCCAAATTTCAGCTTCTTGTTGATTTTCGTTCATTTACCTGTCTCCCCCATATGCTGTTACCAACTTGCACAGTACCTGGCACATAAGTCATTCTGGCAATACTGGAATAAATAAGTACTGGGCACTATTAGGCTACTGGTAATGTAGAACTGAACAAGGAAGTAGTTATTATAAGTAATAATTCATTCAATGAATTGATTTATTCAACTCAGTATTTAGCACAAGCAAAATACCCTAGATTGACACTGAGGCCACTAAGATCTGGACCTTGCTCCAATGTGTTAACAATCAGACTGAGAGAAAGAATATGCTGCTTTATGAGAACTCAAAATGCTAACAATCAATTATATGATTACTACCTATCAACTGATATTGTTAGATATTAAGGAAAGTGAACCAGTAAGGTACCTGTTCATAAAAATGTATCATCCAGGGTTAGAAAAAGACTGAGCAATGAAAGAGAATGATGATTTGATTAAAGTTGTGAAGACTCAAGAAAAAAGGTTCCTTCTGTTTCTCTCAAAGCCTCAAAACTCCTTTAGGCAATGCGCTCAGCATCCTAACCCAATCACAAATTCCCTCTTGCTTTCAGAGATAGGTGTCAAAAACTTGGAGTATCAATATAATTGAGATTTCTCCAATCAAGCTGTCTTGTGCCACTAATTCCTACAATACAAAGGGAGTAAGAAACAAGATCAGAATGAATGACTTTAATATTAATAAATAAATTTCTGTAGTTCTTAGACTATAGACTATCAAATGATACTAATGAACAGAGGTGGGTCAATATTTACTTTGGGATCAAGTGTGTTAATATTTATACTGCATCAAATCAACACACATGTTATATCAGTCCCCTGAACTTGCTTTTACTGAAGCATTCTTAGCTCATACCCCAGAGATTGAGTAGAAGTCCTAATTTACACAGCCAACAAGAAATGCAATGGCATTTTTCACATGGGAAATACTATTAACCTCAATTCTTTAGCTAATTTCAACCTCAGTGCTGGAATTAATGTCCTTGCTCTTTGTAACTTTTTTTGGTTGCTTTACTTTTTAGGACCTGTTCTTAACTCCACATATGCATGATTTGATGTCATATATCTCACTAGAGGGATGAAATAACATTTAATAGGGATAGTTAGGAAAAGGAATGTTTAATGATTTAAAACTGAAAATAATGCTCTCAGGTTAGGATTTGTTCATATTAAGAGGGTGAAAGATCTCTACTCTTGTGCTATGCCAATTAATTCTTAATCCAAAATAATTAAACACAAATCTGATTATTTCACTTTTTTTTTTAAGATTTTAAGTAATCTCTACACTCAACATGAGGCTCAAATGCATAACCTTGAGATTAAGAGTTGCATGCTCCACCGACAGAGCCAGCCAGATGCTCCTTGCTACATTTCTTACATTCAATGGCTTCCTTTTTCCCTCAGAATACAGTTTCTAAATTTCAAAACTTTCCCATGTTTTCCAAAGTTTCAAATCCCACCATCTGGTTCCTGACAAATTCTCAACATCCTTATTGTATCAGCTTCCCATCTAACATGCTACAGACTATGTAGCCATACTGCTTTTAACTCTTCAAATTTTGCACATTTATTTATTTTTTATTTTTGAGAGAGAGACAGAGTGTGAGTGGGGGAGGAGCAGAGAGAGAGGGGGACACAGAATCTGAAGCAGGCTCCAGGCTCTGAGCTGTCAGCACAGAGCCCAACATGGGGCTCGAACTCACAAACCGTGAGATCATGACCTGAGCTGAAGTCGGACACTTACTGACTGAGCCCCAAATTTTGCACATTTAAATTTGGCTAAAGGCTTTAGTTCATGCTATTTTTCCTTCTAGGACTTTCTTAATTTCATTCTATTCTTTGCTTACCTAACAGGTATTCATTTTTCTAATTTCCAAGGAGGCTGGCCCCAAACCTGTTTTCTCTTCCCCTATCCTTAACCTCCCCACCAGCCCTGGTTATATGATCTGAAAGCACCTTTGTACTTTTTCTTTGGTAGCAGTGATTATGCTTATAATTCCTCATTCAACATTTATCTTTCCTACCAGACTGAATTCCAGGAGGACAGAGAGCCTTCTCTTTTATTCTGTCCCACACTGGTACACAGAAGACACTCAATTATTTGTTAAAGAAATAAACAAACAAATAAATGTAAGGTCCACATGGGTATAGTCCATGATCCAGGGAGAAGGTCACAAATTTGCTCTGTTATCAGTTTCTTTCATTCATGCACTCACTTACTCATTCATTCATTCATACCCTGTGTTTTGAAGTCTCCAAGTTGCTTCTAGACCATGCCTCCGCTTTCCACTCTTACGTGACCAGTCTCTCCTACTTTTTTAAAACAAAGTTCATTTTCTTGCCCTAAAAACTTCCCAAGATAAACGAGGCCATTCCCAAGTATTTACATAGAGACTATTCTTCTAGAAATAAATATCTAAGATTGGCAACACTAGTTAACTTCCATAGTGGTCAATGGATCAATCAATTATGACAGTGTTGAACCTGGTGTTTTCAACTTAATAGGTATGTTACTAGTGGATATACTCCTTTATTAAGAGTGGTTAATATATCAAATTAATGTTCATCAAAGCAAAACTATTTTTAAAGCAAAACTATTTTATTTGTATTTAGATTTTCTTTTTAAAAGAGCAATGGAGAAAAAAAAAAAAAGATAAACACCTTTTGGTCACATGAAAATCCCTTATTAGGGACTGTAGAAAGTATGTAAGGTTAAAAACACACTAACAAATCTAAGTAGCACTCCTGAACACCAGCTAGGTCAAATATACAGGTGTCTGGGCTTTTTGTTTCCATCTAAGAGGCAACCTGGTATTACAGTCCCAGCAACCAAAGACCCAAATGCCAGTCACAACCTGGGCAAGTCATCTATGTTCTCTGAACTCAAATATCTCACCTATAAAATGCCATCCAAGGTAGCTGTAAGACCATGAACAGTAAAACCCTTTGTAAAACAGAGTATGGTCAGAAATTTAAGTTTATAATGATTACTAGTAGGCTTATTTATTTTCTTTAGCTAGGAACACACTTTTCTTCCGGATCTTAGCAAACAATCACACATGGTTACAGCCATAAAACAATAATAACAGAGCATTCTCTTTAGAGTAGTTACTGAGCACATCAAATGAAGTCTCTGTTTCAAAACAAGCACTTCACATTTGTCATCTATCTGTTCCATGGTGACTTTCAGAGAAGTAGATGGATAAAATTTGGTACGCAGTTAAAGGTGATCAAATGTATCATTTCAAATAAAAGTATTTTCAAAAAGATATCTATGGTTTTGAATACTGTTCAAAGAAGTCTAAGGCAGGAATAATGGCTAACAGCTTTAGGAATTCACAGACCCATCACTATGTAATTTTTTTCAGGGATAATCCCAGGAAGAGCTATATGAGAACACATGTGTAACAGCAGCTACATTAATTCTTGATGGTAACACTAGCAGTCCCTTCTACCAGTAATTGGAGTTATTTTAGAAACTGTAGGTCAATCATTGCACTCACAAGGGAGATCTATCTTATAACTTTATTTTGCTGAACAAGAGAAAAACATGACATCTCATATATGGTGGAAAAAGGAAAAGGAGTAAAATCAAAGAATGTACTTACTCTTTGAAGTACTTGACAGCTCTAAAACAACTTTAATCAACTTAGAAGAAATATATGCACATCTGAATAGACAGTAGAGATGATCTGGGCCTAAAGAAATAGGGAAAATGTCCCAAATTAACATGATACTTCTCTAAATTACGTGTGTATATGTATACACACACACATATAATGTACACACACATATATATGACAGATTTTTTAGATCCTTCTGATGATTACGAATAAGGAGAGCCAAGGAAACTCTGTGCAGTTAGTTGTCTTGAAAGTAAAATAAATTTGTTTCTTTTGTACCTTTTAAAAGAATACTGATAACAAAACTAGGCTGAACAAAAGTTGATCTGCATGTGCATCCTAAACTTTGCAACTAATTTACAATTCCACCAATGGCTCTACCTGCCATTTAAGTATGTTACCATAGATCTATTTTAAGCATCAACAACTTCCTTTTCAAACTATTTATCACAATAGGTAGGACGAGGATACAAACTTGTAAAAGCTTCAGAACTTCCTGGATAGGGCATTTATCACTAGCCCTATTATTATTATATAGAATGTTGTCCTCAACAGTCTGCACAGAAGAGATTTCAATCAAATTGTAATTTTTCTTTTCTAAATGTATGTTTCTTGAGTTAATATCATAGAATTCCTCACTCCAAATTAAGGTAAATTGATTTACAATTAAAGACACACACTAGGATCCCTGACTTTTCATTTTAAGTGGGGTCACCAAATCTGGCCTTCCTCTAACGTGGTGACAGCCCCCTCCAAGGCGTTATTACACACAACTTGGGCTTCAGAGTAAACCAAGCTTCCAGAAAAACCCGCACTCCTTCTCCTTTCCTTCAAGCCCTGCCCTTAGAAGCATCAGAGCTAGCAGAAAGAAAGAGAGAAAAAGAAGGGGAAAAAAAAGCTCTCCTGGTTAGAGTCAATGGAAAGAGACCGCAACAGTGACTGTGAACAAGCCCATCCCTGGAACACTGAGTGGGTCTGAACCAAGAGCAGGTCATCATTACACAACCAGCTGGTGATTCAAAAATAGCAACTTCCAGCTCCACACCTCACACCCCGCTAGCCAAGCCCAAGCCCTTGGCTGCTGCGGCAAGACACCTCGACATTTCCATACTCCTCTGTACAAAATAATTTTTTAAAGCCTTATAAAATACCTCCTCACTCAATTTTCACGTCCACAGATGTGGTCAACAGTTTTCAGGGTCCCTGATTCTCTTCGACTTAGCTACTTTACACAAAATCCTCCACTATTTATGCAAAGGACCCAGATTCTTGACGTCCAGAGATGTGGTCAACAGTTTTCGGGGTTCCTGATTCCCTTCCACTTAGCCATTTTACACAAAATCCTCCACTATTTATGCAAAAGACCCGGATTCTTGACCACACCTACCTGTTTCTCACATCCAAGACATTTCACTCGCCGACACTGAGGAGCTTCTTAGAGCGTCTCCCTCGCGGCGTCCCAGGAAGTGCGTCCCCAGCGAGCCGCACCGGAGGCTTCTGGGAGCTTAGTCAGGTTCTCCCGAGACCCTAATCAGGAATGCCCTGAATGACTGAGAGACTACAATTCCCAGAAACCACGGGGACGCCGGCCGCAGGCAACATCCTGCGACCACCTCTCGCCGATCTCCCCAACCTCCAGCCACCTTATTCCTCTTGCACCTTCAGTTCCGTCCAGGTTTCAGTTACAGGTGTTAAAAAAAAAAAAAAAAAAGTTAAACGAAACAGAAGTAAAAATACTTTTGAGTTGGGTGCTCAAGTAAATATTTACTACTAAGTGTGATCTCCCCTTAAGATTTGTTAGCAAAAATCCTTACATACTTTTTTTCATAAAACATTTATGGAGTCACAAAAAGGAAAACAGCTCAAATTGATTTGGAATATTTTCAAAGATAGAGAATTTGAATGGTACAATGAACATCCATACACTTACGCTCTAGATTCAACAATTATCAACATTTGCCACATTTATCTTCTCTCCACTTGTATGTATGTGATCACTATGATGATAGGCATCGTGACAGTTCAGCATCCTTTGTTTTAAAATTTTAAAAACATATTTAGCTGCTTTGTTTTATATGGGGTTTTGCTACATATTAGTTGGGTTGCCTTGGGCAAGTTACTTCCCTCTGAGGTTATCTGTAATGAGGATAAGATTACCTGCATCATAAAATTGTCTTGAAAATTAAAGGGACTTAATACAGGCAAAGCGCTGAGCACATAACTGGCTATTAGATATTTGAACTAACTCTCATCTTCTGCACAATTTCAACATCCTGTCCCTTTCTTTGTGGCTTCTCCTAAATATGAATTACTGTATTCGTGAATATCTGAATTAAAATAAAGGTTTCAGAAGTCTTGTATTGGACAGATCTGATTTCTTTTTCATATATAAAGGATGTTGAAGTGTCATGATGCCTACTAATTTCAAATGATCACACACACAAATAGAAATAAAGTAAATGTGGCAAATGTTAGTAATTGTTGAATCTAGAGAGAGGAAGTATATGGGTGTTAATTTACCATTCCAATTCTCTGTATCTTTAAACATTTTCAAATAAAAAGTTTGAAAAAAGCATCATAGTTTTAAACAAAAGTAAAGAATGGCATCCATCCATCCCTATCCCACTCTGCCCCTGTACTTAACTTGGGCAAGTTAAGTAACCTCCTTGTGGCTCGGGATCTTATCTAAAAATAATGGTAAGGATTGAATGAGTTACTATACATAGAGAAGTTTACAACAGTGTCTGACACTGGTTTTTGTTGTTGTTGTTGTTTTTAACCATTTTCCATTTTGTGTTGCTCGAGGGAATTTTGTTAGTGATGGAAAAGGGTGAAAGTCTACTATCCACTATTACTACCTTCCCATCTGCCATACTGCTTCAGAGGATGGATAGAGCTATCTAAGACCAGAAGCAATCTAATCCTAAAACTAGACCTAGAAATGTAATTATGAGAAAGAATATTCGACCTCAGTGATGGATGATGGCAATATGACACAGCATAACTCACTTCTTTGCTCTGAACTTCAGCTCTTTCATCTAAAAAACTGAATTGAATCCCATAACTGTATACAAAATCATTTTATAATTTATTTCCTCATCACTAATGAATACTACCTGGTTAGCAGACGTTAGCTGGGATGAATATGTAATTGATTATAATAAAAAAGTAACAGCACCAAAAGGAAGGGATGACAACACTATTTTTAAACTAATTGATAAGTTCATGTCTATGGTTAACCTGGCCTCTGGTATAGCAAAGATGGAACAAAATGCATATGCACACACCTTGGTGGGACTAGAATATTGGAACATCATTCTCAGAAGTACTCTATGAAAGACTTTAGATCAGCAGTTAAGAATCCTGGCTTTCGATTCTTTTCTCAAACGAGACTCCTTCCCCCCCAATCATGGAGACTTTTCAAGGAGTAAGTCAAATCCTTAAAAAAATTCACTGCAATCTCTCGCCACCAAAATTCTACAAAGGTCTGCTTACTGTATTAGTTTCCTATTGTTGCTGTAACAAATTACCACAAAATTCAGTGTCTTAAAATTACACAAATTTATTATCTTACAGTTCTGAAGGTCAGAAACCTGACACAGATCTCACTGGGTTAAACTAAAGGTGTTGGTAGGGCTGCATTCTTTTCTGAAAGCTTCAGGAAAGGTTCTGTTTCCTTGTCTTCTCAGCTTCCTGAGGACACCTGCATTCTTTGGCTTATGGCCCCCTTCCATTTTCAAACTCAGCAATGGCTGGTTGAGCCTCTCAACATCTGAATCACATCACTCAGACGTTCTTCTGTAACCCTCTGTCATCTTTTAAGAACTCTTATGATTACATTTGACCTATTTGCACCACCCAGGATAATTTACTCTATAGTCATCAGATGAGCAACCTTAATTCTCCCTTGCCACATAACAGAGCATATTCACAGCATATTCTTGAGATGATGAGGACATCTTTAGGGGACCATTATTCTGCCTGCCACAGTCACTAATAACTCCTTTCCGTTGCATCCAAGGGTCTCTTTTGGGTTCCCGAATTGTCTTCCACCTCCTTCAGGTCCACATTGCACAGTTCTGACTGCCTCTCCCCCCCGCACCCACCCCGAACTCTGCTTTCTTGTTTTTGGAAACATCAACATTTCTACCCTACTGATTTACCTGATTTGTTTCCTGTCCACCTGTTGCTTTCACGTTCTTCTCCCCATTCCCCAATTATCAAAAGCCTCTGTCCTTGGGGCCCTCTCTATCAATAAATACTTCTTCAAAGGGTAACCTGAAATCTCCAAATCCACATGTCTGGCCAAGACTTTTCATAACTTTAGGACTATTTCTAAGTACCAGCTCATATTGTTAACTGCCATTAACTTTAATTTCAGCATTCTCCAAATATAAGTTAATAATTATACTCCTTATGGCTTCCAACATTCCTTATTTTGTCAGCGGTTTCCCTTTATTTCTTATCTGTTTTTGAAATCTTCATACTTTTCAGTTAAATTAGGGACCACATCTTAATTCTTCCTTTGGAATATCCATTTGCTCTTTTTTCACTACAAAGAATTGTCACAATCCTATTTAAGCCCTTGTCTCCTCATATTAAGATATGTGCAACAATTTCCTTATGTATATATTGCCAATTTAAAAATAGAGAACATTGAATATTTCTTACATTCCAAACACGTTTTCCATGAATCATCTAATTTAATCACAATAACTCCACATTAATGACAAATAAATTGAGATGCAGAGAGGTTAAATGATATGCTCAAAATTAGTAAGTAGTTTGTGGTAGGTATTCCCAAAAGGTAGCTGTTACCATTCAGAACTTTCCAGATCAGGGCAGTCTCCTTATTTTGGATTTGTGTCTAAAACTGTACTTTTTTGAAATGCACGTTGAAGCTATTCTGAACTTGGAATGGCTTTCAACTATCCTCTTTTCCCACTCAAATCCTGCTTTCACCCTTATCTGAATAATTTTATCTTCTCTAGATTATACACGTCAATTCCAAATTGGGAAGCAACTAGCACATATTGTTCCCTTTTTATGTTTTAGTCATAGCTCACCATAATATTTCCATGACTAAAACTCAACAAATACAGATTAATTTAAAAATTTCCCTATATACTATGTTTTAGAGGAGTCACATAAAAAATACTATTAATTGGGAAGTTGGGAAATGTAGAGAGAAAAGTAGGAAAGTATTATGGGTAGAACATATTCCTCAAAAGTTCCAATGTTGGGAGTCCTAACTCTTTCAACATACCTCAGGATGAGACAGGGTCTTTACAGAGGTAATGAAGTTAAAAAGAGGTCATTATGGTGAGCCGTATTCAATCATGATGTTTCCTTATAAAATGGAAAAATTTGGAGACAACCCCCCCCCCCACACACACACAATGCCATGTAGATGATGGCAGAAATTGGGGTGTTGCTTCTATAAGCCAAGGAACACCGAAGTTGACTAGCAAACCACTAGAAGCTAGGCAGGTAACACAAAAGAGATTCTCTCCCAAGAGCTCTCAGAAAGAACCACCGTGATCTCCAATTTTTAATTTCCATAATTGTGGCACAACACATTTCTGTTAAGTCCTTCAGTTTATGGTACTTTGTTACAGTATCCTTAGCAAACGAATACAGGAAATAAGGGAAGAACGTTCTGGATAATCAAGCAGTGAGCTGTCATTTTAAAAATGGTTAGAACTTTGTAATCTACTATAAAAGAGGTAGGATGAACGCCCATGTTTTTAGTCTTAATAAAGTTACTGGTGAATAGGGGAGGGAAGGAAATTGAACAAAAGAATTGGTTTAAAGTGGCATAACTGAAGGCGTCTTTGTGTAATTGAATTCAGGTGCTAAGTCTTTGTCATTTACCATGCCCAGAACCCCCTCCTTTCATCACCACTGTTTTTAACCCAGTTTTTACAGACAAACCTGTATAAACTTTTGATGAACGTGTTACAAATTTGGCAGTATGGCATTAGTGGTTCTTTAAAGCAGGTGACTTTTTCTGGTTTCTATTTTTATAGGAAAGGCCATGTGTACACATTACATTGTTCTTATAATTTCTGTTGACCTCGAAGTAGTACCAGTTCATGGAAAGATTTGTTTTTGAAACTGAGGCTTATTACAGAGTACTCTTCTTTTGCCTCATTAGGATTTGGTTGACCAGAGACTTTTATTTACTGTCATCTAATGATGTTTCAAATCCATTCAAAGCCATAAGCTTTTACTCAGCACCTGCTCTTGATTTGAAGTACCATTTTCAACCTCCCTCAATTTGTAGCCTACCATATACAATAAAACTGAAGGAATATTTTAGCTTTATAATTATATCCTTTTTCTTATTATAAGAGAATTACACCATGGTCTTCTTAAAGCCTTTTATATTGGAATAATAACAGTAATAACGTTTGATAACAAATAAGAAAATGAAGCCACTGGTGAGAAGATATTGGCAATTTCAGAAAAATATATTGAAATATGTGCCATGAACAAAGGAAGCTTTTGTCCTTCATTTTCAACTTTCAATGCATTTGGAGTTTATAAAATAAATAGAAAAGAAAAACCAACTTTGCCATATATTGCTCCAAAATTAGTTATAATATAAACCGTATAGGCTGATCTTCAAATTTTAAGTATTTCAGAGGACAAGGACATGATTCAAATAATAGCTACGCTTCACATAGCCTAGTATCTGGGCAACCCAATGAATTTAATTTCTATTACAAATACATTAACTACTAAGCAACAGTCATATAATGAGAAACAGAATAAGTACAAAATTTAGAACTGCCTAAAATTAATGACTGGTGATGGCTAGAAATGGTAGTGGATATTGTCCCTGGCTTTTTCATTCTTTTGATAGCCAAGTGAGGTAATAACCCCACCTGTTACTCCTGAATACTCACAGGGAAATACTACAACTTTCCAACATATATGCTTTTCTCTCTCCTATTCTCATTTCTTTTACCTACCTGACTTTGCTTTTCCTTCAGCTGGCTTGTGACACCCAACTTAAGGCTAGAGAGACTCCTGATACTTTCCCTCTATTTGCCAAGCTCCAATCACAAAACAAAACAAAATGCTACCCTTAAGTAGCTGTTTAAAAAAATAAAATTTTCATTATTGTTTAACTTTGCAGTAAACATTACAGCATGTTGTCTGCCAACATTTATTAACTGTTTATTTAAATGACTTAATTACAAGGTATAAACTCTTGTAAGGCAAAGACTTTTTTTAAATTATAAAATACATTAGTCTCTCAAAAAGGTTAAAAAAAACCCAAACTCTCATGTACCACCACCAAACTTAATAAATGACCCAAAGGCAATATAGTGTAGTGTTTAAAAGAGATAATATATGTGAAAATCTCAGCACAGTGTCCAGTATATGGAAACATTACTGTGTTAGATATTATGAATACCAGCACAGATCATGTACTCAAACAAAATTTCTGGATTTGTTTCACTTGTCTATTCCATAAGGAGACAGGCAGATTTAAACTGAATCTGATACTCAAGGGTTTAAAAATATACATTAAATTCATTTCACAATTTGGTCTTCAAACAAAATGTTACCATGTTTTTGAAATAAGATGTCCTCTGTGCAAGGTTTACAATTTAGACTACTGCTTTCACTGCTGCTTTGAAACATTTTTTTTAAAATTGTATTCTGTATGCTTCATTTTTAAATAGCTGTTATCTATAGATTTAAAGTAATCTCAATGCCCAATGTGAGGCTTGAACTCACGACCCTGAGATCAAGAGTTGCATGCTCCACTGACAGAAACAGCCAGACACCTGAAACATTATTTTAAATGTAACTAAAAGATACTACAAATTTCTAGAGAGAATCTACCTTTATTAAGTTTTTTTTTTTTTTTATCTGAACTTTGCAAACCCTGTGAAACTACTTGGAAAATACTCCATGTATTTATGTACATTTTTGGAAAGAAAAAAAAATCTTTAGCTTTCATTAACTTTCTCAAAGAAATCTCTGTACTCCCTCCTCCCAAAGCAAATGAATACTGAGCAAAGATATGTAACTTTACAATAAAACTAACTAGATAAAAGCTTAAATAACTTTGACCTCAATGTTCCCATTATGACTTTTTTTCCCAATTATATACGTTTACCACTTAAAAGAAAACATTATTTTCCATAAAGTTCATGTTGGTATGATAATAATATGGATATATATTGCAAAAATAATGTTATAGGTTTCTGGAATATTCTTGCTCACAGGTGACATCTTCAAAGCACAGATCCAACTTCACAGTATGATCTGCTTAATACTTAACAGTGCTGATGCTACAAACTTGTAATTCATGGCGGTAAATGAATCTGACACAAGCTCTTCAAGAACTACTGGGACGTGGTAAAAATTTACTATACATAGCACAGTGATAGTCTGGGTATTCAGTAATATAAAAATTAAGTCTTCCAGGGGCGCCTGGGTAGCTTATTTGGTTAAATGTCTGACTTAAGCTCAGGTCATGTTCTTACAGTTTGTGAGTTCGAGCCCCTGGTTGGGCCCTATGTGGACAGCTCAGAGCCTGGAGCCTGCTTCAGATTCTGTGTCTCCCTCACTCTTTCTGCCCCTCCCCCACTCATGCT
Organism: Leopardus geoffroyi; assembly: GCF_018350155.1. Classification (NCBI taxonomy): domain Eukaryota; kingdom Metazoa; phylum Chordata; class Mammalia; order Carnivora; family Felidae; genus Leopardus; species Leopardus geoffroyi. The sequence continues at coordinate 94,404,530 of NC_059331.1, read as the reverse complement.
CTGTCTCTGTCTTCTCTCTCTAAAACTAAAAAAAAAATAAAAATAAAATAAATCTTCCAAAAAGTATATATATTTTGAAAGGTAAAAATGACAAAAAATCTTGCTTAAGGACAAAATAAATGGCATCTGAGATGTTAGTATATTTATTTCAAGATAAATCTTTACTTTTTAAAATGTATGTTTGATAAAATAAAAAGAGATCCAGATTTTCTCCTTCTGTTTAGAATAAAAATTAACCATCAACTTTTCAGTAACTAGAAGATACAAATAATGAAACATTATAGTGAGTTACATAACACAGTGCTTCAGTTAGTTGTGGAGTAGTAACCTTGGCATTGCTGACATAGCAAATAAGAGATAGTTCCTCTTAATCCTCAGCACACATCTACTATCCTTTGCCACAGCAGAAAATAAGATTATGGTGTCAGAACTTCAGAAATTTACCTGATGAAACTGTCCTCACATTACTACTTGTTTATATTTAGGAAATAATAAGAGTAAAATAGAAAAATGACACTAAAGTTATAAATGTAAAACATGCCCATATGAAACATGGTCCTAACGATCAGGACAAATGTTCAAATTCTGCATGTTCTCCTCACTCTTAATTCTTTGTTGTAAAGTGGAACCAGACTATTCTAATTTCCCAGTTTCTGCTACTGAATGTAAGTAAGATCCATAGGGAAGCAGATCCTGTCTGCTTTCTTCAACCCTATACACGCTGTGCCTTGCATAGTGCCTAACATAGCAGAAACAATAAATACTTGTGCCATGAAGAAAAAAGAAATAGAAAAGAAAGCCAGTGATCTGGGGCTTAGAATGAGAGGTGGGAGTGGGGAACAAAAAGTAGAACAAATAAAAGTGAATAATGCTTGTAAAAACTCATTCACAGTGTCATATCAGAAGAAATTTAAGTAGAATATTGACATATTTATTTAATACTTATTGCTATATGTAAAGGCTTCACTAAGCCTTAAATTCCAAAATAATTTGTAATAATTTAAAAGCGGCTTTGAAGAATATTTTTTTTTGCACTTTGGGTTATAATATTTATGTATGTATGTATGTATTTAATTTTAAATTTACTCTTTTTACTTTACATCCAAGTTAGTTAGCATATAGTGCAACAAGGATTTCAGGAGTAGATTCCCCTAATGCCCCTTACCCATTTGGCCCATCTCCCTTCCCTCCACCCCTCCAGTAACCCTATGTTTGTTCTCTATATTTAAGAGTCTTTTATGTTTTGTCTCCCTCCCTGTTTTTATATTATTTTTGCTTCCCTTCCTTTATGTTCATCTGTTTTGTATCTTGAAGTCCTCATATGAGGGAAGTAATATTTGTCTTTTTCTAATTTCACTTAGCATAATACCCTCTAGTTCCATCCACATAGTTGCAAATGGCAAGATTTCATTCTTTTTGATTGCTGAGTAATACCACATCTTCTTTATCCATTCATCCATCGATGGACATTTGGGCTCTTTCCATACTTTGGCTATTGTTGATAGTACTGCTATAAACATTGGGGTGCATGTGCCCTTTGAAACAGCATACCTGTATCCCTTGGATAAATGCCTAGTAGTGTTAATTGCTGGGTTGTAGGGTAGTTCTATTTTTAATTTTTTGAGGAATCTCCATCCTTTTTTCCAGAGTGGCTGCACCAGTTTGCATTCCCACCCGCCGTGCAAAAGAGATCCTCTTTCTCCACATCTTTGCCAACATCTGTTGCTGCCTGAGTTGTTAATGTTAGCCATTCTGACAGGTGTGAAGTGGTATCTCATTGTGGTTCTGATTTGTATTTCCCTGATGATTAGTGATGTGGAGCATTTTTTCATGTCATTTGGCCATGTGTGTATCTTCCTTGGAGAAGTGTCCATTCATGTCTTTTGCCCATTTCTTCACTGGATTATTTGTTTTTTGGGTGTTGAGTTGGTAAGTTCTTTATAGATTTTGGATACTAACCCTTTATCTGATGTGTCATTTGCAAATATCTTCTCCCATTCTGTCGGTTGCCTTTTAGTTTTGCTGATTGTTTCCTTTGCTGTATAGCTTTTTATTTTGATGAAGTCCCAATAGTTCATTTTGCTTTTGTTCCCCTTGCCTCCAGAGACATGCTAAGAAGTTGCTGCAGGGGTGCCTGGGTGGCTCAGTTGGTTAAGCGTCCAATTTCGGCTCAGGGCATGATCTATTGGTTTGTGAGTTCGAGTCCCACATTGGGCTCTGTGCTGACAGTTCAGAGCCTGGAACCTGCTTCAGATTCTATGTCTCTCTCTCTCTCTGCCCCTCCCCTCCTCATGCTCTGTCAATAAATAAACATTAAAAAAAAATTAAAAAGAAATGGGGCACCTGGGTGGCTCAGTTGGTTAAGTGTCCGACTTTGGCTCAGGTCATGATCTTGCAGTTCATGAGTTCAAGCCCCACATCGGGCTCTGTGCTGGCAGGCTGGAGCCTGCTTCGGATTCTGTGTGTCCCTTTCTCTCTGCCCCTCCCCTGCTCATGCTCTGTCTCTCAAAAATAAATGATGAAAAAAAAAATTTAAGAAGCTGCTGCGGCCAAAGTCAAAGAGGTTTTGCCTGCTTTCTCGTCAAGCATTTTAATGGCTCCCTGTTTTACATTTAGGTCTTCCATCCATTTTGAGTTTATTTTTGTGCATGGTGCAAGAAATTGGTCCAGGTTCATTTTTCTGCATGTCGCTGTCCAGTTTTCCCAGCACCACCTGCTGAAGAGACTGTCTTTATTCCATTGGATATTCTTTCCTGCTTTGTCACAGATGAGTTGGCCATACGTTTGTGGGTCTATTTCTGGGTTTTCTATTCTGTTCCATTGATCTGAGTGTTTGTTTTTGTGTTAGTACCATACTGTCTTGATATTTACAACTTAGTAAATACAGCTTGAAGTCCATGAAGAATAATTTTTGAAAGCTAATTAACTTGCCACTGTATGTTAGCCAATTTGACAATAAGTTATGTTTTAAAAAAAGCTAATTAACTTGCTACTATTTAAAAAAAAAACCTTAGGTTTACATAATGAACTCATTTGGGTAAAAAGATAAATGAATAAAAAATTCTGCCGGAATATAAGAAACTATTAACAGTGGTTTTCTCTGGGAAGGACTGGATGGCCCTACACAGAAAGATGGGAACTTTTCTTTTTCCCTTTATATGCTTTGCACTGTTTAAATTTTGTTGTTTTTTTTTTTTTACAATGAATATATGTATATAATAAAACTAATTAAGATATATATGCTTTGCACTGTTCAAAATTCTTTTACAATGAACATATCTATTATAATGAAACTAATTAAGAAAAAATATCCAATTTGAATTTTTGAAACTACAACAGAAATTTAGAAATTTTAATCTCTTTAGAATATATTGATGATTGATAATACTGTTTAAAGTTTACACTTCTTATTACTTCTCTTTACTAAAATATGAGAATAGACAACAAAACAGATATGGGCACAACAAAATGAGATACTCCAGTCTGATCCAAAGCAGGAAAAAATACTTACACTTAAGAAAGAAAAATGTCTAAAAGGTGAAATTACAAACATCTACCTGCTAGTTTCTGTTAAATATTATCAGTGATCTTCACTACAACTGAACATAAGTTGAAATTTAGGGTTCTGAGGTTTTCCAATTAAACGAACTATCACATATTTAGTAGAATCAGGTACAAGACAGACTCAAAAACAAAACCTAGTTGCTCATTCTAATAATATCCTCGGATAAAAAAATTTCTCTCTCTCTCTCTCTCTCTTTATATATATATATAAATAAATGACCTCACTAGAGACATCATAATACAGGAATATCAGGATTTTGTTTTAGGTGAATTGGCCATAAAATTACAAATTGTCATTTTTAGCTTTAAGTTACTTTTTTACTATCAATGCACTTAACTACAAAACAAGAAAGTATGGTTCTTGAATGATGGCATATATATCAGAAGGTTAATAATAACTAACCTAAAAAAACAGGTCTGTGAAATGAACACAATTTCTATATCTTATTTATTTATTTTACTTATTTATTTTTTTGAGAGAGTGTGTGTGTGTGCATGCATGCATGTGAGCAAGGGAGAAACAGAGAGAATGAGAGAGAGAATCCCAAGTAGGCTCCATGCTGTCAGTGCAGAACCTGACACGGAGCTCAATCTCACAAACCACAAGATCACGATCTGAGCCTAAACCAAGAGTCAGACACTTAACCGAATGAGCCACACAGGGGCCCCTTGATATCATTTTTAATAGATTTAAATTACATCTATCTGGGACTAGTAACACCATTCTTTGGTGGTGGCTCATTATAAGATATTGTATTAGAAATCTGTAAATTAAGCAACTGTTTCTTATGATATGCACCATTTTCCTGGTTGGCATGTTCATCCAGAGATTTTCTTATATAGTTCTTTAATTCTTCAATTCCTTCTCCCGTAATTGCAGAGATGGGGATGATGTGTTGGAACTCCACAGTCCTCTCTGGAATCATGTTTTTCTTAAATAAATGCAAAAAATCTGAAACAGAGAAACTCAAAACTAAGCTGATTTTCATGGTCTTTGAAAAGAAGTTAAAATTATGTTAGAGGTTTGATTTATGAACCAAAAACTTGGCATTTTTAATTCTTTTTTTCCTTCCCTCATTAATAAGCTCTCAGAATCTTTTGTTTTTACAAATGACAATGATAAGATTCTTTGCACATGATAGGTGCTTAGCAAATATTTGTTGGATGAATATGTTTTAAACCAAATTAAGAATAAATTAAAGATAAATCATATATGATTTACTTACAGAAGCAATAAATTTGGTTTTCTTGGAGAGTTCAATGAAGTCAGACAACATATGTCTGAAAGACGTTATGTATAAAAATAACATCATTCACGAGTGGGACATTCTAGCTTGCCTCAGTATATAGGTGGCCTTTAGCTTCCCTAAAATACAGACTTATCACTAGTGGTAGGAGCCATACTAAAACTGAAAAGGGTGTGGGGACAGTTCAAGGGTAGATGATTTCAGATGAGTCTGGTTTATCACCCCAAAGGGACTGACATATTACTTTTTGTCCACTTCCCTGCCTCCAAGACAATGGGCGGGGGAATGGCACCCTGATGGGATGGGTCAACATGGGTTAACAGAAAGGCTAGACTGGGAGAGACTGGACAAGCTAACATGGAGCTTGGTTTCTGAGATTCATATGCCCCCAAAGAAATCTAAAGAAGCTAACTCAGGAATTATCACTGAGGGGACTATGTTTTGTTTTACGACAGTCCAAAATAGGCACAAACCCTTGAGTTACCCTCCCTTCTGATACCTCCTCTAAAAATTCCCTTTTCTGCAAGAACAATTAGCAAACAGATCTAATGACTTCATAAAGCAAGTGACATTAAGGAATGAAGATTATTGAGTAGTTCCAAGGGTATTTATATTCTAAGAGTAGTTTATTAACTTAAGGTCATCTCCAATACATAAATGACATAGTGGAAAGATTTTTGAGAGGAGAGAAAGGATCTTTTGGTGCTTTCTGCTAGTCCTAGTACACTAGAGTTTATTTTCCCCAATTTTTGTGCCAAGGATAAAAACAGAAAAGTTAGTACCATTTACAAACATATTAGCCACCTTCCGTCCACCCTGCTTTTCCTCATTTGTGAAGAGGTCCTCTACTAGCTTCAAAAAAGTGAAAGCATCATCACTGTAGGATACAAAGTGTTCTGCAAAGGTCAATATTCAAAACTGTAGAGAGTCTCTTTAAGTTCCTTTACACAAAGTGGTCCATTTAGGAACAAATTTTCAAACAAATAAATCCTTTTGCAGTAACAGCTTCTATTATTCTATGTAACACATACACAGGTATTCAAGTTCTTTTTAGAAGATCAGTACCCTTCAGAGACCTATAGAGCTAGCATTGCAAAGATACACACCTCTTTAAAACTATCTGCTCTGGTTTTAAATTTGTGGTGTATTAGGGTAATGAAGTTCTAGAACTTGTTAAGTACGTTAAAGTAAAAGAGTTTACAGGTAAGATGTTGACTTTTTCCTCTTCTGATCCAAATCCCATTAATTCTTTAAGGGCCCAGTTTAAGTTTTACTTCTTCATGAAGCCTGACCTCTTCTTTCGTCTCTTCTAATTTACTGTCCACATCACAAGTCTGAAACTTGATTATATTACAGTGTAAAAGTTTCATATGGTATGCATTCTTTCTTCATACTTTTTTTAAGAGTAGAACTGGCAGTTTTCTTATCCATTGATTATACCATTTAGCAATCTCTACACACAAGAGGTAATCATGAAATTGACATTAAATGAACAAATGTATTTACCTTTAGGATTCTGGAGTTGATTCATCAGTACATGGAACATATCTTGGGCACCTGGCAAGTCCATTTTATTAACTGCCAGGAGTGCAGGTTTTGTCTGAAGTTCCTCTTTGTACAACTCCAACTCCTTTAAATAAAAAAAAGAAAAACAAAACAATTGTATTAAAATATCTGTATAGATCACCTATTTGGTAATATCTTTACTATGCAGGCCTGGGTAATCAATCTACAGCCCACTCACATTCCTGAAATGCAATAAACCCCAACAACCACAAAACTAAACGACAAAATTCATAAAATGCTTACTGGTTACGTCATGTGTTAATATATTTTAATTCAAATAATTCAATATATTTAAATTCAAATTGAATTAAATTCCAATATTTTAATTCAAAATCACAGTTGTGATTTTGTGCCAAGGTCCAAATACAGATATCTAGACATCTATTAAGCACACTGATAAAATTCAGAAGCAAATAATGACAACTTAATGTTACACTTGTATTATTCTTGGAAAAAGTAAGTGTACTTAGGAGTAAATCTTCATAACCATGGAGTAGGCAAAGGTTTCTTAGCTATGACACCAATACACAAGCAAAAGAAAAAACAGACAAACGGAACTTCATTAAAATGTAAAATTCTGTGCTTCAAAAAAAGATAAAGAAAACGAAGACAACTGATGGAGTAATGGGTTGGGGTGCCTGGGTGGCTTAGTCGGTTAAGTGTCTGACTCTTGGTTTTGGCTCAGGTCACGATTTCAGTTTTTGAGTTCAAGCCCGCATCAGGCTCTGTGCCGACAGTGCAGAGCCTGCTGGGGATTCTCTCTGTCTCCTTCTTTCCCTGCCCCTGCCCTGCCTGTGCTTGCTCTCGCACGCTCTCTCTCTCAAAATAAATAAATAAAAACTTAAAAAAAAAAAAAAAGAAAGTGGAGAAAACTGACAGAATGGGAGAAAATATTTGTGAATCATATATCTGGTAGGGATTTATTTCCAAAATATAAAGAACTGTTACAACTCAGCATAAAAAGACAAGTAACCCAATTAAAAATTGGGCAAAGTATTCTGAATAGACATTACTCCAAAGACATACAAATGGCTAATAAGCACATGAAAAGATGTTCAACATCATTAATCATTAGAGAAATGCAGATCAAAACCATAATGAAATACCACTTCACACCCACTAAGATAACTAAAATAAAAAAGACAGACAATAACAAATGTTGGCATTCACGTGGAAAAAATGGAATGCCTCACAAAACATTGCTAGTGCGATTATAAAATAGTACGATGATACAGCCACTCTGTTAAAGTCTGGCAGTTTCTCAAAGTGTTAAACATTGATTTCCCATATTATCTAGCGACTCTAGTCCTAGGTATATACCCAAGAGAAATGAAAACATGTCCGTACAATAACCTGTATTCAAATGCTCAAAGAAGCATTATTCATAATAGACAAAAATTAACAAGGATATAAGATATAAAAAGTCCTGGAGGTAAGAGACATCATGCTGTGTTAAAGAGAAATCATACGGCTGATAATAGAAAGTAAGGCAGGAAGGGCACAGATGAACTGCTAGGTAGGAGCCAACTCTTGCCAGACCTCAAAAACCATGTTCAGGGTAAGATGTTAACCTAACAGCAGTGGGGGACCATTGAAGCATTTTAAACAAGGAAAAAACATCAGCTTGATTCTTTCACAAAGATCACTCCAGTTGCCAAATAAAAAATGGACTAGAGAATGGTATAATAATAGCCATTATATGGTGACAGATGGAGGCTACACTTGTGGTGAGCACAGCATATTATACAGAGTTGTTGAATCACTATGTTGTACACCTGAAAATAATATAACTTTGTGTGTCAACTAAATTTTAATTAAAAAAAAAATGGACTGGAGAGAGGTGAGACTGGAAACAAGGAGATTACATTCTAGTGAAGGGGGTTGATTTTAACAGTGTGGATGAAGATAAGTAGATGAATTTCAGAGAGATTTAAGATATAGAACTGACAGGGCTTAATGCAGGTGGTGAGAAAGATAGAATCAAGACCAACACGCAGGTTTCTGGTTTATATACCCAGTAAAGTTCTTGGGGAAGATGAAGAGTTAAAAAAAAAAAAAAAAGTTAGTTTTATACTAACTAAAATAACTAAGTTATTTTATAAGTCTGATAACTTAATGGGACATCCAATCAAAGATATCTATTAGGCAGCTGATCGAAAGCACAACCAAAAGATCTAAGCATCAGAAACAGATTTGGCAGTCATCAGTATATTAACTGTAACCAAATGCTACTTAAACAATGAACAGGAAAGAGCACAAAAAATAGACGAAGAAACAATCTAAAAAGTAAGAATAAAAGTTCAAGCAAAATAAAGTCTGAGAAATATGTAACAAGGATTTGGAACCAAACAAGATTTTATTGGTTGTAACAGTTTGAAGAGTGGGTTAATACAGAAGAATTGGAGAAGGTAGGTTTAGATAATTCTTTGACATCAAAGCTTCAAGAAGTAGAGGTGGAACATATATTTATTCTAATTATCTGTTATTTAATACAGTCCTATATGCCTACATTTTAGACCAAATGCAGAACACAGTAAAACAGAAAACCTACTTTTGTAAGAAGTATTATGGTTTCAAAGGCAGTTCTGTATTGAGTTTGGGAAGAAAGCTGAAATCCAGAAATATCGACCTAAAAAAGATGGAAAGAGACAGTCTCTAACATAAAAACAACATAAAAACAGTTATAAATTTCTGTTTTGAAATGTTTTACTCTCTCAAGTTAAAAACAATTTCTCAACCTATACACTATTGGTAATTTAGTAATTCAAAATAAGTATGAGAAACTGTGGTGTTAGGATAGCTATAATTATTCTGATAAAATTACAATCATTTCCACCCCTACAATATAATTGAATTATTTACTGTATTTGACCCCCATTTAAACACTTAGTGGAATAACATATGATACTACCTTATCTTTAAAACTTATTGCCATAAACAATTTCTAGGAAAACTAAACTCATTGATTTTCACATTCATTTGTATATTACATTGGTATGCATATGACTTACAACAAAAAGTAGTTGTCTAGTTCTTTCTATATGCTTGAGGAATTTGTGGCCCATTCCTTTGTTCATATGCGCTCCTTCTATTAAACCAGGAAGATCAGCTACTGATATCTAATACAAAGTTAAATGGTTTGATGAAAAAGAAAACAATTATATCCACAGATTTTCATACTTCAAATATAGTTTCTAATTTGTGATTACCACTGACTCTTTATAAAGCCAAGATACCTTTATAACAAAATAAATGTTCTAAGAATCAAAATACTTTGTTATCAAAAATTAGAGTCCCAGTTTTACTTATTAATCTAATAATCTAAGAATTCTAGGGATTAGTTTAACATTAATAACATAAATCCTTTTTAGAATTACATTAATTATATTGTTCAATATGAACCTGTCATAGAATTTCAACTTTGTAAATTCTTAAAAGTACAGAAGGATATTAATTCAGCATTTACTTAGTATAGCTCTGTCATTTCAAGTTTTAAATTCTATATGTAATTGATTATTTGGCACCATTGTTCCTTTTTTGTTCATGTTCTACCAGGAGGACTACTGAAGATTCTTGGTAAGTAAAGGACATAATGTTCCTATAATTCCTTTTTGAAATGTTAACCATTAATCTACATTTGTGGTTTTCAAAACTCACTGCACATTATAAACACCCAGGGATCTTTGACAAAGTAGAGATGCCCAAGCCCTACCACTAAGGAATTTGGTTTCAAATCTCTGGAGCTCAGGCTTCATTTATCATTGTTCTCCTGAAGCCATCCAGTTAATTCTGATGTGCAGTAATTGATGAGAAGCACTGCTCTACACAAACTGCCCATGTGGATAGGATTTCAGAATTTTAAAGGCAATTGTGGCTAAGTGACAAAGCAGTTACCTAGACAAAATACAACAGAGGTCTCATGTCCTAAATTTTTTTTTCATGTCCTAAAATTTTGTTTGGAGGTTCTCCACTGAGAATTTTGTTATTGAGAATTAAGTTTCCCTTAAAATTTACAATGTACTCTTTTCCTCTAAATATTGCTCTCCATATTCATATTATCCTGTATTTGTAACTTTATTATTTAATATTCTGTATAATTGTTGGAAGCATTTCATTTTTCACTGTTATATCACTATTAAAAATGAATATAAATCTTAATGTCTTTTAATTAGGTCAGCGGATTATATAAAACTACACTGATACATCATCACCTTAAATCCATACTTTACATTAGAGTTCACTTTTGGTGTTGTACACTGTATGGGCTTTGACAAACATATAACATGCATCCACCAGCACAGTATCATACACAATAGTCTCACTGCCCTATAAATCGTCTGTGCTCTTCTATTCATTCTTTCTTTCCCCTTAATTCTTGGTAACCAGTGATTTTTTTGTTATGTCCATAGTTTTGCCTTTTACCAGAATGTCACATAGTTAGAATCATACTGTATGCAGTCTTTTCAGATTGACTTCTTTCAGTTAGTAATATGCATTTAAGGTTCTTCCATGTCTTTTCATGGCTTGATAGCTCAATTCTTTTTAATGTTAAATAATATTCCATTATTACCACAATTTATTTATCCATTCACCTGCTGAAGCATATCATGACTACTTCCAAGTTTTGGCACTTATGAATATGACTGGTACAAACGTCCATGTGCAGGTTTTTGTGTGTATGTTAAGTTTCCAATTCATTTGGGTAAATACTAAGGAGCACAATTATTGATCATACATTATATATTTTAAAAGTTTTGGGGCGCCTGGGTGGCTCAGTCTGTTAAGCGTCCAACTTCAACGCAGGTCACGATCTCGTGGTCCGTGAGTTCGAGCCCCGCGTCCGGCTCTGGGCTGATGGCTCAGAGCCTGGAGCCTGCTTCCGATTCTGTGTCTCCCTCTCTCTCTGCCCCTCCCCCGTTCATGCTCTGTCTCTCTCTGTCTCAAAAATAAATAAATGTTAAAAATAAAAAAATAAAAAAAATAAATAAAAGTTTTGTTACTTCCATTTTTTATTTATTTTTACTCTAATTATTCAAACTATCTATAGTTCTTCCTTATCAAGGAAAAATAACTTAATAGCTAGACCAGAATCCTCTTCAATTAAAACATTTTTTTTTTTTTTTTTTTAGAAAGAGAAAGTTGGAATAAAATCAATTCCATGAACTTTAGAAAATGCTTTTAGGAAACAAAAATCAATAATCAAATATGGCAGTAAAATATGGAATTGCAATGAGAACAAACAGAGATCAAAGAGATAAAGAAGATAGGATGCTGTAATGATAAACTGGACCTAAAATTTGGAAGGAGAAGGAAGTTATATTCTTACACAATATTTTACTATGATTGCAGTCAATAGAATTGAATTGTTAATGGTTCCATTTACCAAAAACAAAATCCTGGTAATTTTTCTCCCCCTAACACCACAGAAACAATAAAATATCACAAAGTCCAAGTGCCAAAAGCAAGTATTTTCCCTTCTAACCAACTGTGTTACTTTAAAAATACTCACCTGTCTGAAATCATTATACACAATCTTTCCAAGTTCAGGCTGCAATGTTGTAACTGAAAGAAAAAACAATAAATTAAGGCTAGAATAAAGGCTGGTACTCTCAAAATTGTCTTAGCCTCATGTATAAAATAAATAATATTTCTTTTTTGTGAACAATTTAATTCAGATTATGTTCTCATTTGTTGGAATGGAAAATATAATTATAATCTGCATAGCCATAGATCTAATATAATTAGAGGGCTTCAAAGTTCTTTTATTGTACTTTAAGGATTGTGGTAAAGGTGTTGGTGGGTAGAGGAGAATTTAGGTTTCTATCACTGGGTCTATGGATGAAACTTATCTAGTCCTTTTCTCATTCAGTTATCCTCAAGCCTCATCAGTTTAGAAACTAGCCTCCTTCCTACAACTCTGAGCTTTTCTTCCTCTTTCCTTCTCAAGAGTCCCTGTATCATAACAATAAATATTGGTTGTGTAATTTATAGCAATTAGCCCAAAATTAATTCTACTCCCTCAGAGTCTAATTTTAGAATGGCTTTTATTTTCCAGGTTAATGTATGTTTTGTATCTTTTTGTTTAATGATGGCAAAGATTCTATCACATTCATTCATTAGTGTAAACCTTCATTATATTTCATCTAACTACTACAATAGCATATTTTTCCCAGACCAATTCTCTGACCCATGCCATTCCATTCTCTATACATTATATTTAGAGAGATGTTTTTGAAAAGCAAATCTAATCATTTTATCCTTTGATTAAAAGGCTATAGATGTAAAGATCAAATACAGCCTACTCCGTCTATGTGATATGGTTTCTACCTACATCTCCAGCCTTATCCTGATTCCTTCTTTCCCTTACTACATGCTCTCTAGACACACAAATCTCCCTGCTACTACAGAGCTTTTCTGTACATGCTATTTCCTCTAGCTGAAACACCTTTCACATCCACTGTGTGTCACTGATTCACTCATGTATTCTTTACACCTCAGCCCTAGCATCACACTTTCCCAAAGGAGTTTTAAGCAGCCACCTACACTCTCATAGAATATTATATTCCCTCACAGTCATGTGTGATATATGTGCCTTCCCCTACTAGTCTGTAAGCTCAGTAAGAGTCAGAATGGTATCTGTTGCTGCTTACCAATCTTTGTAACTCCAGTACCTACTGTAGTTCACAGAAATAAATACTTGCTAAATGAAAGTACAGTGCTTAATAAAGGGCAGATGCTCATAAAATCGTAATTAAATTAAATAAATGATTATGCAACAGAGAAATAAATGCAACAAAGCAAGTGCCTAACAAGTGCTAGGAACTTTGCTGAGGGCTACAGAGGTTTCAAGGATTAATGGGAAATGCATGTATTCTATCGGCCAAGAGTTTTCAAACTAAAGTGATGTCAGAGTTGTCATTTCATTCATACTCAAAGGAAGTGCAGTCTTTAAAAGTTTACCTACACACATTAAAATATACAACAAATTATACTTACATGCATAATCTGCAATTGCAGGTTTTGCATGAGAAACCTGACTTAGCAAAGAGGATTTTCCTGCATTTGGGAATCTGAAATGGAAAAATAAAATAATGTATTAAAACAAGTATTATTAATACTTGCTTATCTCTGAATTTTTAACACCTCAGGAAGTAGATTTCTTGGATATTTTCTGAGAATAAAAGTAGAATATAAATTTAAAATAATCTTGAAAAACTTGAACAACAAAATATACATATGAAAAAAGTAAAGACAAATTCATGCTGGACACTAGAGATGTTTTAGTATCTCTGAGAGTAAATAATTCAATTATCTTTAAAAAACCTGCAAATCATAGGAAAACAAAAAGAAACTAATAAAAATATCTATAATCCACTAATTGTAGCCAAATAATGACAAAATATTGCTTATACTGCTTTGTAGATTTTCTTTTAAACATTTTATATGAACATTTCCAAATACATACAGAAGTGGAGAGAAGTAATGTATCCCATTTAGCCATCGCCTAGCTTCAACAAATAACACATTCCCAAAACCTTTTTAAAGTTGGTTTGTTTGAACAGGGACCCACACAAGGTCCATGCATTACAACTGGTTGATATATCTGTTAAATTTCTTATGGTAAAGGTCCTCCATCTTGTTTCCCCTCTGCAATTTTATTTTTAAGGAAACTGGGTCATTTGTCCTATAGCAGCATTTCTTTCCCATAGTCTGGATTTTTTTTTGTTGTTGTTGGCACCCCAATGATGTCCTTTAGCATGCTCCTTGTGCCCCAGATTTTCTATAAATTGTTAGTTTGATATAAAGCCTTGATCAGGTTTAGTTTTGATTTTTTTTTCCTGAAAGACTACTTTCATAGTTAGTTGGCCTGCTTTTTAAACTGAATAATACATGATGAACACCTTTCAAGGCCCACTGTAATTTACTTAACTAATTTCCTATTGTTAAGCATTTAGGTTATCTCCAATTTTTTATTAGGAATAACACACAAAAAAATATGTATAGCTAGAAAGACATGTATCAACAGTACAGTCACCTGCATGTGCTAGAATTAATAAACAACTATTTTTGGCAAATTTTCTTTCAGCATTTACTTATCTATTCATTATCTAGCTTCTTTCTTAAAACTTTAAATACTACAGTTATTTTCGTTGAACTTTTACACACACTTTAACCTCCTTCTTGAGATACATTTCTTGATGAGAAAATGCTGAATTAAAATAGCTGTTTATTGTAGGGGCACCTGGGTGCTCAGTCAGTTAACTGTCCAACTCTTGATCTTGGCTCAGGTCATGATCTCATGGTTGGTGAGATCACACCTCGCATTGGGCTCTGTGTTAACAGTAAAGAGCCTGCTTGGGATTCTCTCTCTCCCTTGCTCTCTGCCCCTTCCCTGCTCATGTGCACTCTAAGTAAATGAATAAACTTTAAAAAATAAATAAATAAAATAAAATAAAAAATAGATGTTTGTTTTAAAGGCTTTTATTTTATTGCTAAATTTACCTTAAGAAAGGCCCACCATATAAGGAAGAAAGTACTAGGAACAGGCATCACTTAAGAGAGGATTCCTCAGTTCCATTCAGATATTTTCATTATATTTATCCAAAAAATATTTATTAAGCATTAATTTATATCAAGCAATATACTAGGCCTCAAAAATAAAGCAATCAAGGAGATAAATGTGATCCCTGCTTTTATGCTTTTCACTGAAATTGGAAAAAGTTCTTCTTTCAAAACCTGCCAAACTTGCACTTGGAATAATGGTGTAATACTTTGGAAATATTAATATGAAATCCTACATAAATTCTATAAAAAATTATTCTATAAGAATTCAATAAAAATTCTACCTCTTAGTAGAACTCTTTTAACTTTAAAAATAAATCTAATTAAAATATCTTATTAAATAGATCTTCCTACAATGAATTTAGAATAAAATGTGAGATTTTTTAATGACTCATTTTCCTGTGGAAATACAGTCATCTTTTATCTTATTATACTCACTCAGACTCTTATAACATTTTTAAAAAGTTTATTTATTTATTTAAAATAATCTCTACACCCAACGTGGGGCTCAAATGCATGACCCTAAGATCAAGAGTTGCATGCTCTTCCAAATGAGCCAGCCAGGTGCCCCTCGTGTAACTTTTTGAAAAGCAAATTGAAAAAAAAAAGGAAAGCAAATTGCAATCATTTTTATCCATGATTATCACTAACTGAACTTATTTCTTTCCATTATCTTCACATTTTCATAATAGTATTAAACATAGAAAAATGCCAGCAACTATTTCCAAAGAGATCAAAATAAAAGAAGAGAAAGAACGCTAATGATTGAAGAACTGATACTTGAGAGTTTTCCTGGGAAGTACTTAACAAAAACTTAAGAAGCTGAAATCTAACCTATGCAAAGATCAGATTTGACAACAGCCATACAAGTATGTTCGTTATATGACACCTTTCTTCTAAGGTTCAGTTCATTCCTGAAACCAGCAAACAGGTCCTGTTTATGCTGGTATTCACAGCAATAACTTTTTAATAATAGGTGCCTAATTTAAAAGTACTAAAATACATATGTTAAGTATTGTACGTATGAAACATGATGCTTTAAAAAAAAAAAAAAAAGATGAATGCCTGGTGGCTTAGTCAGTTAAGCATCCGACTTTGGCTCAGGTCATGATCTCACAGTTTGTGACTTTGAGCCCCACATGGAGTTCTGTGCTGACAGCTCAGAACCTGGAATCTGCTTCAGATTCTGTGTCTCCCTCTCTCTCTCTGCCCCTCTCCTGCTCTCTCTCGCTCTCTCTCAAAACACTAAAAAAAATTTAAAAAAAAGAAACTTGATGCTTTATATTGACTAATATCATATCTCTGAAAAGCTTAATATTTCACTATATGTACTCCCAATAAGTTGACAATATAATGATGATAATGACAGCAACTACCAATTGTTCATTGAGCATTCATAAATCCAAGGCATATATTATGCCGCAAATGTGTTATCTTACCAGCAATATTTTACCAACATCTAAATCCACTATTAAAAATGGGAAAGGCTTAGAGATGTTCTACAATCTATCCGACACCATCCAGGTGGCCTCCAAAAAATATGAGATTCTAACACAAACAGTCTCTCACTTGAGTCTCCCATCCTCATTCCAACTTTACTACTCAGCCTTGTGAGGCTATTCTTAGTCTGTAGAGGTGTCTCTATAGAACTTGAAACACATTTTTGTGTCAAATGAGACTGTAAATGGCTATATTCTCAGTCCACAAAACCCTACTAAACCCACAACATTGTGAAATATATACAGTAATATAGAACCTATGGCTCATAACTAAGGTTTATGGAAAAGACTGAATGTGAACACCAGGATCACATCTTTCCCTGTTACAATGTGAACAGGAATGGGGCCTTTATGAACTCTAAGCCATTGCTGTTAAGACCTAGTAGCTAGACAGGCATGGCAAGAGGTAAGGGATTCAGACTGAGGAGTCTGGTAAAGAAGCAGTGAAATCGCTGGAGTGGAAAATAAAAAGAGCTTAGAAAGAAGCTATGTAAGGTGAGGAATGGAATTGGCAGTTTCAAGTAAAGCCAGCAATAAGGCAGTCTTCCCTACCGTTTTCTTAGGTATTCTATCTGACTACTGTGTAATGCTAAAGTGGGGCCAGGGAGAAAGGGACAGGAGAAATGTAATGTTAAAATTTTCCCTTCATTTTTCTCCTATCTTGCTATCCATCCCCCTCTGGTCAGGTGTCAGCACTGCAAACCCTACAGCTAAACAGCACTGCTTGATGAAAGAATGGAAGCTGGTGAAGGAGGACAACATTGTGGGGGCTGCAGTACTGAGAATGGACAGATCCTAAGTAGAACAAGAAGGACAGGGAAACAGTCATAGCAAGATCTAACTTGGTGCACAATAGGATCTAAGTCTGATGGTTGAGATGGTCTGGATTGGTCTTTAGCCACCTGATTAATAAAATATCAGTACCTCTATTAAGATTTGTAAGAGTATCTCAATCATTTTATTCTTTTCTTTTTACTTTCTCCTATACATTTCTTAAGATGTGGTTTGGATTTGTAATTTTATTCCTTAATATCTGGTAACATTTTCTACCTTCTTATACTATTGCATTTGATTTTTTTCTTTGTTGATTCATCCTCTAAGATTCCCACTAGCTTACTTAATTGCTATGATCTTCCTTTCTTTTTAAAAATAAATATTAATTATGAAACTTTTATATTTTTTGCAATATAAGTGACTATATTTAAGAGCATTTCTCAAGTATACAAACAATGCACAAAGTCCATAAATTTATTCCATAAGTAACACTGGTCCCAAATTACCATTTATATTTAATTCCTACTCATGAACTCTCGCTCTCAAATTATAAAAATAAAAATATAAATGATACTTACCCTACTAGGCCTATATCAGCTATAAGTTTTAGATCAAGGTGAATGACTCGTTTCTGGCCTTTCAATGGTAAGAAATTTGTAAGTAATTTACCACCAAGACCTCCTTCAGCTACCAAAATTCTGTCCTTCTCTTTATTGAGTTCTCCTTAAAAACACAGAGAAAGATACTTAGAGAAAAGATTACTAAGTGGAGCTAATCAGTAATGACATTTTTTTGTTTATAAACAGATGCCAGAAAATTACAGTTTATAAATCTACAGGACTAAACCACTGGGTTAAGATTCTATTAAAAGTTTGATCCCAGAAAACATTTTGTAAGCAGTTGATTAGAGACTAGTTATATATTTTAAAACTGAGTAAATACTCTTCTATATTTATAATAATTTTAAATTTAGCAGTTAATTTTGATAATGTTTATATTAAGTTTTAAAAATCTTTTATAAATTAGCAGTTGAAATAGTTTTGTTTTTTTTTAATGTTTATTTATTTTTGAGAGAGCACAAACAGGGGAGGAGGAGAGAGAGGGGGACAAAGGATACGAAGCAGGCTTGGGGCTGACACCAGCAAACTCAATGTGGGGCTTGAACTCATGAACTGGAAGATCATGACCTTAGCCGAAGTTGGACACTCAACTGACACTCTTGATTTTGGCTCAGGTCATGATCACATGGTTGTGATACTGAACCTCACTCAACGCTGAGTATGCAGCCTGAGTGGGATTCTCTCTCTCCCTCTCCCTAGCTCATGGGCTTTAAATAAATAAATAAATAAGCAAGTAAGCTGAAAAAATATTCTGAAATTCAAGAGAAGCTATGCCCCACAGCTCCCAAACAATTTTAGAAAATATGCATTTTTCTCAACCTTAGAATCTATAATACACTTACCTATAATTTTACCATTTTCATCAGTTACTGAAATACCCACAGGTACAGGAATTTCACAGTCTTTTCCTCTGGAGCCTTTCAGTGCATTAACACTACAAAAAAATAAAGCTAAATCAAAACAGAGAAAACCCACTATATCAAATGGTCTATGCCCAACCAAATATAATGGTTTACAAAGACTAGCAACAAAGTTTTCTTGTTAATGCAGATGTTAAGTGGCCAAATATCTGTGGAAGAGACAACTGTCCCTAATTGTTTACTTGCATTTTAGACTATCACATAAATTTAACAAAAATAAAATAATAAAAACAAATAATACATAATACATAATGATTTAAGTTACCAAGCTAATCACCAAAAGTCATTTTAACCCATAATGAACTAAAATACTGTATATCTGAAGAGATCATTGCTACAACACAAATAAGCTAGAAATAAAAGGAAAACCCATTGAATAAGAAAGTTTTTAACTCTGATCTCAAATAAAGAGTACACTAATTATAGGACGCTCATCTGACTAGTCTCATACTGTTCATGAAAAAATTAATTGGTATAAACTTTTAACTAGCAATTCTACTTCTGGAAATTTATCCTAAAAAAAAAAAATGAACAACCATATAAAATACTATATACACAAGGATATATATTACATTGTGACTATAACAGTAAAAATATCTATAATTATCTCAATAAGTGACTGACAAACGTTGTTATTTCCAGTAGTATATTAGTATGCAGCTATTTTGAACAATTGTCCAGTGTGGAAAAAAAACATTAAGTGAAAAGAAAAGGTCAGAAAATACTGTGCTCTCACTTTTGTACCCCAAAATTTTAAATACATCCATATAATTACAAGCTGTCACAAGTCAATTTGCATAAATGTACATAAAAGTCTTAGAAAAGTCAAGAAATGATTAATAGTGGTTACCTATGGGTGGAAGAATTATAGGTGACTGACTTCTTTTTTCACATCTTTTTACTTTATGATATTTTTACAATGAGCTTGAATTATATAGAGACAAAATGAACAAAAATATACAAAGAGATTAGACTATACAGTTACATAATAACTATACTAAGGCTATTACATAATCATCTACTACTTTTTCAGCCAATAATATGTCCCAGGCACTATTAACAGCTTTATTTTTTTAATGTTTATTTGGAGAGAGAGCGTGAGCAAAAGCACATACAAACGAGCACAAACTGAGGAAGGGCAGAGAGAGAGAGAGAGAGTCCCAGGAGATATTGTAATGGAATCACGAGTAACTTGTATCATCTGCAGGAAATTACTTTCCATCTGGCACCAATGTATAAATTCCACTTGCACCCCCCTCACTTTGCTTACACACACGTTAATGATTACTATCTGATTTGTTTTCTTCACGTTCACCACATGTGTAAGATCTTGTTTTCTCCACTTTCATGTGTGTAAGCTCTTGTTTTCCTCATGTTCACCGGGTGAGTAATATCTTGTGAGCTCCATAAAAACAGAGATAAAACTCCTGTTCCAGGCCCTTGTCTTCTCCTGGACATTAACTTCTCTCATATTCAATTCTGCATCCATTCGCTTACTGGACAAGAGAGAACTCCAGACTCACAGTCTGCCGCATAGAAATTTTAACATTTAAGAGAAAGAGGATCTCTTTTGCATCGTTGGTGGGAATGCAAGCTGGTGCAGCCACTCTGGAAAACAGTATGGAGGTTCCTCAAAAAATTAAAAATAGAGGGGCACCTGGGTGGCGCAGTCGGTTAAGCGTCCGACTTCAGCCAGGTCACGATCTCGCAGTCCGTGAGTTTGAGCCCCGCATCAGGCTCTGGGCTGAAGGCTCAGAGCCTGGAGCCTGTTTCCGATTCTGTGTCTCCCTCTCTCTCTGCCCCTCCCCCGTTCATGCTCTGTCTCTCTCTGTCCCAAAAATAAATAAACGTTGAAAAAAAAATTAAAAAAAAAATAATAAAAAAAAAAAAATTAAAAATAGAACTACCCTATGACCCAACAATTGCACTACTAGGTATTTATGCAAGTAGTTGTCAATTTTCAATTGCAACTCAATAAGAAATAATATAGATACACACAAATTCACAGTCGTGTGTGTGTGTGTGTGTATGACTTTAAAGTTTTGTGAAACTGTATTTAATAGGTGATACATGATACTGTTTCCTATTCTTTTTATTTGAAATCTAATGAATTGATTTTAAAATCCTAATGCAATGTTTTTCAAACATTTACAGAATGTGTGACATTCATACAGTCACAACCAGCATTTAAAACAAGATATGTGATCACTTCAATAATATGAATGTAGAACAATGCCACAGAACCATACATTCAAAAATAGTTAAGGGGTGCTTGGGTGGCTCAGTCAGTTAAGCGTCCAACTTTGGCTCAAGTCATGATCTCATGGTCCGT
The DNA here is from genome assembly GCF_018350155.1 of Leopardus geoffroyi. NCBI lineage: Eukaryota > Metazoa > Chordata > Mammalia > Carnivora > Felidae > Leopardus > Leopardus geoffroyi. The sequence goes on along the minus strand of NC_059331.1, from coordinate 94,383,446 downwards.
GAGTCCGAGCCCTCCATCGGGCTCTGTGCTGACAGCTCAGAGCCCGGAGCCTGCTTTGGATTCTGTGTCTCCCCCTTTCTCTGCTCCACCCTCACTCACACTCTGTCTCCTCTCTCTCTCAAAACATAAACATTGAAAAAAAAATTTTTTTAATGGTTAAAAGAAATTTCATGTTATAATGTATATTTTCCCACAAGAAAACAACAATGTACAATATGCCACAGAATAGAACAGAAAATAGACATAACATACATGGTTGGGTAAAGTCTACAATGTTTCTCACTATGGATGGCAGTAAAACTCATTTGAAAGTAGTACAATAAAGAACAGAAAGACACAGTCTGAAAACACTGACTTAGAGTACTTAAAAGGAAGTCTAATAATCGAGATCTTCTTCCCAGGACTAACTTTTTCACCTCCCCAAAATTAAAGCACATGAACAATTTTTAAAGGAAAAGAAGGGAGTTAAGATTTATATTCAATAGGGAACAAATCTCTTCAAATGGAATTAAGTGAGTTTTGTCTGAAAAACAGAAAATGAGGAGGTGAAGGTAGGTGGGGAGGGGGGGAAATTGGCAACAAAATACTCATAAAACTTGGTTGTTTGGGGTAAGGACATAGACTGGTTGGAAAGTACTATATTCTTGAGGTAAAATGGGGGATAAATGAAGCAATGTGTAGATATTAGTGCATAAAAAAAAATTCTCTGTAGTAAATATTAAACTCCAAAAAAATATTTCAAAAAGTTAAAATACCAATCTATTCTCAAATCAATCATTCATGATTTTAACTGATTTATACAAAGTTTTTGAACTGAAATTTACAAAGTGATACCTTAAAATCAGAGCATGATACACCATACCCCATTGTAGGAGTTCATCTTTGAGTCTACTACATGTAAGGCATTAGTTTATTCTTGATTCTCAAAAAGTGTGTTATCCCTGTTAGCACTGCAAAATGAAAACAAATGAGAGCTCAATTTCATCAATTCAAGAGTCTCATCTTTTGGTTCTATAACCAGAAACCAAATGTCAGATAAGGTAACTTGAAAATCGCTTGTAGATTTCTGAGTTGACAAAAACAACACTGAACAATTGATTACAAAAACACTGAACACTGCGTAACATAGTGGGCCATGAAAATGCATCTCCTAGACCTGACTGCAGGGAACATAACTGACCTATGGTCCAGCTGCTGTGCTCTGAAATCTTAAAGAGATGATGCTTCTTGCAGTCTACTTCCAGCCAATGACTGGGTACAGCAGGGTTACTAAGGCAACCCCTTTGTAGGAAACTAAGATTCCTCTGATGGGCAACTTTTGATTAAGGAATCACCATCAGCTGTGCCTAAACTTTCTTAGAACTACAGAGCAGACTAAAACTTTGCCCTTCCTACTCTCCTTCATAAGGCATTAAACCTGCAAAGTGGTCAGACAGCTTTCCCAACTACCCCTCAGGTCCCCCCCCAATTTGCCTTTACAGGTGTTTAAGTGTTTTCCCCAAAAAATCTCTCATTCAGCTCATCCTACCTTGGTACCTACTTCTTGTAGGACCCAAATTTAGACACATGAAGACATAATTCACAGAGCTATAAAATAAATTCTGGCATTCAGTAAGTTTATTCAACTTCGTGACTTAATTTACCTGAACTCTACAAGATAAACAAGACTGTCACCTCCTCCTTAGCTTCTATGACACTAAATCTCTCCTGACTCTCTATTTTAGATCACATCTTCTGCTTCTTTCCCTTAAATGTTGGTGAATAATAGAATTTGATCCTCAATCCTTTCCTCTTCTGTAATACACTTACCCTGGTCCATGCTTATGATCAACAAATTTATCGCTAGACCTGACCATATTCCTGAATGACAGACCTATATTTTAAGTGCTTGCTTATATCTTTATAGACCCTTCAAACCCCCTTCCTCTACATCTCAGTTGCCACTTTCTACCATAATCCTTCTCAAAGAATGATACTACTATCTATCTACCTACTACTCAAGTCAAAACCAGGAAGTTATCCTTGATTTATTATTCTCCTTCAGTACTGCCATCAATCACGAAGTCTAACTTATTTCACTTTTTTAACCTAGCTCTAATCCATCCATCTGTCAATCCAATCCATCATTCAGCTAATGTTAACTGAATATCTACTATGTACCAATCACTGTACTATACATCTGGGGAGAAATGATGTATAGTACATTTCTATACTATACATTTCTATACTATACACTAACTTATTTCACTTTTTTAACCTAGCTCTAATCCATCCGTCAATCCAATCCATCATTCAGCTAATGTTAACTGAATATCTACTATGTACCAAGACTGTACTATACATCTGGGGAGAAATGATGTATAGTACATTTCTATACTTTCTTTTAGTATAAAAGAAAGCCAACATGGCTGGAATGCAGAAAACATAGAATGTAGAAGGGAATGTAGAGGGCCTGTACCTAGAAAGATAGGTACAGGCCAGACCTTGAGAACTTCGTCACTTACAAAATATTGCGATATTCTGTAAATTGGCCTCAATCAACACATCCAATCCATTCTTTAACCAATTATCCCTAGAGTGATCTTCCTAAACACTAATGTATTGTCACTTGCCTATTTAAAATCCTTCAATGGCTTCCCGTCACTCTAAGATAATATTCAAACTGTAACACAGTATATCAGATCCTTCATAATCTGGACTACAATGTCTTTATTTCAAAGCAAGCTGCCCCACTTGTACCACAGTTATGCTAGAAATATTTATTATGTCACCAAACAGCTTGTTCCCTCCTAATCAGTGTCTTTATAAATGTTGTACACTTGCCAACACACCTTTTCCTGCCTTGATTGTCTGGCAACATCCTATTCCCCTTTCAAGACTTGGTTCAAGCACCACTTCCAAAATCTAGGTAACTGAGTAAGATTTTTCTTCAATTTCTTTATAATAGAAGAAAAAGGTTTTTTTCCCATATTTTGAGAGCAACATATATTCCATAAAAAAAATAACAAAAACTTGCACAAAAAAAAAATAAAGGGAATATTTTGATGTCACAGAGAAAAGACCAAAACAAGCCAAAGGAAAATACACAAGAGGCAGATCAGTGAAACAGGCTCTAAACCTTAAGATCCTGGCAGAACTATTGGTGATGGTGGGGTGGGTAGCACAGTTGAGATTTGAAGAAGTTTTCCCAAAGACTGTCAATGACAATTTAATTTTAGAAGAAAATAGTGGGGATTCAGATCATTTTCTGTTTCTACAGAGAAGTGCAAAAGAATATAAACAGACATTGCGAGAAGAAAATAAAAATGTTTAAGAGTCTCAAAACATTGCATAGTCTCTACCTTTTATCCTCACTAGAGCTAATTATTGTAGATGTTTGCTCAGTTATGAATAGAGGATATAATTTATTTCAAATTACCAATTCAATTTTTATCTTCTAACTTTTTTTTTCCCCTGGGAACAATTTTCAAAAATCAAAGTCATTCAGGCAATACTTACCGACTATTTGCTCCTTCTCCAGCCACAAACCGTTTCTGAGGATATTTGTCTTTAAGTTGTTTTAAAGTCATTTTCTTATGGGCTACAACCCAGACGTCACCACCTTTTCCACCTTCTCCACCTAAACGAGGGTAACCCATTCCACCACTTCCTCCCCTGGTGAAGAGTCTTAGGTTATCAATGAAGTTTCCATACTTTAAAGACAGAGAGAGAGAGCATTAAGATACCAAACGTGCTTACCAACTTAGAACTCCTTTCTAGTCCTTTGCTGCCACTAAAGCTCCTAAAAAAAATCAATACCGCTTTGTGAATTCCAAATCCATAATCTTTTCTTAGTTCATCTCTGGTCTGACCTCCCTTTCCCCTCTGATTAACTCCTCTAATACCTCTTTTTTTCAATGATCATTTATTGTTTCACTTTTTGTCTGAAGGTTTATGACATTGTCCCACTTTTCAATCTAGACTTTTTCCTCTGGGTGACCTCAGACCATACCAGCTAACTATCACCTGGGTGAGATATTCTCTATGCCTAGTCTGTTGAACATTTCCACCAGGAGGTAAGCTTAATAGTCTAAAGCAACTAAGGGCAAAACCCACTACTTAATTTATATTTGAAACCCCTTAAATAATCCACCTTTTCCTAGATATTAGTCGAAAATATAATAGTCACATCAGATACAACCATGATAATATGAAAACACAAACTTTTCCTCAGGTAAATTCTGTTCCCCCAGTGTTCTTCCAAATAATGGAACCACAGTTTATCTAGTCATTGAGACTACGTAGGGGAATCTCTGACTATACCTGCTTCTTTCCCCAAAGCTCTATTTATTTTTCCTTTCTGGTACAACTTAGTATCTTGACCATCATATTAGCTCCTAAAATGCTCTTGCTGTGTTTAGTCATTCCTTCCTCAACCCATTCTTTGTCTTGCTGCCTGAACTATTTTTCTGAAAATGGGTCTGATCTCTATGTTTCTCCCAATTAAAAAACCATTCATGTTTTTTGTTTTTTTAGTTTTTGCTGTTTATGAAACTGTGTAAAATTCTCAGTAGTCAAAGCTCTTAACCTACCTTTCCAGTTTCATTTTTGTTCCTTCAACCTCACCTATCTCTCCTTCCTCACTCTGCTCTGTACATGACCTACTGTCACATCTCCGTGCCACTGTTCATTTTTTTTCCTTCAAAGTCATTTGTTCTTTTCTATCATAAACCTACCTACATGTCCTATTTTCTGATATCTTTGTTAATGCTGCTAACTAACACCACTAACTTTGCTGGGATTTCTCAGCAATTAGATCTTATCTCTTATTACACCCTTTGAAAACTTACACTGCATTTAGTGTTTACTTGTTTCCCTCACTAAACTTCTTGTAGGTAAAGATCCTATGTATTAACCTCTCAATTATCAAAATTCCTTACAGAGTAATGTCTTAAATTCATGGCCCTTAGTCATTTAGCATAGTTTAAATATCAAAAACATCTGGGAACGTTTTTTTAAACTACACAGTCCACTGACCATTCTGCTATACTCTGGAGGAGGGGATGAGGATAGGTCTCACCAGGATTATTTAGAAAAAACTCCCTTGGTGATTCTGATGCAGTTTAGATCTCAGATTGCAGTGGATAGGTACACAACAAAGATTCATATATTAGTCTTTGAGTATGCAAATATAGTCACGAAATAGGATGTTGTAAGGAAACAAGGTAGAAGGAATATGGAAAAGAAGAACTTGAGGAATAGACAAAGTATTTTTCTCTGAGGGTGAAGAACTTATGCTTTGATTCTTCCAGGCTATGCCAGAAACGCATCACATATAAGTGAATAGATTCCCCTTGCAAACAACATGGAGAGGAAGTGACTGTTCATGGCAACCATGCCCTTCGTGACTTACCCACCCCCCCAAAAATGTAGCAGTTTCTTTTTAGTTGGAGAATTAGTTACCTCACATGCCCAAGTACTACCTTTCACAAGTCTCTTTTCTTTTGACTACCTATTTTTTGAAAAATAGAGGGTTGAATAAAGTATAATTCAGAGATATTACTCATACCTCTACCTCCAATAAAAAGAAAGTTTGTTTTTAAAGTTCCGTTCAACAGGTGCCACATTTTTTACTCCTCCGATTCATCAGACTCAGCTTAGAAAGCAAACTTAGGAGTATCTGACTCTTTGTTGTTTAATAATGCCGGTTAAGTTTCAAAAAAACATTACTAGTAAAGCTCTTAAAGAGATTTTTTTTTTAATCTGGAGCGACTAAATTTTTACAGAAATGATTCTACAACAGGCACTGCATACAAAGTGAGAGAAATTTCTTGCAAGAAGGAAGCCAATTACATTACTTTCGTTTTCTGATGAAAAGTCTTTAGAAAGCTCTTAAAAACCGTGAACTTGAGGAAAACTTTTATAAGAAAAGGCTATGTATATTGCTACCTAAAAGAAAGAAACGCTATTTGAGCCAAAAGAAAAAGTCAACCTTACACGGTACGTATACTATATTGCATAACTAAAACCTAATTTCCTTAGCTCCGCATTCCACGTGCACACAATTCCCCTGAAGAACCTCCACACCTGGGCCCCCAAACAACAGTTCTAACCGTTCCAGGTAGATATATTCTTCCCACTTCTCAAAAGCCAAGTCTGACTCCGAAGGACTGAGAGGAGAAAACTACAGTAGAAAAAGCAGGAAAAAGGCCTCCAGAAAGAAAAAGGGGAGGGAGGAAAGGGGAACCAAAGGTGGGGCTACAGGCACCAATCTGTCGAGCTTCAGGCTGAGAGGCACCAGTCACGGACCTTTCTGAACCACACGCTACCGCACCGCACCATGACTGCGACGTTCCAGGGCTGACTCCCTCGAAAGTGTACACACGGACTCACCGCGCGAAAGTTTTACGTCACCATTGGCCGCCAACGCGGTATTTCCTCCGCACGGGTCGGCGGAGACGGTGCATGCGCTGTATGATGGACTCCCACCAACTGGCACAGGCGCAGGCGCTGAGCGGCTTGCCTTAATGGTAGGTGGGAAAAAGTGACTTCTGTTTAGGCGTAAAGCAGCGAAAAACACTGAGAAAATGTCGAGGGGCACTGTGGCAAAGGACAATCGGGTGCACAGTGGATACCTCAGGAATGAATACTTTGCATGGGAAGGCACTGGAGACTGAAAGGCCGCGAAGGAATTTTTCCGCTAATTGAGGAAACCAAAGGTACCACAGAGTCTTCACTCGTTGAAGCGGAGTGGAAAAAACAAAACACACACACACGAGAAGAACCACCAACAGACAATAAAACCAAAAGCGTAAAAGACAGAAATTGAGCAGCGAAAGAAGAGGCCGAAAGGCTGTTCGTTCACTGACGAGTAATCTCTAGTAAAAGCCCGGAGACAATGCATTTAAAACTTGGGACACATGTGTCAGGACCTGAGGTCTGTAACAATTTCATTGTGTGTAGTGGGGAAGGGAATTTGTCTTCAACCGTTTGTGAGACAGTAGCTTCTTGGAGGTGTGTAGACAGGGGGCTTTCTCCACCTCACGTCTGAAGCGTGCGGTTGGGAGAATTAGCATACTTTTTCTCTGCCGGGACAGGACCTGCAGAGAGTGGCCAGATCTCAGCCGCTTCACTCACCTCCTCTCCCCATGGCCTTCTGTAATTAAAAAAAAAAAATCTACAGCCAAGTTAGGCGACCCTGCACCACGCTGCTAGTCGTACAGTAATCTTTCTTAACCACTCCGGCTCTTTATTTCTGAAATCTTTTTCATACTTCTACCCCTCATTTACGAAAGTGATTGTTTGGAAATGCAAAATGTGAAGAAAAAAAAAAAGCTCTCTGTGTTGCTCTTTTGCTACTGAACCTCACTCTGCCCCAGTAGTCAATAAAGTTGGGATTGTTGTTTCACCTGTGATTAATTAATCAGAACATTAGGTTGTTAGTATGTAGAAACTTAGTTTAATCTTGATAATTTTTGCTGCCATTTGGATTACTGTCTTCACTGGGTCTTTCTGTTCTGTCAGACCAGTGTGAAGCCCAATCTATTTATTGTCTAAATTTTTTTTTCTTGTTAATGGACACAAGCCAAAATGATTTTCTTTCCCATAATATATACACAGGAAAATGATAACAGCAAATAAAAACAAATGAGAAAATGATATTAAAACATCCTAAAATACAGAGGAACGTTATGTACTATAAGCAAAGGATAAAGCGTATTTTGTTTGAGAAAAACATGGTCAGAGCCTGAGATATTTATTACAGCTCTGGTTATCAGATAGTAAAAGAAACATGAAACTAGGAACTGTCCCCTTAAAAATGTGCAGATAAAATGAACATGAGGTGAAATGACCCAAGGCATTATCCAGACCTGATGCAGAAGTCATTATTGGACAAAAAAATTACTACCTCTGCCATTGAGAAGACAAAACACCTTACCCATTGCTGCTAAGAAGATAAAAGTATAGGAAAAACATTAAACTTAGTGGCATTAGAGAATTTGGCATAATAGGCATGATAGTCCCAAATGAGCCATTGGCATAACTCACAATTTGATTTCAAAAAAATCTTTAATATAAGCTAGAGTTATTCTAACAAAAAATTTTAATAAGCATTTCATTTTGAAATAAATTTAAATTTGCAAAAAGTTATAAAATAGCCCAAAGACCTTTCATATACCATTTACTCAGCTTGCCCTAATGTTAACCATTTGTCAAAACTATGGAATTTATGTTGGTACAATACGGTAGACTTTACTTGATCTCTTTACTTTTTCAACTACAACCTTTTTCTGTTCCAGAATATGATCTTGGACACCACATTACATTTAATCTGATAAATATTTTAGTGTAGCTATTATTGTAAGTGCAAGTGTAAAATGAACAAATATATAATTAACAAATCTAACTTTATGATTTTGTACTGTTTAATTTTGTCAGCAGACTAAAATGAGAACTAACTTGATTATTTGCTTTATAGTTTATCTAAATTGATCTTTTGCCCTCTCACCTTCTATTAATTAGATTCCTACCTTTTGTCTATCATGCTTTTGGTTCTTTCCAAGAGAAGTCAACATAACTAAGTTAAAGGGTCTATATGTGAAACTGCAAAGATAGAGTCTGTCATCGATTTTATACCACTCTCTAGGGTATTCACTAATTTCCTGGAAATGCCAGCCTCTTCTCTATATCAAAAACTAATTTCCCAGGATACATAAGGGAACTCCTAATGTGGTGTTTTCTCCTCCAACAGGCCTCTTTATTTCCCTCTTTTTTTCCTCCCATATCAAAACTTAGCAAGCCTACAGCTTATTTCCTGAGGATATTTCCAAGGACAGACTAGCCATTCTGACAAAATAATTGTGTCAAGATGTTTCTAGGTGAAATTGGCATAAAGTTACTCCTACTAAAGATATGTACTCAATGGCTTCCGGTTACTTCATTGAGGAGAAATAACTCCATTGCTGGAATTTTCAGGTACCATGGCAAGTCTATGGAAGAGGTTTTTGGTGGATGGGCAGGTCTTCCAGATCTGCTTAAGGCAGATGCTTCCTGTGATATCAATCACAGGCCTAAACCAGGATGGACTTGGAGCTAGACGGGAAAGAAGGAGGTTAAGCATGTAAATAAATAAATCTGTTTCTTATTTTTTTTAATTAAAAAATTCTTTTTCATGTTTATTTTTGAGAGAGAGAGAGAGAGACAGAGCATGAGCAGGCAAGGGGCAAAGAGAGAGGAAGACACAGAATCCGAAGCAGGCTCCAGACTCTGAGCTGTCAGCACAGATTCTGACATGGGTCTCGAACTCCCAAACCGTGAGATCATGATCTGAGCTGAAATCAGACGCGTAACTGACTGAGCTACCCAGGCGCCCAAGCCTGTTTCTTTTTATAATAACTACTCAGATTTGCAGGAAATTTCATATATAACACATAATTGAAAATATAGTTCTATATTATACTATAGTACTACAAAAATAAACAATTTTATATTATTCATCTCATTTCTCTCTATTAATAATAGTTACTCAGGAGGTGAATAGCTTATCCCAGAATTTGCTATGAATTAACTTTCTGATACTCCATCATCTACAGTTTTTTTTTTTTAGCATCTACAGTTTTTATGAATATTATGTTAGCAAGAAGTAATCATTAGATTAGATTTACTAGTACTTACTAATAAAATGTTTTCTCTCTGCATTTCCTTTTCCAGAGTCACCCCAAGGACAAAATGTTGAAATAATAGTTTGTTTTTAGTATTCTTAACCTTCCCTTTTTGCACTCCTCCCCACCGCCCTCCACTGCCAACACTATAATTACTTTTTACTACAGGTACTAAGTACCCTTCTGCTATCCTCTCGCAGTACCCGTGAAAACTGGATCTCAGACATGAATATGATACCTGCATTTTACAACCTGACATGATTTTAACCCAATGTGTTAATTCTCTCAGGGCATCTGCTTTTAGTTTTTTATCTCTATTTGTGGAATGAACAAAAGGCCCTAACTTCTACTAAAACAATTTAAAGCTTTACTGTGGGAGATCCTCCAGTGGGGGAATATATGGAAAGAGTAAGGCTTCAGTGTAACAGAAGGTGGCAGCTTATATTGCTTCTATAAGATTCATTCTAAACTTAATTATTTTATTGATTCTATAGTGAAATTGTTATCAGGCTTCACTAGTTTTCATGTACAGAGGAAATAATTTAACCCAAAGGTCTTTTTCACTGCAATCCTTTATCCATATGATCTCCAGAGGTGTTTTATTCCCTCTAAAACATAATGCATTTGATCATATCACTGTTTTCAAGATCCCCTTATGATCTTAGAATGACTGCTATTGTTCCAGACATCATATCCATGTTCCAGGTGGGAACATTTATAAAATTTCTTTCTTCGAAGTTCCATGCTTATGTCTCATTGCTACCTCTATCTTGAAAAGCTCTTTTATTTTTTTTTTTTATTTTTAATAAGCTGGTTACTTTGTCATCTCCAGCTGTTTAGATGTATATGTCTTATTCTTTTTTTTTTTTTAAGAAATTTTTTTTTTCAACGTTTATTTATTTTTGGGACAGAGAGAGACAGAGCATGAACGGGGGAGGGGCAGAGAGAGAGGGAGACACAGAATCGGAAACAGGCTCCAGGCTCTGAGCCATCAGCCCAGAGCCTGACGCGGGGCTCGAACTCACGGACCGCGAGATCGTGACCTGGCTGAAGTCGGAAGCTTAACCGACTGCGCCACCCAGGCGCCCCTATGTCTTATTCTTTTTATATTTCCTAACAGGGTCCATTTGGCCCAGGCCTCAGACTCAATATATGCACCCTGCATTTGTTAATTTATTCTTGAGAAAGATGGTGGCTATATTGCTAACTCCTATGACATATGAATCACCTGAAGTGGGGCACAGAGTTATTCTTGTTATCCTCATAACATAAATTCTTTTAGTTTCATGCCATTAAAAATATTGTTACTCTGAGAACAATTATTAATTGGGTCTGAAACTCAGTGATTAAATCAAGTTCTCCTAGGTAATAAGGGCAAATAGATTGAACAAATGACAGCCATATACCGGTTAAGGTTCATCTTTCTAGATTAAAATGTAGTGCTGTCAAACTGAGGGCCTCTGGCCATGTAATTATTGCCCTAAAACAAAACCCATGTGAAGAAAAATAGTAGATTTATTGCCTTTCTTCCTAGGGATTTATAGTTTGTTCCTTCTTTCATTCACATAACAATTACTGAATTCCAAATTTATCCCACATACTCATCTGTGGGCTGGAACACTGCCATGGTTACTGGAATAACTGAGCAAGAGTAAGCAGAGTAGTTGTATTAATGAGAGCAAGAAGTAAATACTAATATTTCTGATACCTGAATTCATAGTGAGTGGAGAAACTTATTCCTATTGAACATGATTTTGCTTTGTTCTTAATGCACCCTGTTTTTAATTTGAAGAATGTTATTGAAAGGTTATTTTCTTAGAAATATTTATAGAAATCCTAAGAAATGGTTGAATCATGTTTTTAAGACCCCCAGTGTCAACCACCTGTACTAGAAGGATAAAAGTATTTTAAGGGGCTTCCACTATACTATGAGTCATTGATTGCTCTCTTTTTAATACTTTCTTGTAATCATCTACAGGTATAAGAATGGCCGTGGAATTATCAGAAGGACCTTTGATAATACTGCTTCCTGCTTATCCAAAACAAGAGCACTCATACAGCAGGAAATTCAGTAATATATTCAAGATTCTCATTTATCTAACACATTTTCTTTGTTGCTTGTTACTGATACTTGCTGAACAATATACACTTAACAGTAAAATAGAATTCTTAGATAATTTGAATAATAATACAAAATAAGGAAACAAATATTTGTATTAACATACTCATGTATTATTTTAAGTCTTTATTACTACCTCATCATAAATTAATCATCTAGAATATTCTCTTGTAGGAGGAGGTATTGTAAGAACATGTTAAGTCATTGTCCTATTGTTACCGAAACCTAAGTTCAGCTGCCCATCAGTTGAAAGGCCAATCACTACTCAAGATATGAGTTTTGATTGGAAAGGAATATGAGTTTTATTCAGGAGGCCAGCCACCTGGGAAGAAGGTGGACTCTTGTCCAAAGGCCAGCTCCTAGGTTTCTACCTGGCCCAGAGTTTTAAATGGGTTTAATCAGTTAAGGGAGTATAGTGGTCTGTGACACTTCTTGATTACATGCAGACTCGATGATGCCAGCTACAGAGTTATCTTGGTACTCGGAAATATTGCAGGAAATTCTGGTTTTTTGGTGTCCAGGACTGATTGTGCAAGAAGGTCTTGTTCCTAGGTACCAGATGGTGGTTGGGCAAGAGCACTCTTATTTTTGCAAAGGAGGGGAAGGTCTATAGATTCACAGAGGTCAGTAAAGTCATTTGTGTGACTTTAACCAGAAAAAAACATTTTGCTAAAAGATTGCTGGGCTAAACAGAAAGCCAAGGTGGCTTCAAGCATACATGCTGGCCTCAGTGGCCTGGGAAAGTTTTGGCTCCTTATTCCCCGAGGCCAGTGGTCTGCAAATATCAAAGAAAGCAAATTAGTTCTGTTACAGATGAAGGGCCTTAAGTCAGCAGGCAAGGAGTGTGTTAACTTGAAGCAAGTTAGCCCTTAAGACCAGCTGGAGTGCTGTTACACTATACGTGTGTGTTAGACTGTCACTCCACACGTGGTAAGCTACAGCTTTGGAATGGAATAGCATTTGTGCACATTGCACCCATTCTATAGCCTACATAAACACATGGCAGAGACTGTACTCTGAGAAGGTGAACAACACATAACTTATTAGAGGACATGGTTGTGTGTGTAGAAATGAAGTGTATTAAGAACCTATTTTGTTCAAGAGTTGTATAGAACATAAAAAATATATAGTTTTTTAATCTTTCTAAAGGGCCATAGACACCTCTAAAGAGATAATTTTAAAACATTGAATTTGTAATAATTCTGGTTGGACTTTAAAGTCATTCATTTAATTCATTCATTTAACTAAATTCATTCATTTAAATTCATTGATTCATTCAATCTGTCTTTTCCAACAGCGCTAAATTTCTCATTTGATTACTGCAGAGCTCCCAGAAATTTCGGTATTCATTTCTGATACCTATTTCCCTATCTCCCTTTCACTCTTCAACCTACTAGAACTTTATTTATGTTCTTAGTATTTCAGTAAAATTGCACTCACTGGGCCCTTTTCTCAGTTCATATTTTATGTGATCTGGAAATGGCTATTAGTGAGGCAATTACAGTTATCGGATATTTTCCCAATTTTAATGACCAAACTGACAAGAGAGAAAAAAATGAAGATATCAAAAGGTAATATAGAACTTTTGATTTTATATAATTATTTTATGTAATTATTAGTAAGAAAAATTAGGCTCAAACCCCAATGTGTAACAAAACTGAGTGGAAAACAACCCAGTTTGGCAATTATAGCTAAGCATTGGCCCCCCTGACCTAACAGAATGCTAAAAAAGTTTCTGATGAGTCAAAATGAGGTGGCAATAGTTGAACAATGGAAAGGATGAGTCTGTCTCTAGGACAAGTACAAGTTCTTGGGAGCCTTTTAGGGTAGAATTGGTTTAAGACTTATATGTGAGTGTTTTGTTTTTTTTTTTTAATTACTTTTACATTGACCAAACTCTAAGCATAAGACCTAACAAAACACATTTTTTTTTTTTTTTTTTTGCTTCCCATTATCTCTTTAAATTTTTCCAGTAGTGGAAGTTTTCCTCCACTATTAAATTAGAGTTCCAGGATTTATTTTCTACTCACTCTTAGATAATAAACATTCCTTAAAAACATTTTCAGGGCCCAAACAGTCTGGATTCAGAAATTAGAGTGTTGGTTCTTGTATAATAATCAAAACTCTGCATTTAATTCAAAGTTACAGTTTTCCTCCTTCTTTCAGCTAGTGCTGATATTAGGTGCCATTTTGCTGACCTTGACTTCAGGCCATTCTAGATTTGGAGCATGAGACAGAGGAAGAAAAGATAATAAGAATATACTTACTTGAACTTGGCTTTGGTGGGCTAGATTTGAGTTCCTGGGTTTGGCAGGTATTTAGAGCTAACTCTTTCATGGATGCTTTTATGGGTACTTAGAAGAGTCCTACCGCTGAGGTCTCTCACCTCTTGTTCCCTAGTAGATAAATCTGTGTTTGAACACTTCTTTGATATTCTTTCCTATGAGAATCCTATTCTAGATCCTATCCTTGTGGATGGGCCCCTTGATCCCTTTCAGTAGGTCTATTGAACTGAATCCAGGGTGAGCTCTTCTTCATATATGGCCCACCTCCAGTCATGGGAAACCCTCACATAGACTTTACCTTGGCAAATTAGAGTGCAGGCCAATATCCAAACAATAGAAACTCTTCTCCTTTAGCACCATAGCAATTGGTGAGCCAATTTCTTGACTTCTTGATTTCTCTGGACAGGAATCAGACTACTCATTATGCCTCACCACTGTAGGAGTAAAGCAGTGTGCTCTCTCAGTAGGCTTCTTGGAGGCCTCTGCACATCCAAATGAAAGTGAGGAAAGTGAACAGGCATTCCCTGTTCTCTGCCCATTGGGGATGGAAGACCTCAGAGGTCCAAGAGTTTTGTGACCATTTTCTTCAAAATATGAATTTGTTCACTATATTGTACACTTGAAACTAATATACCATTGTGCATTAATTATACTGGAATTAATAATAAAGGAAAAGAAATCTGAATTTGAGTCTGACACCTTACTTTAGTATGAAGTGGCCGACTTCTTACTACTTCTTGATGTGTCAGCTATAACTTGTCAATGTCCTCAGATATTTCTTTTTTGGGAAATATGAAATTTAATATGAATTGAATCGACCAAAACACAAACACATTATTTTCTTCTTTCTCTACATGAACTTTTGTCATCTTTTTATTTTATTTTATTTTATTTTATTTTATTTTATTTTATTTTATTTTATGTATGTATTTATTTTTAATTTATATCCAAGTTAGTTAGCATATAGTGCAACAATGATTTCAGGAATAGATTCCAGTGATTCATCCCCTATATATAACCCCCAGTGCTCATCCTTACAAGTGTCTTCCTTAATGCCCTTTACCCATTTAGGCCATCCCCTCACCCACAACCCTTCAGGCAACCCTCAGTTTGTTCTCTGTATTTAAGAGTCTCATGTTTTGTCCCCCTCCCTGTTTTTATATTGTTTTGCTTCCCTTCCCTTATGTTCATCTGTTTTGTATCTTAAAGTCCTCATAGGAGTGAAGTCATAAGATATTTGTATTTCTCTGACTTATTTTGCTTAGCATAATACCCTATAGTTCCATCCGTGTAGTTGCAAATGGCAAGATTCATTCTTTCTGATTGCCAAGTAATACTCCTATATACCACCTCTTCTTTATCCATTCATCCATTGATGGAAATTTGGCCTCTTTCCATACTTTGGCTATTGTTGATAGTGCTGCTATAAACATTGGGGTGCATGTGTCCCTTCGAAACAGCATACATACACTGAACATAACAGCATTATCCCTCGGATTAATACCTAGTAGCACAATTGCTGGATCATAGGGCAGTTCTATTTTTAACCTTTTGAGGAACCTCCATACTGTTTTCCAGAGTGGCTGTGCCAGTTTGAATACCCACCATTTCTCTGCATCCTTGCCAACATCTGTTGTTGCCTGAGTTGTTCATGTTAGCCATTCTGATAGGTGTCAGGTGGTATCTCACTGTGATAATGATTTGTATTTCCCTGATGATGAGTGATGTTGAGCATTTTATCATGTGTGGGTTAGCCATCTGGATGTCTTTGGAGAATTGTCTGTTCATGTCTTTTGCCCATTTCTTCACTGGATTATTTGTTTTTTGGGTTTGAGTTTGATAAGTTCTCTATAGATTTTGGATGCTAACCCTTTATCTGATATGTCATTTGCAAATATCTTCTGCCATTCTGTCGGTTGCCTTTTAGTTTTGCTGATTGCTTCCTTTGCTGAGCAGAAGCTTTTTATTTTGATGAGGTCCCAATAGTTTATTTTTGGTTTTGTTTCCCTTGCCTCCAGAGACATGTTGAGTAAGAAGTTGCTGCGGCCAAGGTCAAACAGGTTTTTACCTGCTTTCTCCTCTAGGATTTTGATGGCTTCCTGTCTGAGGTTTACGTGGTCTTTCATCCATTTTGAGTTTATTTTTGTGTCTGGTGTAAGAAAGTGGTCCAGGTTCATTCTTCTGCATGTCACTGTCCAGTTTTCCCAGCACCACTTGCTGAGGAGACTGTCCTTATTCCACTGGATATTCTTTCCTGCTTTGTCAAAGATTAGTTGGCCATACATTTGTGGGGCCATTTCTGGCTTCTCTGTTCTGTTCCATTGATCTGAGTGTTTGTTTTTGTACCAGTACCATACTGTCTTGATGATTACTGCTTTGTAATACAGCTTGAAGTCTGGGATTGTGATGCCTCCAGTTTTGTTTTTCTTTTTCAGGACTGCTTTGGCTTTTGGGGTCTTTTCTGGTTCCATACAAATTTTAGGATTGTTTGTTCTAGCTCTGTGAAGAATGCTGGTGTTATTTTGATAGGGATTGCACTGAATATGTAGAGTGCTTTGGCTAGTATTAACATTTTAACAATATTTGTTCTTCCAATCTGTGAGCATGGGATTTTTTCCATTTTTGTGTCTTCTTCAATTTCTTTCATAAGCTTTCTATAGTTTTCAGTGTATAGATTTTTCACCTCTTTGGTTAGGTTTATTCCTAGATATTTTATGCAATTGTAGATATTTTGGTGCAATTGTAAATGGGATCGATTCTTTGACTTCTCTTTCTGTTGCTTCATTACTGGTGTATAGAAATGCAACTGATTTCTTTGCATTGGTTTTATATCCTGTCATTTCTCTTCTTAATAATATCTTCATTAATAATATAGTTGTGGGGAACTAAAGAATGTGTTAATAGGAATTTTTTTCTCTTTACAACTTTTCTGTTACAATAACATTTATTTGTGGATGAAATTTCCTCCCTTGTTATCATTTTTCCCCTTCTGAAATGTGAAGGAATTAATAATCCTTCAAGTAAACCTCTATAGGCTGATGTTGGACTATAAGAACTGCTCTCTTGTATGCCATTAATTTCAAATTTGGACTTCTCTTTGCCTACTGTGTCAGGAATGATTACATCTCTTCATTAAGGAAATTATCTCTCATATGAAATGTCATCTTAGAAAAAAATGTTAATATTGTCATTTGTCTTGCCATGTAAGACTTCTGACAGAATATTCTCCAATAGATGAAAGGTGTTTTCTTTTATCATAGAAAAATGGTGTCTTATAGCTGATGAATGCATTTTGTTAAAAGAAGGTGAGATCTGTCATGTATGGAAATTACAGCTCAAAGAGGAGAGAAAACAACTACCTCACTTTTGTATTACTTCCTTCTAAGATACTAAACTGTTGCAACAAGAAAACAAAGATTACTACTTATAAAACATTACTCTGAAGCTAGATATAAAAGGCTGTAACAGAATTAAAGAGGACATTAAATTGAATAATCTTGATCCATTTTATTTACATAGGCAGATAGGAATTGCGACTGAGTCAAAGCTATGATCCGCCCAGGTCAACATTTTACTAACAACAGTAGCCAAGTTGATAAAAACTGTTATGCAAGTGCTAGTCATAATATCTGAGAATTTCAGATGAAATTGTAGAAATCAGAAAGTTGAATTCATTGAGTTGTTTTGTCCCATCACATTTTGTAAGTCTTAAATACATCCAGCTTCACTTCATGTCTTTTTAAATAGGGCCATGATTGGGGTTGAGGTGAATCACTGTTTTCTTTCTCATGGTATTTTTGTGAAGGGCATGACTGGTAATTTTATACCATGTCTATTCAGCTGTAACTATGGTTTCTAGAATTTCTTTCCCTTTAGTAGTTTCAATTTAGAGTTGGCCATTAAAGATATTGCATGAGGGGCACCTGGGTGGCTCAGTCGGTTGGGTGTCTGACTGGCTCAGGTCATGATCTCACGGTTCATGAGTTTGAGCCCCGCGTTGGGCTCTGTGCTGACAGGTTGGAGCCTGGAGCCTGCTTCGGATTCTGTATCTCCCTCTCTCTGCTCCTCCCCCATTCACGCTCTGCCTCTCTCTCTCTCCCAAAAATAAATAAAGCATAAAAAAAATTATTGCATGAGATTTGGAAGGGGGCAGCAACAGCCATTATATTCAGAAGGTTGATGCAGGGCCCCAGGCAACATTGCTCGATACATGCTTGCATACTTGCACGTTTGTGAACTTGTGTGTGTGTGTGTGTGTGTGTGTGTGTGTGTGTGTGTGGTTACTGAAGTGCTGGTTCACCATGTTCACATGGATTAGCATCCAGTCCCACGGTTTCTCTAGCTCCCATGAGATCTCCTTCAGCTTTTCCAGTTCCTGGGCATGGATAGCAAGATGGTCAAAGGCAGCAACTTCTTCTGCAGGTCCAAGGAGCTTCCTTGGAGTTTGACATAAGTGACCAGCATAGGTTCCAGTTTGTACTTATGGAAGAAAAAATGTATTCTTACTTTACCCTACTGTCTGTCCAGCGTTTATTCCTGACTCTCTGACCTACTGACTTACAATGACTTTAGAACCTCCCTCTCACCTCCCCCAGACACAAAGGCAGTTACCTTCCACAGAGTTTTTCACACCTCTTTTTGTGGTCCATTGTAATTGCCTTTTCTCTAATCTTCCAACTATTTGCATTCTGATCTTTCATTCCTCACCTTCTCTCACAATTGTGTAAATTATAAAACCTATAGTAAATCTCTTATTCCACAGTGTTCTGTTTTCCCAATTGAAATGCAGCTAACATATTGCCTATTTATAGAAAGGATCACAAGAGATACCCTTAGTTATACCTCAGTGGGAGAGCTCAAAAAACCCAAGGTAAAAGATGTCCCTTGGACATGGCAAATAAGATGTCTGTTTAGCTTGGCAAGGGAGACCAGGAAGGCCACTGCATAGCCTACACCAAGGAATGCCAAAATATCTTAAATATAACAAGGAAATTAAAAAGGAATCCAGAAGTTTTTCAGACCTACCTTATATGTATTTATATTCTCAATGAAATAACGTTAAAAAGACTAACTCTTAAATGTGCCCTTTTCTTTACATATGTTTTACATTCTCTAATAACTTAATCTCTATTCTCTGCTTTCACGTAATTGCAGATGCAAAAGAAAGGAAAAAGAAAAGCCAGAAGGCAAGATGCTAAGAAGTGCCTAACTTTATTTTCCAAAGTTCTAAACTTGTGCATGCTCCCAGTTAAAGTCTGTGTGAACATATACACTAAGTTTTCATTCCATTTAAGGCCATTCAAGGATCCCTGTCTTGGTTATTAGCATCATCATTCATGTAACTGATAAAGCCAAAATCCTCAGTCAATCTTGTTTCCAACTCTTCCTGGCTTCTCACATCCAAACCATCAGTGAATCTGACCAAACTTAAATATTTCCAAGTTCCAATAACCTCTCACCACCTTCACTCTTACACTTACTTACCTTCTTCTTGTACTGTAGTAAAAGCCTCTTAGTTGATAACCCTGCTTCTACCCTTGACCCCTTTGGTCCATGCTCTACAGAGTGGTCTGTGGGAGCCTTTGAACATATAAATCAGATAATTTTCTTTTCTATCTTAAAATTTGCCAGCATCTGCCAATTGCAACTAGGATAAAATCCACAGTTTTAAGGTCCCACATGTCCTGGCCTCTGGCAATTTGTCTATGATGCTCTCTTGAACACATTAAGTGTGTACCCATTTTGCTAGCTATTCCCTCTGCTTGGCATGTTCTAACACATGCCAAGTGTTGTCTTACCTTGTCTTATCTTCTTGGCCAACTGTTACCACTTCAGCCCCAACATAAAATGTCATCTTTTCAGAGATCTCTTCTGGAACCCTTATGTCTAAGATAGTGACCTATAAGTCACTTTGTTTTTTAAATTTTTATAAATCTTGCCACTTTCTGCAATAATCCCTATTATTTGTATAGTTGTTAATTGTCTGTCTCTCTCCCCTAGGGCCTTGTCTACTTGTTTGCCAGTGCAACCATATAACCTAGCTCAGTACCTGGCAAGAAGTGCTTATCAAGTATTTTTGAATGAATGGTGATTTTCCTTTATAAAAAAAATATGAAATTTGTTTATATTGTTATAATTACATTCCTAGTTTTTAGAACATGTTCTTATAGAAACTTACAGAAACCTGTACATATTTACTGTGAAGACTTATATTGCCTGCCTCTAATGGGAATCTGGATTGTTTAGAATCACAGTGATTAGAAATAACAAGAATCTGTAGTTCCCTTTTCCAACTGCTGTCTAAATGCCTCCTGTACCAGCATATCATTCTTCCTATAACTGTCCCCTTCAGGAAGCTGGTCCATCATTATGGGAAACATGTAAACCCCTGAACCCTAAAACTGTCCTTTGACTTTTCTGCCCTTAAATTTACCATGGTATTGCCTGGCCCACAATTATCCCCAATTAGTCATACTTTGTTTTTTATTGGCTGTGTTTTTGATGATGTCCAATCCACTTTAGGTCTTTTAAATGGTAACTCCCCCCCAAAAAATGAAATCTAGGGGGCTGAATGTGCTATGTTACTCAGGGATTCTAGCAAAAAATTAACATAAGATATGAATTTGAAAACACTATTTCCTCTAATCTCAAAAAGACTAAGCATCAAATCGTTCTCTATCTCTACCCAGGATAGTTTAGAGGAACCCAATAGTCATAGTCTGTAAAATAGTTCCAGGAAGCTTCTCTGTATCTATTATTTCAGAATTCACAGATAGATCTAGATCTAGATCCCAATCACCTCTAACAAAATCCACCATATCTAATAGGGAAACTCTAAAATACAGTGCTCTATTCTTATTAGTATAATACAGATAAACTTTTTAATTAATTACTTAGTTGTATAGGGAAGTCATAATTACTAGATTTGTGAACATTTGTAGTCTATCTCTTCTTGAAAATTGGCCTACACTTAAGAGAAAGGATTCTTTCTTTCTTTCTTTCTTTTTGGTCACTTGGGGCTATCATTTGGTCTCCTAAATTCAAGTGTAGGTCTAAACAAACACACTTTCTGAAACCAGAAAGGCTATGTGCAGCTACATAATAAAAAGCTACAGAAGCAAGAAAGAGAAAAGGTGGTAAGAAAGGGCATACAGGGAAACTGTCAGAGAAGTTTTGGGAGGCAGGGAGCTCAGAGTGGAGAAGAATTAGAGTTTCTGGGAATAGCTATGGTTTTAGAGAATATTAAGAGGAATGGTGATAGACTAAGAAGGTTTTAAGAAAGCACTCTCTCCCTTTGACATTTTCTGTCAGTGAGAAGACCTACACTACTGGGCACTGAATGTGTGTCTAGTCTGGGTCATGTGGAGTACCAGATGACCTGATCCAACCCGAATAAAGATTGTATTTGTGTTATATTAGTTTGCCATTTGACTTTGCAGAACAGTTCTTCTTTATGCCTGGTATCTTTTTCTGTTGCTGGACGTTGTTCTTTACTCTTTTGCATTCTTCTTCATTCTCTGTCTGGTTCCTGGTGTACAGCCTTCCCTTGTGCCTGCACTGTGGACCTACAGAGAAGGCGCACAAAGGGAGCTGCAACCCTCTGGGTACAGAAGCTTCACTTCCTAGAGTGTTGGTTAATGCATTCTGTTTTCAACTCTTATCTTTTAAAGAGATTTAGCAGCAAAGTGTGGCTCTAGAAGATTATTTTATTCTTATACAATATTTATACTTAGACACTTTGCCAGATAATCCCATCTGCTTCTTAATAGGTCTCTCATTTTTAGTTAAAATAATTGTTTCAACTACTTTTCATAAATAGGACCTTTACTGCCCAGAATTCTATACCCTATCATGGTGTTAGATACCCAGATTTCCAATTTTCCTTAAATTTGGGTATAATTTTACTTGTTTCATACTGAGCCTAGCATTTAGTTGAAACTTCCAATAGAAAGGAAATTTCACAATTGAGATAAATGTGGAGATGTAGCACCCAGATCTCTTCAAGGAAGAACATGTTGCCTCACCTTCTGAGAGTGATATTAACAAATAGCCTTTGGCTGTAGGCCCCTTCAAGGATTGTCTCAGCTGCAAAATCCATTTTGCCCAAGGGTGTATCCATCCAGACATGGTCTTCCAATAACTAACAGAGGAAGGGTTAAAAGGGATGACCCATTTGACAACATGGCTAACCAGTGGGCCATTTCAGCTTCAGGACTTCCCATGGAGTTCACTGAAAACACTGGGAATTCATCACAGCTCAGCTTTTCCTTCTGCCCAGTCCTGCTTCCTTTCCCTCCATCCTACAGGTATTGATCCCAAGATCACTCCCTAACAAACATTCTGCCCCACAAATGCTATCACAGAATCTGCTTCCTGGAGAAGTCAACCTGTGACAGTGATTCTTAAGGTTCAAAAAACATTCTGCTTATTGAGAAGAGATGTAAAGCCTAATTTTTTCTTCAAAACTAGGAAATCATTGCTAATTTTTAAGTACAAGTAAAGGTTAAAAGGTTACTACTAATGTAGATCTTTGCTTTCAAAATATCTGCTTACTTTTCTTATATATAACATTTTTTTCCTTTAAAAATTAAACATTTTAATCCTTTCACTGCTTAAAGATTTTTATGGTATAAGGACATAAGTTTATGAGGAAATAATTGCGAATAGATATTTGCTTTCATTTTAGTAGTATTTTCAATGGAGCCCATAATAATTTAGAATTTCTAGTGATTTGGATGGAGCATTAATTGCTGTCTATGAGAAAATCATGAATAGAATTTTAAAATGCTTTAATATGAATAAAATGTCCTTAGAATGTATTCCATTTTAAAATCACTCTTTTTTTATTACAAAGTAATACAACTCAAAATATTATAAATAAAAGAAAAAAAAACCTTAAATTCTATCATCCAGAGAAGTAACAATTACTTATTTTTGTATATGTTATTTTAGCTTTTGGAATAGACATTAATATTAGATGATCTTTTTGTATGTGTGTATGCTAATTTCAGTTTTTAAGATACTTAATAAAATATATCTTTTCTGAAGCTCTGTTTTTAGCACTTTGCTAGCAAAGTCCTTAAAAAGTAATGAAAAGTTATAACATTTCTTTGGCAATATTTTATAATATAGAATTTTGACTAACACTGGGTGTCACTCTAATGAATTCAAACTAGTGATATTTATTACACCTAAGAAAGTTCCCTGGGGTGCCTGGGTGGCTCAGTCGGTTAGGTGTCCGACTTCAGCTCAGGTCATGATCTCGCGGTCCGTGAGTTCGAGCCCCACATCGGGCTCTGTGCTGATAGCTTGGAGCCTGGAGCCTGCTTCGGATTCTGTGACTCCTTCTCTCTCTGCCCCTCCCCTCTCACTGTCTCTCTTTCAAAAATAAATAAACATCAAAAAAAAAAAAAAAATTCCCTGAATTGTTGTGTTGGGCTCTGTGCTGAGCCTGCTTATGATTCTTTGTCTCCTTTTGTCCCTCTCCCCTGCTTGCACTCAATCTCTCTCTCTCTGTCTCAAACAACAAAATTTTTTGAAGAAGTCACCAGATGAATTTAACAACAGAATGTAGATGACAAAACAGAGCCAGGAATATTGAAGATAAGTCAATAGAAATTAACCTGAAGAACACAAAAAAATGTTGAAATAAAAATAAACAGTAAACACATATCAAAAAGTCTAAGATGCATGTAACTGGGGGTCTCAGAAGAAGATGAGAGAGAGGAAAAATGGGCAGAAACAATACCTAAGGAAAACATGGCTGAATATTTTCCAAATTTGGTGAAAGATATAAATTTACACATTCAAGAAGTACAACAAACCCAACAGTATAAATACAAAGAAAACTGCATCTATCATAAAGAATTGGCTGGCCTTTGTCCCTGGTTCCTAGGAGGTAACCTCTAAGTCTTTGGAATTTCTTTGAATGACAGGAATGTCTTTATTATTTATTATGGTCCCCCGGGACCTTACTTGAGTTTATGCTAATGAGATGACTCAGGGGGGCTGGCCACACCAGAAAGATTAACTATGTAATTTACATGTAACCATGTAATTCTGAAAGATGTCAGAGAACCATAGTACATTGCATACAAGGGAGCCCACTGTCAACATATACTTTTAGTTTTCTTTATCTGAAAATATATTTTATTTCACCCTTATTCTTGTAAGATCATTTTCACAAGATGTAGAAATTCTGAGTTGATACGGTTTTGTTCCCCTCTCCCCTCCACCACTTTAAAGATGATGTTCCACCTGTTTTCTAGTCTGCATTACTTTTATGATGAGAAGTTGTCAATCATTCAGTTCATAATTCCCTTGTATGTAATGTACCATTGTTCTCTGCCATCTTTTAGAATGTGTTACTTTTCTAAAATTTAATGATAATATGCCTAGTTGTGTGTACTACAACTACAACTCTAATGCTCAGTACCCAGATTTAGGTCAAATTTCACAAGTTAAGGGCACAATCCTCCCCTCACTTCAGAAATTATCTGAAATTCCAGGCTTCCTAGACCACCTGTGCCTTTGACCCACTAGCTATATATTTAAGGGTTCCCACTACCCTTAAAGTTCTACAATTCACTAGAATGACTCATGGAACTCAGGGAAGCCCTATATTTATAACTACAGTTCTTTCTACAAGAAATATTAGGGAGGCTCTTCAGGCTAAAGAGAAATAAAAACATGTAAATTTAGGTCTTGGCAGAGAGGGGGAATGAAGAGCACTGGAAATTATAACATTGTATCATGACGTTTATAATGTACACAGATGTAGTACATTTGACAACTTTAGCAAAAAGGATGCAAGGGTGAGTAAATGAACTACTTTGTAAGATTTCTACATGTTACATGAATCAATTCAATATTAATCCTAAATATCCTGTGAAAAGTGAAGGATACATATTGTGATCCTTAACCACTACAAAATAATGCAAACAGGTAAAATTAGGATCCTGGAATACATAATAATTGTATACTTTCTATATTGCAGCTAAACTAAAGATAAAGATAAAGTAAACCTAAAATACACTTTTATTTCTTTTTCTTCTTAAACAATGTCAACAATATTTTCTACTAATTTTTTGGCAAGAGTAAGGATTAGTGATTTTTTTCAACTTTTCTCCTGAACTTTTTCTCTTATTTCCAGAGACAGTATTCTGTTCATCTTTGTCTCTGTGTTCCTGAAAAAATTATGCCTTCTAATTTCCCTTCAATTAGTCACAGTCAAGGAGTGCTTGTTTTCTCTGCAGGGTACTTATTGGTTTCAACTTCATTTCCTGCTCTTTCTCCCTAAGGTCATTGAATCACATTTTGATAAATACATCATTATTAAGGTTTACTAGAGGCAATTGCAATTGTAGATGTTTTAAATTAATGTCTTTCATTATAATGAGTCAGAAGATCAATGAATTGGAAAATTATTCTTTTTGTAGGTATTCAGCATTAGTCAGTCAACATGTCCCTGCTGTGTGTGTGGAGTGCTCTTCTAAATTCTGTGGGGTGTGATGATGGTAGTATTTCCTGGAGAAGCATGCTGTATAAAGGAGAACTGGAATAAACACAAGTGTGACAGAACTGCAACTAAGTGATTGGAAGGTAGGAAGAATGGTGGGTTGGGGGGAATGACTAGACTACTACTGGCCTGACTAAACCAGGCAGTCTTCACAGGCAACACTAGAGTTCTGCAAGACTTGGGTTTGACAGATCTTCCTACATGGAGGGAATATTATGGATATGAAGTAGAAATGAGCTTAAAAATATTTATTGAGTGCCTATTGTATTATATGCCAGTAACTAGAAAAATATGAAATAAATGTAGTATTTTTTATAAACTAGTAGGAAAGATGACACGTTTTCATAGAAAAAAGACAACATAGGTAGTATAGATGCCAAATACAAATAGGAATAGATGCCAAGGAATGTAATGAAAATGAACACCTAGGTGCAGAAGTAAGACTGAATTAAGTAGAAGGGACTTTGAAGTAGGTTAGGGCCTAATGTGACAGAAAATGAGAGATGCTCTATCATACAACTCAGAGATGGAGTCTCTG
This sequence comes from Leopardus geoffroyi, assembly GCF_018350155.1. Taxonomy (NCBI): domain Eukaryota; kingdom Metazoa; phylum Chordata; class Mammalia; order Carnivora; family Felidae; genus Leopardus; species Leopardus geoffroyi. Next base: position 94,357,345 of record NC_059331.1, on the reverse strand, counting down.
GATGGCCAGGGTTGTGCTGTGAACAGATGATCATGATAGGATGGTGATGAATATACTGCTGCCGGTGACGGTGATTTTAATAAAAATAATGCATGTCTTTGAAAACATATCTGCTTAGTTAAAGGTTTTGCTTTGGATATAATGATAAATTAGTTGGATTAGTTAACTTGGCTTTACAGATACTGACTGTTAAATCTAAACTTCTGCATGAATTTTTCATAGCTATTTTAAAATGGATTGTGTGTTTTTGAATTTCACTACTGCGCCTTCTTTTTGCCAAATGAAAAATCTTATTTCAAGACCAGTTCTCCTAACCTTCTCTAAAGTGTTTGACTAACTGCTGTCTTCTGGTTCTCCTCCTCCTCCTCCTCCTCCTCCTCCTCCTCCTCCTCCTCCTCCTCCTCCTCCTCCTCTTCCTCCACTTCCTCCTCCTCCCTCTCCTCTTCCTTCTTCTCCTTCTCCTTTCTCCTTTCTTCTTCTTCCTCTTCCTCTTCATCCTCCTCCTCTTCCTCCTCCTCCTGCTCTTCCTCTTTCTGCCTTCTCCTTTTTTTTTTCCTATTATTAAGTAGGCTCCATGACCAATGTTAGACTTGAACTCATGCCCCTGAGATCAATAGTTATATACATACTCTACCAGGCACCCCTGCTTCTTGAATTATACCTTCTGTTTTAGTCTGTTTGGGCTGCTACAACAAAATACCAAAGACTGGGTCATTACTGTGTCCTCACATGTTAGAAGGCACTAAGGATCTCTCTGGAGCCCATTTTATAAAACACTAATCTCATTCATGAGGGTTCCATCCTCATGACTTAAGTCTCTCCAAGGCCTAGTGCCATCACCTTTATGGGTTAGGACCTCAACATATGAATTTTGAGGGGACACAAACATTCAGACCATAGCATCCTCCCTTTGGTTCTGTGATATTATACTATCCTAGAGCTTATATAGACTGAGTGTTCTTTCTCTCCTTCCTTCATTGATTCCATTTGCAGTTCATAGACTCCCTAAATTTGGGCATAGTCCTCCATCTTCTCAACTGTATCTTATCAATGTATATTCTCAAAGCAGCAATTTTCTATCAAAATAGAGACCTTTCAACTTAATTATATTTCTAGCTAAATTTTAGATATTCCAGAAAATCCAAAATCAATTCTAATGCAACAAATACTAAATCAAACTTATCCTCCCCACTAATCACCTCCCTTTCCATCTTTCATATTTGTTATTGTCATGCCCATAGGCAGGTATGCTAAAAACATTAGTTTTCTTCTCTTTCCATTTCAAATCATTGTGACCAGTCAGCAAGTTTTGTCTTTCTGTATTTGAAATATATTAGGCTCTCATTATCCTAACACTTTTATTATACACTATTCAATAATATAAAGGAATATACAAAACATACATATGTTGGAAACCATAGTCATAATGACTAATCAATCCACCATTCATTGAAGCTCTGTATACATTCTTCTAGATCTTTTTTTTTTTTAAATGTCTATTTATTTTTGAGAGAGAGCAAGCAAGTGCACATGGGAGGGGCAGAGAGAGAGAGAGAGATAGAGACAGAGGATCAGAATCAGGCTCTGTGATGACAGTAGAGAGCCTGAGGCAGAGCTCAAACTCCCAAACTCTGAGGTCATGACCTGAGCCAAAGTTGGACGCTTAAGTGACTGAGCCATCCAGGTGCCCCCACTCTTTCTAGATCTCATTCCCTTGTATACCCAAACTTAACCATTCTCCTGAATTTCATGTTAATCATGTTCTTACTATTAAAATTATTTTATAATATACATGTATTTGTAAAGAAAATATGGTTTCATTTTGTTTGTCTTTGAAATTTATAAAAATGGTATTTTCTGAAAATTATTTTTTCATCTATAATGAGTATAGCTGGAGTCTATTCATTTTCACTACACAGTAACATCCTAGTGTGAGAACATATCACAGTTAATTTATCCTTTCTCCTGTTAATGGTCATTTTGACTGTTTCTAAGTTTTTTTGCTTTTATGAACACTGTTGCTAAGAATATTCCATTCTAGTGTATGTCTCTTGGTACCCACATGCAAGAATTTCTTCAAGATATATTCCTGGAGGGGTGCCTAGGTGGCTCAGTCAGTTGAGCATCCAACTTCAGCCCAGGTCATAATCTTACAGTTTGTGGGTTTAAGCCCCACATTGGGCTCTGTGCTGACAGCTCAGAGCCTAGAGCCTGCTTTGGATTCTGTGTCTCTGTCTCTCTCTGACCTTCCCTGCATGTGCTTTGCCTTTCTCTGTCTCACAAAAATAAATATTAAAAAATTAAATACACACACACACACACACACACACTCCTGGAGTGAAAAGACATCTTGCAGGTTATGTGCTTGTTCAAATTACAAGATAGTGCCAACTTGTGTTCTAGACTAATCAAATCAATTCATGCTTTCTTAGCTGTGTGACAGTGCCTGTTGCTTCATGTGATGGTTAATTATATGAGTATATTTGACTGGGACATTGGGTACCCAGATATTTGGTTACATGGGATTTCTGTGTGAATCTATTAGAGTGTTCTTGGATGAGATGAGCTTTTGAATTGGTAAACTGAGCAAAGAAGGTTGGTTGCCTTCTTCCATGTGGGTGGGCATCATCCAATGTCTTGGGGGTCTAAATAGAACAAAAAGGCAGAGGGAGAGAGAATTGCCTGACTTACTGAGGTGGGATATTGGGTTTTTTTCTTTCCCTTGGATTGGGACTTAGTCCTGTTGACTCTCCTGGTTCTCAGGTCTTTGGACTTGGACTGAAACTACACCATCAGATTTCCTGGATCATCAGCTTATAGAAGGCAGATCATGAGATGTCTGAGCCTCCATAATTACATGAGCTAATTCCTTGTAACAAATCTCTTTAAATATATAAAGTCATATATATATTTTTTCTATGTTTCTCTGGAGGACCCTGACTAATATACTTTACATGCTTACCAATACTTGGATATTGCTAGACTTCTTTATTTTTGCAGCCTGAAAGGTATTAGTTCATATCTGATTGTGGTCTTAATTTACACTTTCTGCTTGCAGTAAGGTTATGAATATGTTTATGTATTCATTCATTATGCTTTATTTATAAAATGGCTCTTTAAGCCTTTTGCTGAGTTTTCTATTATGATATCTGTGCTTTTCTTGTTGATTCCATGGAAAACTCTTAGATCCTAACTGCAATCTGTTTGTGGTTTTGTGTACTGTAATTATTGTCTCCCAGATTACAGTTATTTTTTATTTTTACTTATGATGTCTTGTGATTAACAGAACACTAATTTAAATGTAGTTAAATATAGTAATTTTTATGGTTGGCACTACTTGTATTTTGTGTAAGAAATTCTTACCAAACTCAAGATCAGAAAGATAGTCTGCTGAATTTCTTCTTAAAGTTGTAATGCTTTGTTTTCACATTTAAATTCTTAATTTACCTGTGATTGATTTTTGTGATAGTATGAGGTAGAAATCCACTTTGATTTTCTCCAAATGGATAACCAATTGTCCTAGCCTTATTTATTGAAGAAACCACTGTTTTCCTACAGATCTACTATATTGATTTTATCACATACACAGTCTCCATAAATGTGTAGGTCTGTCTCCAGGCTGTTTAACCTACTCCATTGTCGATTTATCTATTTCTGAAGCAATAGCACCCTATTTAATTACCTGTGAGTCCCTCTTTTTTTTTTTTAATGTTTTTTTATTTATTTTTGACAGAGAGAGAGAGAGAGACAGAGCATGAGCGAGGGAGGCACAGAGAGAGAGGGAGGGACAGAATATGAAGAGACAGAATCAGGCTCCAGGCTCTGAGCTGTCAGCACAGAGCCTGACGCAGGGCTTGAACTCACAAACTGCGAGATCATGACCTGAGTCGAAGTCAGACGCTCAACCGACTGAACCACCCAGGCACCCCACATCTTTCCTCTTTTAATCGACAAATTCAGGCCATATATGTTTATTGTGATTATTGATTTAGTTCTTCCATTTTAAATGTGCTTTCTACTTGTCATTTTTTCTATGATTTTTTTCACCTCTATTCTTGCTTTCTTGAGTTCCTATTTGTTAACCTGTTTTTCTTTCTTTTTAAAAAATATATATTCAACTTTATTTCATTAGAAAAATTCATTTAAGCCACATGGTGGCCATAATGCTATGTCCTGAGCTGGCTTAACCATCCCACTGTCCCCTTCAGACCAATGTATGAACATACACACTATGTTGAAGAAGGGACTTTAACATGTGAAACAATGAGACTTGGACACTGACTACTCCCTCATCCCCCTCCCTATAGCCAACCCACCCACTGCTTCAACTGTTATCTGCACATAGACAAGCCCTCATGGAAGAGAGGCTGAACACCAAATAAGATGACCATAAGTTACCCAAGTCCAAAGAAACTCTTGGCAGATGTTGAGGAAACAATGATGAAAATGACACCATCTCCCAAAAGCTGAATGTGAAGCACAAACCGACGTCTAAGAGATGTCAGAGCCATGTTGCCAAGGGCAGCAAATCTTACAGCAGAACCCAGGGAGAAGAGTGACATCACTCCATCCCAAAGTTATAGGCAACACACTCACACCTATGTATTAAACAGGCTCTTTATCCCAGACAAGGAGCATCCAGAGAGAGAGGCCCTTCAAGGACCGATTAATAATTCTGATAACACTGATACTCTCATCTTGCCTTTCCAGACATTTGACACCTGGATGGATATGCTTAGGTCAGTATTCCAAGGTTATAGCTGGTGGAGGGAGGTCTTATCCACACCCCACACCTCTGGAAGGCGCTTGGGGCTGTGTGCTAGCTAGTTGACCTCTGGTGGTCCTAGCTAGTTGACCTCTGGTAGTCCAGGAGCTCTCAGGAAATAGGTTCTCCAGGAAGCCCCCAGGGACTCCCTCAGTTTAATAAAGATGGAGAGCAGAGTCAGCACCACACCTAAGAGGTAGAGGTTCAACAATAGGCTTCATGGCTGAGATGATACTACTCCTTTGTAGAGTAGCAGAGCTGTCTTCTGCTTCTGGAACTTCTCTGGATTCTCCAGGAGGACAGGCCTGCAGTGGCCTGCTTGCTGTAACAGTGGGTCATGTTAGAGTTGGGAGAAAAGTCAGTCAACCCTAGATGACTCAAAGGACAAAAATGTAGCCTACAGCAAAGCACAGAGGAAGACTGCCTATACTGCTCACAAATCAATCTGTTTTTTCGTATTCAGTTTTTACTTTCCACCTGTTCAAAATCTTTGTTCTTTTTTTCTGTCATTTAGAAACTACCAAAGAAATTTTACATACATATTTAACAACTTTACAAAGTGTAATTCAATATCTTACCTTTCACCATACATATTTATTGACAAATTCCAAATTTACTATGTCTCACTTTTCTAATCCTCCTCCTTTTTTTTCTCCTTTGCTTTCTTTTCCTTACCCTTTGGTTCTTCTTTCTCTTCTATTCCCTTCTTCTTTCCTTGGAGATTTCACTTTCTTGATTACTCAACAATAATTTAAAAAGTACATTTGGGGGCGCCTGGGTGGCGCAGTCGGTTAAGCGTCCGACTTCAGCCAGGTCACGATCTCGCGGTCCGTGGGTTCGAGCCCCGCGTCGGGCTCTGGCCTGATGGCTCAGAGCCTGGAGCCTGTTTCCGATTCTGTGTCTCCCTCTCTCTCTGCCCCTCCCCCGTTCATGCTCTGTCTCTCTCTGTCCCAAAAATAAATAAACGTTGAAAAAAAAAATTTAAAAAAAAAAAAAAAAAGTACATTTGTCATCATTTAGGCAATTTCTATTTATAATGTAGCAGTGGACCCTGGAGAGAAATCAGTCACATTGTAGATATGTTTTCTCATTGACTTGAGGGTAGAACCAAGAGCAGAATTTCTGGATCATTTTCAGGTTAAAGAAATTATGCCAGTTTTCTTCTATGGTGCTTATACTTACTAGCTGACACTCTTCTCAAAAGTATATGAAAATATTCATTTGCTCAAAAATTTGCTAACATTGTATAATATCAAATGCTTCAATTTTTGTTAAACTTTAATGAGAGAAAACAATGCATTATCTCCTTGAATGTGAGCATCTTTTCTCATATATACTGGATTTGGGGTATTACTCTTCTGTGAATTGATGGTTTATATCCTGAGTATATAGGAGTGGAATGCCCAAGGCCCAGTCAAATTGGGCAACAGCTTTGGTGGTTGAAGAATTCTTTGGGAGAGTGCAGGGTTTAAACTTCAGATAGAATGCTGAATGTTGGATTAGGTAACTTTTAATGTCTCTGCTAACTTTAAGAGGCCATGGTTAATAGTGGACTGAAATGCCTGGAAACCTAGAGCTGAAGAAAATCTGGTATGAGATGGATTTGTGTGTGTTCTACCTAATCAGAGTAAATGACTCACTCTGCAGTTCTGTTTTGTACAGGAGCTAGTCCTAGAGATGGAAGGGACATGGAAGGGTATTGCCAGGGCAAGACTAATAATGATGGCTGCACTCATATAATGAGGAGGGCAGAGTGCAGCTTTTTGTATAATGGTAGAGTTGGGAGAAGTGAGCTTTAGAGAAGACAACTGCTGGGAAATTGGCTGTTGAGTTTGGCCCATAATCTTAACCATCCCAGCTCAAGAACCAGTGAGGAAAGGGTGACCTGCTTAAGGGTAAGTTGGGTTAAGACAACTAGCTTTGGGTTCGTTTCCCTTACAGCTCCATGTAATGATTACTTTTGGGATTTGGGGATAGAAGTCAGACTTAAACATACAGTCCAAACGATGTGTCAAGGCTGAGATTGATGCACAATATACAGATATTTAAGGGACTTGCCCAAAGTCTTCATTCTACCAAAGACTAAAGAAAACTATCTTCTCAAAGTTAAACACTGTGTATTTAGGTAGAGGGGAAGATAACGTTGCAATGTGTATGTGTTACTATTAATAATTTAAATGGTGCTTCGCTAGAGGTTAGAACTCATCAAGGAGGTTCATTTCAATAGGGTCCATAGCCTTACGAAAGTTTTTCTCTGGACAGGAGAATAGGGTGTGAAGGCTGGGTGGGTGCAGGGAGGAGACAGCTGGAATATATAGTGGACTGACTGCTGTGATGGATCTTCTCAAAGGCAGAAAGGTAGAAGGGAGGGGGGAGGGCGAGGAAGACCTGAGCAACTGTAATTTCAAAATTGGGAGGAGGGCATGACAGGAGCAGCAACAGAGGGCAGGGAGTGGCGGGTCCAGTGGGTGCCCAGTGTGGGAAGGTGGGCAAGATGAGAGCTGGGTCTCGGCAGCGTGACCACCCACTCTCTGCCCCCTCACTCTTTCCCTAGAAAAGGAGCGTGGTTTCGGGCTGCGCGCTGACTAGGGCGCCACTCGCGAGGCCGCAACAGAGCCCGCAGCGCCGCCATCGGCGAGCCAGAGCCTTCCAGACCCGGAGCATCGAACTGCGGACACCCTTCAGCTGGGCGAGTTTGAGGTGCTCGCGGCGCGCGTAGAGGATCGCGTGGAGGGCAGCTTCCCGCCTTTCGCCTGCCACTGGGGTGGGACCTGGTTGGGCAAGGGGTGGGAGCCGGGAGGGCCGGGGGTCGTCTGGAGCCTTCTGAGTCCTCTTGTCCCTACCTGGCAGGAGCCGCCTGCAACCTTCGAGGGAGCTCAGCGCACACAGAACACCGCGCTGGAAGCGCGCCTCGGCGCAGACAAGAGGTACTCCATTTCCGCTCGGGCTCCCTCTTGCGAGCGAGTCCAGATGACCCTACCTGGAGGAGGGCACTAGTGGGGAGTGTAACCTGAAATTCTCGTGGAAGAAAATTCTCAGGCCCCAGCCAGTCATTTCCTTTTAGAACTTCTATCATACATTTGACACTGCCAGCTCAGTTTGGGAATCTGCACAGATTTTGACGATGTGAAAAGACCTGAATAAGCAAAGTTTTTTGTTTTATTTTTTTCTTTTGTCTCTTTACCCTAAATTATTTTGGAGGAGATGTCAGACGGTGGTATATGGGTAAGGAGGTGGTGAGTCTTCTGGATTTGTCCCCCCTCTCCACGCCTCGGCCATGGCTGTCAAGGTTGTGTCAGGGACTTTTCCAATGCCAGCTCTGTAGCAATTCAAAGCCAATTTAGTCCTTGACGTCCACTCATGTAGCCAGTTTACTGAGTGATGATTTGGCAGGGAAACTTGAACAAAGACCATTAGAAAATGGCAAGATTTTGCTGAATGTCATTGGCCCTACACTATGTCATATTAGCTCATATCACCTTTATTGTCTTCCTGCTCCTAAAGGTATGTCTGTTTAATCTTCTGCAAACAGATCCTGAACAACCTGAGAGTAGCCAGTGACCCACCAGACATCAGTGCATAACAAATATTTGTCAATGAATAGAAATGGAAGAAGTGTCAGTAACTTTGAAACTTTAAATGGTGCTCGAACATCCAACACCACTTGGGTTAATAGATTGGTTACATCTAAAATTTAGGGGAAAAAAACACCTTTTTCTCATGGTTACACATGGAATAGCCTGTTCTGATTCACTTAGTTGGAATGTGTTGTGGTAGGAGTCTTAGATACGGACACAGGAGACCTGAGAATGTGCATAGCCATATCAGTTGAGAATTTTTCTAATTTGTAAAGGTTGGAGCATATGTTTTTAAAGATTTCTTTCAGGGGTGTCTGGGTGGCTTACTCAGTTAAGCATCCAACTTCAACTCAGGTCATGGTCTCACGGCTCGTGAGTTCAAGCCCCACATCGGGTTCTGTGCTGACAGCTCTGAGCCTGGAGCCTACTTAAGATTCTGTGTCTCCCTCTCTCTCTGCCTCTCCCCTGCTTGTGCTGTGTCTCTCTTTCTAAAATAAATAAACATTAAAAAAAAATTTTAAACAAAGATTTCTTTCAGCTCAAAAAGTCTGTGATGAAATGAATCCATCACATCTTCAAAAACAAGTATTGCATTTCAGTGGCTGCTGAAGACTTTATCAGAACATTGGTAAATAGATTGTAACTGTATCTTTTCAAAACAAGGTTTGAGAGTCAGCAACTTAGAGGAAAATCAACAAATACATAGTAGACAAATTTGGCTTGATCAAAAACACATACATATATATGTCTTTGTAAAATTTTAGGTTTAAATAGATCATTGAATAATTGAATAATTTTCTTTTTAACTTAAAAATATATTCCCTCATTTTTTTTTTCTCTATAGAATATGGGTTTTGCCACAAGAGGACAGTTCTACCTACCACTGGGCTGCATGATGCTGATCAATCTGATTAATGCTGACTTTGAATTTCAAAAGGGGGTGCTTGCCAGTATCAGCCCAGGCATCACAGAAGATATTGATTTCCAATGCTGGAATTCTTGCTCTTTGACATTGATAGATCTCAAGGAACTCAAGATACAGCACAATGTGGATGCTTTCTGGAATTTCATGTTGTTTTTGCAAAAATCCCAGCGGCCTAGACATTATAATGTCTTCTTAAGCATAGCTCAGGATTTCTGGGACATGTATATAGACTGCTTGCTCTCACGATCTCATGGAATGGGCAGAAGACAGGTGATGCCTCCCAAGTATAATTTTCCGCAGAACAGGAGGTAATTTAAATGTATACTTAAGAGAATAGAAGTTTAATTTTCTTTATTTTTTTGAGTTTTTATTTTGAGAGAGAGAGAGAGAAAGAGACAGAGGGAGAGAGAGAATCCTAAGCAGGCTCCGTGCTGTCAGCACAGAGCCCCACATGGGGCTCTAACTCACCTACCATATCATGACCTGAGCCAAAGTTGGACGCTTAACCGACTGAACCACCCAGGTGCCCCCAGCAGTTCAGCCTTCTTAAAAATTCAACATTTAATCATTTTTGCCAATAAGCTAGCAAATTTGCCTTATTTTTTCCTAATTATTGACTTTGATTTTCATTTTTACTGATTTTATATTATTTAGAAACCGCAGGAGCTCTGATATACAGACACATGATCTAAATGATCTTGAGATATAATACATTTGGTAGATCATTAAAATTATTACCTTATTTTTTCCCACAAATAGTTCATGAGAAATCTGTTTAACATCATAGTTATTCATATTGCATTTATTGAAGAAATTTTAAAGATAGGACATATAATTAGGCTTTTTAAATTAAGTTTTTCAATAGGGTTATTTAAAAGGATGAAATCTTAAAAGTCATTTTATAGTGAGTATTAACAATTTCTCCTCTCTAATATTATATGACTGGATTTTACAAAACATGAGTTTTACATAGAAGATAGAGAACATGGAAAATACCTCAAGCAAAGTGACATCAACCTGAAGGTTTAATTCTGTCAGTATTTCTGAAGTCAAATATTTCTTATAGTATTTATCAAAATTGTTATTTCTAGTTCTTTAATATTTATGAAAGTTGTATTTTTGTTGATGTGATGTGTAAATGCTTTATGGCTATTGAATTAGCATTTCCATCTTTTCAGGTAATTTGTCAATATTTTTTTTATTTGGAAGGCATATCTGTAAAGCATCTTTAAAGAAAACATTTAAAATGCAAATGCAATATATTATTAAATATAATAGTTGAGAGAGTAATGCTGTGACTAATTTTTTAAGGTATCTTATATGTAATATTGACTTTAAATTGTGCCAAAATAAATGCCAGTATTGTCCTAAAAAGTAATATTTGATTTTGATGTCATGTACTGAGTGGCTTCTGAAATGTGCATTTCATCTCCAAGCCATCCTATATATTAAAGTGTTTTTCTATGCATTAAGGACTAAAATTTTTTACGTTCTCACTTTTATTGGCTTAATTAAAAAAAAACAAACAGAAAGGTAGTAAGAAACTTCATTTTAGTAAAGTGAAGTTTGGTAGAATTTTGGTTTTTAGGTACTAGCTCAGTTTTTCTTTTTAAATGTATTTCCTACATACATCTCACATCTTATTCCAAAGAGGATGTGAAGCTTTAAAAATATATAACAAACAATAGGATAACATGAAGTAGATGAGGAAATTTAGATGATGGGAAATAAAGACAGGAAACTAATAATATGTAGTTGTATTTTGGATGAATACTTTTAAATGCATGTTATAAAAGCCTATACCTTTGATAAAAAGGTAGGTGTAAGTTTGGTCTGACTTTTCTACTTCTAAAGGTGAAGGACTCATGAGCGTTTTCAAGATTCACACTTAAAAAGTTTTTTTTTTTTTTTAATGTTTATTCATTTTGAGAGGGAGAGAGAGGGGGAGAGAATCCCAAGCAGGCTCCACACTGTTAGCACAGAGTCCTACATGGAGCTTGACTCAGGAACTGACATCAGGATCTGAGCTGACATCAAAAGTGGGATGCTTAACTGACTGAGCCATGCAGGTGCCCTCACTCTGTTGATAAGAAAAACCAAACAACATGTTTAGGAGAAGCCCAGCCTTTGCTAGGACTAAAAACCAATAAAGATGACAGGTTTTCATAATGGCTACCATGGGATACAGCACTGTGTTTTCAAGTATCCTGGCAATGACAGATTCCCTTCAATGCAAGCTGATGTCACCACACCCAAACTCAATTAAATATAAATAATTTTAAAAGTAGCAAAAATAATACTGAACAAATGGGCAACCGTCCGATGATTTGACTTGATCCAAGAATAAACATTAAATGGTGGAGTGGGGGCTGACATTCTTTGGTTATGGATCACTTTGAAATTCTGATAAAGCTATAGACACTTTAACAAGGAGTTTTATGTACACAGTGTCATCATTTTGTGTATGATTTTGGGGGGAGGGGTCCATGAACCTCAGGTTAAGAATCTCCAATATTAAAGAATAAATGGTTTGCATGGCTTTCAAGTATTATTTTATAAAAATTATTTCATATAACTGAGTTTTGTATAATGAGATTCTAGATAATATAAGGTTGTCAGTCTAATAAATTCCTATATTGAAAATATTTTATCTTGCCAATTAAGGACAGATCCCTAAGCTCATAAAATTAGCTGGTTGGAGGGTAGGTCTTATGCTCAGATGACCAGAAAGATACATAAAAAAACTGCCTAATTCATTTCCTGCAGGTGGAGGCATAGGGTCATGACTTTCCTTAGAGGATATCTCTCTTTTACAACCTGTGGGTAAATGATTGAAGCTCAAAAATTCAATGTCATAAAGCAAAACCAGATAATTTTAGCCTAAAAAATTGTTCAACTAGTTGTTATCAATCATAGTTGTCATACAATTTTTTATTGCAGCAATTATTAACTTTTCAGTGTTAATAAAATTGTTAGCCATCCAAAATAGGTTAATTGAAAATGGCTTCCTAGATCACCTAACTGAATTAACAGGCTACATTGGATTATTAAAAATAGTAAAAAGGACATTTGCCAAAACGGGCAGTCTGGTTTTAGAGCAGTTCATCTTAAGTCTTTTTGCTGGTAGTTAGATACCATGTTCTGTTAAAAATCCCCTCCCTCCCCAGCAATTTTTGGCACAAATCATGCCATTTTTATATAGAAAGATATATTATGTTTTCATCGTTCATTCATTCACAAAAACGTATTGAGCTTGTAGGTATACTGCTGAATAATCCTTGACTCACAGAGCTGCCATTGCAGTGGGACAAAGGTACAGTAGGAACTAATACACTAATTCAAAAACAATTTTATGATATGAAAATGTAAGTTAAAAAAAGAGAAATGGTGGTCAAATATGATTGAGTGGGGGACAATATGTATTTCTCTTTTGCCCTGTTCAAAATCATCTGACTAGATCATTCAAAAGATCATTTTTTTAAACTTTAAATAAACTTTATTTTAGAATAGTTTTAAGTTTGCAGAAAAGTTGCAAGGATAATGCAGAGATCTTGTATACTCCTCACCTATTTTTTTCCTATTGTTAACTTTTTACATTAGTATGGTATATTTGTCATAACTAATGGTCCACTACTGATACATTATTAACCAAACTTCATATTTTATTTGGATTTCACTAGTTTTTCCCTGATATCCTTTTTCTGTTCCAGGATCCCATTCAGGACTCCATAATATATTAAGGTATCATGTCTCCTTAGGCTCTAAGAAGGTGTTTTCATTCAATGACCTTGACAGTTTTGAGTGCTGATAAGGTATGTTACAGAATATCCAATTTGGGTTTGCTTGATTGTTTTTCTTACAGTTAGACTGAATTTATAGGATTTTTGGGTGAAGACCACAAAAGTAAAGTACTGTTCTCAATACTTCAGATCAAGGGTATATGCTATCAACATAAGTTATCACTGATGATGTTTAACCTTGGCTAAGGTAGTGTATCCCAGGTTTCTCCGCTATCATGTTACTTTCTCTTCTGTTTCTATATTGTATTCTTTGGAAGCAAGTCACTAAGTATAACCCACATGTAAGAAAATGGGAAGTTATGTTCCACATGCTGAAGGAGGGAATATCTACATAAATTATCTGTAGATAATTTATATGGGAGATTTGTCTGCCCTCACTCCCCCCCCTTCTTCTTCCTTCATTCCTTTTCTTTCATCATTTATCATATCATTCGTCATCATATCAGTAGGAACTTAACAGACATTTATTTATACTTTGGGTTATAATCCAGTACTACTACATTACTTATTTTGTTGCTGAAATTGTTCCAGCTTTGGTCATTGGGAGCTCTATAGGATGTTCCAGACTCATCTTGTGTATTTCTGCCCCATCCCCAGAACCAGCCATTTCTCCAAGGAGCCCTGGTTTCTTTTATTGGAGAATATTATCAGAAATCAAGATCTAGGCACTAGGTGTATCTATAGAATTTTGACCTGATAGTACCAGGCCAATTCCTGACTGTCAGGGGCTGCTTTTCTCTTTCTCAGAAAGCATCTTTGACTGTAAACTCAATATAAGCAACTATGAAACATAACTGCTAATGAAACTCATGTAAGCTTAGGTTCTGTTGGCAGAAAGTATGTAAAAATGAGGAATACTGTTTTCATTATAACCTCCATGGGACCTACAACACCTGGAAATCTTTGTTTAGTTTGTCTGGTCACAGTTTAAAGGAAAATTAATAAATGGTGGCACTTCAGAAGGGGCTAGCCAGATTCATAAAGTCTGGAATGATTAAATAAGAATGATTACAGAAGGGGCACCTAGGTGGCTCAGTCGGTTAAGCATCCAACTTTGGCTCAGGTCTTGATCTTATGGTTTATGGGTTTGAGCCCCATGTCAAGCTCTATGCTGACAGCTTAGAGCAGCTTACAGCCTGGAGCCTACTTCGGATTCTGTGTCTCCCTCTCTCTCTGCCTGCTCACACTCTATCTCTCCAAAAATAAACATTAAAAAAAAAGAGGAATGATTACAGAAAATAGATATTTGACCGGAAAAGACTTAGGCTGAACACAATAGTTTTTTTCCTGTGATATGAAACATATCTTGTGCTCCAGAAGACAGAGGAAGAGATGAGTTATTCACCTAATTATTCACTGGTTTTCATCCAATATAAGCAAGAACTGGCTAATAGAGTTTAACCATGGGATGAGCTCCCTCATGTGGTAAAAATCTCATTATTGAAGCATGTTGAAACCATTTCATCTGTATTCACTAAACTCCATTTTTATTCTTTTGACTCTCTTTGAATTTAGTTTATTAGCAAAAGTTTCAGTTTGAGAGCTTGAAATTTTGTTTCAACTGACTCATGGAAGAAAATATATTGTCTGCCTTTCAGCCAGGCTGGATGGACTAGAGGGCTCAGGATTGGTGTAGGAGCACAGGATGTGAGGAGAGACACCTATTATAGTTAGTGACATTGTCATACTGGTTCACTTGCTCACTACAAAGGTGGCTGGAATTGTAATATGCAAACACAATGCACATCTGTCTACCAAGGTTAAGTGTCTGTATGAAGCAACACTATCCTCCATCCACCTACATTTATTTAGCTGTTAAATGGCTGCTAGGTAACAACCTGCCCTATCTTACCTTTCCTCTTCCTGATGGGTAAGATGTACACAGCAGAGGGGTCCAGCGATATAACAGACTACTTTGTAGTCTGTCCTAATCAGTTCGGAGATATCGCATTGTACTAGATACAAAAAATTATATTCAACCAAGTAATATCAATTCTATTTCTACACATTGTTTATGTAATCAGTTAATGTAATAGTGTTTATGTCTTAAATACTTAAAATTCATTTTGGATAAAGTATATCACTGTTATGGAGTAAATACATGTGAACTACCTTAATATATCTGTGTTTAGTATTACCTGTATTTTGTTGGCTGAATCTTCCTTTTGAGCTCAGAACTTTGCTGCATTTGCAGAGCTCAAGGGAAAGGCTGTCAGGAGCTGGGGCCACCATTACACTGATTTAATGATTTATTTACTGAAGTGTTGGTTTCAATAATGAATGAAATGTAGTTTCTACCTTGTGCTTAGGGAGCTTAGCATCTGAGGAAGAAGCATATAGTCTACAAAATGAGGCAAGATTTGTTGCTCTTAGCCATGAACACTTCATTTTGATTGTGTGTGTATCTGACATACTTGAGGTGTATCTGTTGCTTTTTTGTATGGACATCTCATCATTGCGTGTTCTTATCCACATCTTTTCTTGACCCAGTAACTACTCTTTCATGGACTCTTTGTACTTAGGGCTTCCTGTCAAGAAGAGGAACAAATTATGATTTCTAATATCTTGGTGGTGGTGGTGGTAATAAAGAAAAGGATTAGGGAGAGACAAAGCTGCATGGTAAGCTGATGCATGTTATCTATTCTTGCGGGTCACAAGGAGAATAAGCAGCTGGGCCAGTATTAGAAGCTGCTGGCCAATGGTATACTGTCAACTCATTTTAATTAGAACATGAAAAACGTTGCACTTTCTCCCCTTTTTGCAGATGCTACTACCTTCACAGATGGGGATAATGGAAAGTTTCTGGTGGAATGTGAGATGAGGTAAGAGGAGGAGAAGGGAGGAGGAAGTTGGAGGAGGTGGATCCAGTGGGGTGATGGAGCCTTCTCTTATTTGATAACATGGACTCTATGCAGGTCTTCCCAACTTTGGATTCAGTAGCATCATGTTGGTAGCTTGTAATGGTCACAGTGGGAGTATTTACACCATGGAAATTGGCAAACACTACAAATAAGGGCTATTTCCTCTCGAAGAACCAGTTGCTACACAATTACCAGTATACTGCTGAGTGTGCCTATGGGCCTAGAATCTAGACTCAAATACCAGCATATTTTCCTATTAAAGAAAACAGGTTCTTGTCTCTCCCTATCCTGGACATGAATTCAACTTTGTGGCTTCCCTGGAGTTGATGGGAATGGAGACAGTCTATGGAAACCTCATAATTGCATACATACATGGACACTCTGTTCCGCATCCAGCATTAAGGCATCTATCTCCTGTTTTTTGGAAAGACATCTCCACCACCAAAGGAGGGAAAACACTTCCCAACTCTCCCCTTCCCTTCCCCATTAAAGAAGAAAATAGCATTAGAATTAACTTTGCATATTTATATATTAAGAGTAAAACCATCTGTATTTTTATTTTGTTGTTTAGCTCATGAATAACATTTGCTTTTTATAACAGACATAATTTATTTTACTTTGACCAACAAATTGTTGCAAATGTTTTTTCTGCCCAGTACTTACATGTACATATGATAACAATATCCTGATTTTCCAGTCCATCTCTATATTTTGTTTGGAGTTGGCCTGCTTCTGGCTCTGGGAGTAGGCAGTACTTAGATCTGGCCAAAGTCATGGTGGATGGCTCAGTGGGGATGTGACCAATCAAGGGTCCCAACATGTGGAGGCAGTTGCAGAGATTGTGGAGAGACAGGCATGTATTTTTCTGTACTGGGTATCAATTTGGGAAAATATAATCCAGTAGCTGCTAGGGAAGGAGATTCTACTCAGAGCTTTAGTCCCTGGATCCAACAATGCCTGCAGTCTTATTTACTCCTAGATTTGATAGCTACAGAGTGACTGTAAAAGTTTTTATTGGCTTAAACCAGATGGAGTAGTCATGCAACCAAAGGAGTTTTAACTGATACTATATGTTTTACAATTAAGAGAATTAGCAATCTTTCGAAAGAAATTGATGACAGCTCTTCTGATGCCAAATGTTGATATTTTCAGTATAAATAAATTGTGTGTGCTTACTTTTATTTTTTCTTAGTATTTCCTACAAAAATATTCCAAAATATTTGCTTTATAATTATAAATAAACATGTATTTAACTAAAATAAGCAGACTTTATTTCAGACAGTCTGTATACTGTCTTATGTAGGAGCGATCTTCTTTGGCTCATTCACAGTTTTGGCTGCTCTCACCCTTTGTAAGGCTCCTCCTCGAATGGGCAGTTTTTTAAGAGCAATGTCTGTATCAGCCAGAGGTCCTCCCAGTAATCGGGCAGGAGTGCTTTCCACTGTTACTACCCCACCAGAAGGCACCTGGAAAAGCAAAAGGTATATATCTAAGAGTTCATTTGCAAAATTTTCCAATAAGAGAGAAACCCATTCATCCGTTAGCTGACTTTGGAAAAGATACCAAATTATAGCAGTTTCTTGGAAATCCTGGAAGGCTGATCTGGTCTAAACCAGTACTGGGTGAGAGTGGAGGTACTTTAGAGATAAATATGCCTTAACTATGGGAAATGTGACCAGTGAAAAGAACAAATATGAGACAAAACCCCATGGAAATAACATTCTATGGAGACTAAATTCAGTATCTACTAAGAAAAGTCATGAAGCAAAAACCCTTACCGTTGTGTTAAGGCCTTTAATATCTGTCCTATGAAATATTGCATTTGGAGGTTGCCCACTGTATCTAGAGGATTCTATAGCTTTTTCCTGAAGCCTCTTTGCTTTCTGAAGATTTTTAAATTAGAAAGAAAGTAGTATTAATTTCTATTAAAGCATTAACTATTGTACTTAGAATGAAGTATATGAAGTACATTTAATTGTGCCTGGCTTATACTTAGACTGTTCATTAAGTAGCCCTGTAACCTACACTTACTCACTTAGGCTAAAAAGATCATTATTAGTAAGTTATATCTTTTATACAATGCAGAAGACACCAGTCACCTAAAAACATTACTGAAATTTCCAGAGGTACCGGTCATATATGACCAAGGAATAAGGCAGTCCTAAGGAAATCATGTTCAATTTTTAGCACATAATTTAATAAGCTACTAACTTGGGTGATGCATATTTTCAAAATATTTTTCATAAATTAAACTAATCAGAACACTTAAATGCTTCAAACAGAATAATATAAATTGTATAATTTGTTGCACTTATATTAAAAATTTTTAAGTTTATTTATTTATTTTTGAGGGGTGGGGGAGAGAGAGAGAGAGAGAGAGTGAGCGAGTGAGCACGCACACACAAGAACCATGGAGGGACAGAAAGAGAAGAGAGAATCCCAAGCAGGCTCTGCCCTACCAGCACAGAGCCTAATGTGGGACTCAAACCCATGTACTGTGAGATCATGACCTGAGCCAAAATCAAGAGTTGGACACTTAATCACTGAACCACCCAGGTGACCCTGTTGCACCTATAGTTAAACTCAATAGTTGAAGCACTGCCACAGGTGAAATTCAAGGTAACAAATGATCTGCATTCTTAAACAAATAAGGGAATGATTTTCATTAATTATTCCTTAAAAGTACAGATAGTTGTGAGGATGTTTTATAAGTTGGGAAGAATTTTTATTGAGAAGGGGGAGACATGGTACCTCAAGTGAGCTTTTGTTCTTAACTTTGGTTTTGCTACCTTAATGTGGTTTCACTATTTTCAGGGCCTAACTTAACATTCAACAATTTAATATCTAGTGGAAGAACTGTAACGTTACATAAAAGCATATCCAAAGTATTAATGGAAAAAGTGGGAAAAGTTTAAATATAAAAAAAGTTTACATAAAAGCATATCCAAAAGTATTAATAGAAAAAGGAGGTTTTGGAAATACTTGCTGCTTCTCACATATCTCAAGTAAACATTCAACATTATAAACTTTTTAGATTAGTTTCTAACTTATTCCTGAAACAGCTTATCACATTTTTCCAAAGGGAGGTTTCTTCTCAATTCTCATTTAAGCTTTAATATAACGTTACTTTTGATGGTCATGGAAGGGAAATACCCTTAGGGGAGAGAGTACAGACAATTATTTTTTCTGTCCTTCACTCTACTTCTTAAAGAAATGACCAATGAATAAGAAGACTCAAAGTGGAAAGTAGGAGCACATTTCTCCTGCTCATTGCTGGCTAACTATCATCTCCTTTATGCAATCCAGGAAATCATCCTTGATTCCCATTGCTAGATCAAATAAAACTCCAAGTAGTGTCTTCTGTAATATGAAAATGCATAGTTTCACTTATTATCCAACATTGCGTGTGAGGATCTAACAGTGTTGGTATTCTATAGAAAGGGCAGCAGAAGGGGTTCCTGGGGGGCTCAGTCAGTTAAGCATCTGACTTCGGCTCAGGTCATGATCTCGTGGTCTGTGAGTTTGAGCCCTGCGTCAGGCTCTGTGCTGACAGCTCAGAGCCTGGAGCCTGCTTCGGATTCTGTGTCTCCCTCTCTCTCTGCTCCTCCCCCACTCATGCTCTCTCTCTCTAAAAAAAATGAATAAACATTAAAAAAAAAAGATCAGCGGAAGAGGCAAATGAATATTCCTGAAAAAGTCTGCTGAGTTGACTGTTTGTTGTGGATATCACAAGATTTTAAAAGTCCTACCTTTAAAGTTTTAGCATTTGATGTTCTGGCCAAGAAATTTTCCCATGATTTACTAGCCAGTTCTCTTTGCTTGTGTGTGGCTTGTATCTGAAATGAGAAAGATAAGTAAGAATTCCAGTTTCTATGGAAGAATACCAAAGCGCTCTTTTAAAGCCCTTACTTTGAAGGAAGACCTAGATTTTGCCAATGTAAATTTTAGAATGATTACCAGAGGATTAGAATATTCAGAGTTCAGCAAAAGTCTAAATATGGAGGAAAAATCCTTCCTTCACTATGTGGCTAAGGTTTGAACTGCTTTCCATGAAATGTAATATAAAACTGTTGTTATAAAAATATAAAATATAAAATAACAATAATCATTCTCCAAAGACTGATTGCTTTATGTGATTATCACTTGTGAAGACACATCATAATCCAGAACAAGCTAAGTAAATGACCCAATGGCAAATTCACGGGAGATAATAAAGAGATTCCTACCGCCACTGATAATAGTTTACGCGAGGTTACTTCAGGAAAACTACTAATTTGTGACTGTAGCAATTTAACACAAGCAGTGTTGTGAGAGTGCCGTGTTGGTTGTGGTAATGCAGTCTAGGGAGGTGACCACTAACTGCAGGCTATTTCTAAATTATAGAAACAATTCTCAACAGGCTATTTACTAAATTATAATCAGAGGACACATGCCCTTAGCATATATTATTAAATTTATGAATTATGAACCTAAGTATTTAATTAAACAACTACTTAAAAATAAATGGGGTCAAAGCCATGATAACAAATCAAAAATAACCAACAAATCAACAGTTGTTAGTCCACACAGCAGACGTTCTGCCATTCTATGGAACTAATGAGGCAGCAGGACTTCCAAGAGGGCTCTCCCGCTTAAGAGAAATAAATTACTTAAATGGCAACATCTGTGCAATAAAACCTCTTAAAACTTTCAAGCAAATTGGTGTCTAAGATGGAGAATTCACAGGTGGATGCAGACAGAATTCCTACTAGGCTGTAGATACAAACGTTTAATAGACTATGTGAAAGATCAGACAATAGAAAACTTTGGAAATCACCTTAAAGAGTTGTAAACATTTAATTGTAATCATGAAGGGTCACCAACCAGAAGTGGGGAATCTGCATCACCTTTGTATCTGGAGACAAGCTAAATAGCTACTTAACCTATTTGTTCAAAAACTTCTGTTGTATTCAGTTTCTGACTGAACACAAAGCTTTAGGAGAATGGTTTATATTTTCCTGGAAGGTTTTTCTGATTAAAGTCAGAGGCCAGCTTACCTCTGGATTTTCAGATAGAACATTCATTGTAAGTTGTATTGTAGTGAAATGAGGATGGAGCTTTATGGATATGCCTATGGTTGGCATGCCAGTAAGGGCCTATCACAGAGGGATGGATGAGGGCCAACTTTCCCAGTGGGGTTAAATGTACAGTCACAGAGATACACTATCAGACACAATTTGCCAAGTGTATACCCTTAAATAGACCACAATTTTTGGAACTGACATTTCAAAAAATGTATCTCAGTTGTCTATTTTTTAAAATGTAAGCCTGTAGAAATCAAATTACAATGCCATAAATTCATAGTGAATATAGTAATTGAATCTCAGGCTCTTAACTCCATGGTTTCTTTAAAAATTTCACAAGAACACTGAAAATAACTATAAGAAAAAACTACACAATAACTCTAAGTGCTGAAACACAAGTCAGGCAAATATATCCTCTGGTCAACTAGCTTATACAATGAAATTATCTTCTGCCTTAAAAGTATATGTGACTTACTTTTGCATATACTTTTTGTTCATTTTGCACATCTTGGTGTGCTTGGCTTTCAATCATCTCACTTTGAAGAGAAGCAACCATCTTTCCAATATTTTCTGATGCTGTTGTAATAGCTTCCAAAATTTTTTTATCTGTAGTGACTGGTCTTAACTTTTCTAATTTTATTTCTTCATAGATTTCATTCCATATTTCTCCAATCTGTTATAATAAAGTTTAAGTTTAAAAAGTTAAATTAACCAAAAATAAATGATATAATTTTAGGTAATCCTTTATTTGGGTGGTTGTTCCAAAGTTAACACCTACTGAACCACCCTTTCCCATCTTACTACTTGGGAATAAATGCATTGGGAATAATTTGAGGCAATAGTTACATTTGAGTATTCAGAAGTAATTTATTAAATGTTTTATAGTGATAAGGTATTTGTGGATGAGGCTCTACTACCTAAGTCTAGTTCACTGTCATTGTCACTGCCCTCTGGTTTATAGTCACACTGTTTTCATAGTTGCAGAAACTGCTGCTTTAGTCTCATCCTCTGGAACTACTGATGTTTTCCTCCCCAAACCCATGTATTAAAAAATGAGTTAAGGAGTGCTTGGCTGGCTCAGTCCATAGAGCATGCGACTTTTGATCTCAAGAGTCGTGAGTTCAAGTCACACACTAGGTATGGAGCCTACTTAAATAAAAAATAAAGAATATAAATTGCTTGAAAGAAAAAAAAAATCTAAGTCAGGCTGAACTTGTAGGACATTGAACATGGGGATTCCTGGGAATCTAGACTCCTGTCTCTTGCCCCTTATTTTCTACCTAAGACTGAATCGTAAGCTGTTAAAACTCCATGGTTTCATCATACTGACAGCTCATATTCTAGGTTGTCTGGAAATTAATGTGCTTGAGTATGCTTATATTTGCAGAAAAATTTATATATCCAGGATTGGGAAGAAAAGGAGCTTCGTTTTCATTTGAAAATAGGTTTATTCATTGGCAACATTCAAATATATAATACTAATATTAGTAGAAGAAAATGTACTTAAAAAGACATTGCTGACACTTCAAAAGCATTTATTTGCCAATAAAGATATAACCATCAGGGTGAGCAACCTAATATCCTTTAACTGATATTTGATTACCATATAAACTAATAATAAAATCTTTAATAAATATTAATTGATTTTAATAAGCAATAATTCATTAATAATTCAATTAATTATAGCTCCTAATGCTCTATAAACAGAAATTATATTTTAAAAATTCTGTAAAACTTCTGAATGCCTCTGTCAGTAACATCCATCTTCTTTTATAAATAGTTAGATGAAATCATATCCTATGGAAAATAGCCAGTTAATTAATTGCATGTTTCTGGAACAGTATCAGATGCAAAATGGAAAATAAAAACTATACAGTACATGGTTGACTGCTTACAATACATGGTTTACTGCTTACAACTATGAATATAGATCTTTTATTTCCCAATTGATTTTTTTTTGTCATATCAGAGTGTAATAACAGATTATAAGAAAGTACTCACTTTAAAATCAAGGTATCTATGTATGATACAAAGAGTGACAAAATCTTCAGCAGATAGGCCAGGTAAATTTTCAAAATCTAAACAAAGTTTATAAAGAAAGAATTACTGTAACAAAGCAAGTAATTAAAAAAAAATAATAACCCCATATATCTATCATAAAAACTAATGCAAACAGTTATTTTTGTTTCATCTTGATTATGGAAAAGTTAGTTTTGTGAGCTTTTGTCTTCCTCCTATAAGAAACCTCTGCCAGGTCATCCTTATTGAGTCACTGCTGTGGTTAAGACAATGATACTGTATTGTCAGAGGCTGAATAATGTTTGAGTACCTTTTCCCTTAATAGGAAGCAAGGACTAGAAAAAAAAAAAAAGAAAAGGGAAAAAAGAAGGACTTTAAAAATGCAAGTATTTCAGAATTCTTGTGTTTAAGCCTAATCATCTAAACTAACCACTTTTAATCCTGGCTGCACCTAGAACTGCCTCGGGAGCTTTGAAAAATGCTGATGCCTGGGCTCCATACCCAGAGATTCTGATTGTAATTCATCAAGGGTGTAGGCTGGACATTAGAGTAACAATGAAACATGCATTTATCTGTATCAGGGGACTTTTGATCATGTCTGAAAAATAGACTCCAAAGCAAAATGAACTTGCACACTCTGCAAAACAGAGGCTCTTATGAATGTGACAAGTAGCTTCTTACCTAGTTTGCCCAGCACAGCATAAATTTTTGCTCTGATATTCTCGGCAACATCCATAATTGCAATAGTTGGGCAGTTTGCAGGCAGTGGCATGATTTTTTGCTCTTCTTGGAAACTAGTAAATAGAGGTTTCTTTGTATCTACTCATTGCATATGATGAAAACATAGAAGGGACAGGTAAAAACATTAGTAAATTAATTTAATTTGAAATTTTACTCCAGACATAGAATATGTATTATAAAATAGTGCATTGTATATGGTTATTCTTGTGAAAGCATAAGTAATCCAGTTATTCCCCATTCTATGGCAAAATTTAAAGCTTTTTTGTTATTTACGTACAATATGAAAATTTCACAAAATAACTATTTTAGGGGTGCCTAGGTGGCTCAGTCAGTTAAGTGTCTGACTCTTGATTTTGGCTCAGGTCATCATCTCAAGGTTCATGGGTTTGAGCCCTGAATCGGGCTCTGTGCTGACAGGGCGGAGCCTGCTTGGAATTCTCTCTTCCTCTCTCTGCCCCTCTCACGCTCTTCTCTCTCAAAATAAATAAATAAACATTAAAAAATTACTTTTGGGGTGCCTGGGTGGCTTAGTTGGTTAAGCATCTGACTCTTGATTTCAACTCACGTCAAGATCTCACAGTTTGGGGTTCAAGCCCTACATCAGCCTCTACAGTGGTGGCGTGGAGGCTGCTTGGGACCCTCTCTCTCCCTTTCTCTGCCCCTCCCCTGCTCATGCTCTCTCTCACTCTCAAAATATATAAATACACTTAAAAAAATAAAGTGATTCATCACTTATATACAACACCCAACGCTTCTCATAAGTGCCCTCCTTAATAGCCATCACTCATCTAGCCCATTATCCCCACCTCCCTCCATCAACTCTCAGTTTGTTCTCTATCATTAAGAGTCTCTTGTGGTTTGTTTCCCTCTCTTCTCTTCCCCCACCCCTTTCCATATGTTTGTTTGTTTTGTTTCTTAAATTCCACATATGGGTGAAATCATATAGTATTTGTCTTTCTGTGATTGACTTATGTTGCTTATTAGCACAATATATTTTTACTCCACATCATTGCAAATGGTAAGATTTCATTCTTTTTGATGGCTGAGTAATATTTCACTATATATATATATATACATACTACCTCTTCTTTATCCATTCATCAGTTGATGGACATTTGGGCTCTTTCCATAGTTTGGCTATTATTGAGCATACTGCTGTAAACATTGGGGAGCACATACCCCCTTCAAATCTGTATTTTTGTATCCTTTGGGTAAACACCTAATAGTGAAATTGCTGGATTGTAGGGTAGATCTATTCTTAGTTTTTTTGAGGAATCTCCATACTGTTCTACAGAGTGGCTACACCAGTTTGCATTCCCACTAACAGTGCAAGAGGGTTCCTGTTTCTCTGCAGCCTCACAAACACCTGTTTCTTGTGTTGTTAATTTTAGCCATTCTCACAGGTGGGAAGTGATATCTCATTGTGGTTTTGATTTGTATTTCCCTGATGATGAGGGATATTGAGCAACATTTCATGTGTCTGTTGGCCATATGGATGTCTTCTTTGGGAAAGTGTCTCTATTCATGTCTTCTGCCTATTTTTTAACTGTATTATTTGTTTTTTGGATGTTGGGTTTTATAAATTCTGTATACATTCTAGATACTAACCCTTTATCAGATATGTCATTTGCAAATTATCTTCTCCCATTCAGTCAGTTGCCTTTTAGTTTTGATTGTTTCCTTCACTGTACAGAAGCTTTTTATCTTGATGAAGTGCACATTTGCTTTTTGTCCCTTGCCTTCAGCCACGTGTCTACTAAGAAGTTGCTGTGGCCAAGGTCAAAGAGGTTGCTGCCTGTGTTCTCCTCTAGGATTTTGATGGTTTTCTGTCCCACATTTAGGTATTACATCCATTTTGAGTTTATTTTTGTGTGTGGCGTAAGCATGTGTATGGTGTATGCATGTCACTCTCCGGTTTTACCAACACCATTTGCTGAATATACTGTCTTTTTTTCCATTGGATATTCTTTTCTACTTCGTTGAAGATGAACTAACCATATAGTTTAGTGCATTTCTGAGTTTTCTCCTCTGTCCCATTGATCTATGTATCTGTTTTTGTGCCAGTACCATAGTGTCTTGATGACCACAGCTTTGTAATACAGCTTTAAATCTAATGTGGATGAAATCTTAAGAACAATATTGAATAGAAGAGATCCAGTTGTGCTTGGAAAGGGTCTATGAGTAGGGTCTTTCTGGGGTGTTTACAATAGATCATTTCTCTTTGTTTTTCCTTTAAAAATCATTCCTATTGTGGTTTAACTTACATGCAATAAAACTATTGTAACATTTTATATATGTGTTACATATACATATGCAATGTATAATGTAAACTGTGTATTAGTCACATAGATGTTGACTTTATAATAATTCATTAGACTATTCATTTGTAAAAAAAAAAAAAAAGTAAACTGCATGAATATGAATCAACAGAAATGTGCAAAATACTATACAGGCACTCTATTTATATCCCCAATTTTATCAGTAAATGAAATGGGTTGAATCTATTTGTAAAAGCAGGAAACTCAAAGGAACTTCTTTAGGACATGGTGTTAGGTTTTGTTTTGTTTTGAGTTAAACAATATAATCAAATACCACTTCCTGAAAATATCTATAAAAATATGAATCTGCTGATAATATACTTTTCTTCCATTCATTCAGAATTTATGATAGCAAGTTCTTCAAACTCTTGTGAAAAGAACCTTAAACAAAGGGGTGAAAGTTCTCATACTTCCCTCATATCTTAAAGATCTCTTTCTAAAAATATGGGTGAAAGATGATGAAGTCCTATGGATGTAATTAACAGGGTGGTGGCTATTCTAACAATATTTTATTATATATTTGAAAGTTGCTGAGAGTAGTTCTTAAAAGTTCCATCACAAGAAAAAGATTGTAACTGTGTGGTGACGAATGTTAACTAAACTTATTGTGGTAATAATTTTGTAATGTATAAAAAACTAAAAAACTAATGCAACGTAAAATTCAGTTATATCTCAATTAAAAATATGCATCTAATTGCTATTATAACAGTTATAAATACACTTACCAATGATCATCCCATGTTTATCACGTTTTACTCCTAGTT